>NW_004443996.1:3851744-3931200 GCF_000243295.1 Trichechus manatus latirostris
CAGTTCTGACTCATAGCAACCCTATGTACAACAAAATGAAACACCACCTGGTCCTGCACCATCGTCATAATCATTGTTATGCTTGAGCCCATTGTTGCAGCCACTGTGTCAATCCATCTTGTTGAGGGTCTTCCACTTTTTCACTGACCCTTCACTTTACCAAGCATGATGTCCTTCTCCAGGTACTGGTCCCTCCTGATAACATGTCCAAAGTATGTGAGATGAAGTCTCATCATCCTCATTTCTAAGGAACATTCTGGCTGTACTTCTTCCAAGACAGGTTTATTCTTTCTTTTGACCGTCAATGGTATATTCAATATTCTTTGCTAACATCACACCTGAAAGGCATCAATTCTTCTTTTGTCTTCGGTATTGATTGTCCAGCTTTTACATGTATATGAAGCAATTGAAAACACCACGGCTTGAATCAAGTGCATCTTCGTCCTCAAAGTGACATCTTTGCTTTTTAACACTTTAAAGAGATCTTTTGCAGTATATTTGCCCAATGCAATGCGTCGTTTGATTTCTTGACTGCCGCTTCCATGGACGTTGATTGTGGATCCAAGTAAAATGAAATCCTTGAAGACTTCAATCTTTTCTCCATTTATCATGATGTTGCTTATTGGTCCAGTTGTGAGGACTTTTGTTTTCTTTATGTTGAGGTGTAATCCATACTGAAGAAAGGTTGTTGGCTTTTATCAAATGCTTTTTTGTCATCTATAGAGATGATCATGTGGTTCTTTTCCTTTGTTCTATTGACGTGGTGTATTATGTTGATTGATATTCTAATGTTAAACCATCCCTGCATTCCTGGAATAAATCTCACTTGGTCATGGTGTGTGAGTCTTTTAATATGCTGTTGGATTCTGTTTGCTAGTGTTTTGTTGAGGATTTTTGCATCTATATTCATAACAGATATTGGTCTGTAGTTTTCTTTTCTTGTGGTGTCTTTGTCTTGTTTGGGTATTAGGGTTACGTTTACTTCATAGAATGAATTAGGGAGTATTCCTTCTCTATTTTTTGGAAGAGGTTAAACAGTATTAGTGTTAATTCTTCTCTAAATGTTTGGTAGATTTCCCAGTAAAGCTGTCTGGTCCAGGGAGTTTTTTTTTGTTGGGAGGTTTTTGATCACTGATTCAACCTTTTCACTTGTTATGGGTCTATTGAGACTTTCTGTTACCTCTTGGGTAGGTTGTGCACTTCTAAGAATTTGTCCATTTCATCTAGGTTATCCAGTTTGTTGCTGTACAGTTGTTCATAATATTCTGTCATAATACTCTTTATTTCTATCTGGTCATATGTAATGGCCCCTCTTTCATTTTTTATTTAGGTTATTTGCATATTTTATTTTTTTCTTTGTCATTCTAGCTAAAGATTTGTCAATTTTATTGATCTTTTTAAAGAACAAACTTCTGGTTTTATTAATTCTCATTTCTGTTTTCTATTTTATTTATTTCTGCTGTGATTTTCATTATATCCTTTCTTATGTTAGGTTTAGGTTTAGTTTGCTCTTTTCTTATTAGTTCCTGGAGTTGTTGAGTTAGACTCTTGAGTTGAGATCTTTCTTCTTTTTTCATGTAGGCGTTTATTGCTTTAAATTTCCCTCTAAGTACTGCCTTCCATGCATCCCGTAAGTTTTGGTATGTTTTACTTTCATTTTCATTTTACTGTAAGAGATTCGTGATTTCTCTTTTAATTTCTTCCTTGGTCCATTAGTAGTTTAATAGTGGGGTGTTTAATTTTCATGTTTGTGTATTTTCCACTTTTTTAATGTTATTGATTTCTAGCCTCACTCTGTTGTGGTCAGAGAAAATACTTTGTATGATTTCAATCTTTCAAAATTAATCAGGACTAGCTTTGTGACCTAACATGTGGTCTGTCCTGGAAAATGATGCATATGCATTGGAATAGAATGTATATTGTGCTGTTTTGGGGTGGAGTGTTCTACATACGTTTGTTTATAGTGCCATTCAAGTCCACTGTTTCCTTGTTGATCTTCTTTCTAGATCTTCTGTCCAATATTGAAAGTGATGTGCTGAAGTCTGCAACTCTTGTTGTAGTACTATCTATTTTTCCCTCATTTCTATCAGTGTTTGCTTTATATATTTATGTGCTCTGATGTTGGGTGTATATATATTTATGATTGTTAAATCATATTGATTAATTGACCCTTTTATCGCTATATAATGTCCATCTTTATCTCTTCTAACAGATTTTGCCTTAAAGTCTTCTTTGTCTGATGTTAAGATTGCCACCCCAGCTCTCTTTTGTTTATTATTTGCATGGAATATTTTTTCCATCCTTTCACTTTCAACCTATTTGTGTCCTTGAGTCTAAGGCATGTATTTTGTTAACATCATACTGTTGGATCATGTTTTTTATTTTATTTTATTTTTTTATACATTCTACCACTCTATGCCTTTTGATTGGAGCATTTAGTCCATTTACATTCACTGTAATTACCGATAAGAAGTGACTTACTTCTGCCATTTTGTTATTTGTTTTTTGTGTGTCTTAAGCCTTCGTTGTCTTTACCCTTTACTACTGCTTGCTTTTGTGTGTTGTTGGTTTGTTGTAGTGAGCCATTTTTTTTCCTTTCTCCTTTCCTTTTTTGTATGTTTAAAATATATTTGTAGTGCTTACCATGAATGTTGTTTAACAGCTTGTATTTATAACATCGTAGGGTAAGAGGGTACCAACTTAACTTCAATAACATACAAGAAATTCGATATTTATACCATTCTGCATGCTCCCTCCCTCATTTTGTTGATGTTATCATGAATTACATCTTTATATTTCATGTGTCCTGTATCTTCCTTTTTTCACTGCTTTTATGCATTTGTCATTAAAAAGCGTGCAAGACAAAACAATTTAGAATTATGAAGCATGAATACCTTATTACTAGCCCTCATACTTGTCCATATAATTCCCTTTTTTAGGGATATTTCTTTTTATATATGTCTTTGAATTTGTTTCTAGTGTCTTTTCCTTTCCATTTACAGAACTCTCATTAATAGTTTTTGTAGGGCTGGTCTGGTGGATATGAACTCTCTTAGCTTCTTTTTGTCTGGGAATGTTTTAGTTTCACCCTCATTCTTGAAGGACAATTTCCCTGGATATAGTAGTCTTGGTTGACAGTTTTTTTTTCTTTCAGTATTTTACATATTTTGTTTCATTGTCCTCTGGCCTCCAATGTTTCTGTGGAGAAATCAGCCTTAATCTTGTTGGAGATCATTATATGTGTCTGTTTGCTTCTCTCTCACTGTTTTCAGGATTCTCTCTTTATCTTTACTTTTTGAGTGCCTAACTATGATGTGTCTTGGTGTAGATCTCTTTGGGTTTATCCTTCTTGGGGTTCTTTGAGCTTCTTGGATTTACAGATTCATGTCCTTCGCCAAATCAGGGAAATTTTCTGTCTTTATTTCTTTAAATATTCTTTCTTTCCTTCATCTCTTTCTGGAATTCCCATGATGCATATATTAGGTATCTTGTTGTTGTCCCATAGTTCCATTAAACTATGTTCAGCCTTCTTGAGTCTCCATTCTTGTTGTTCTTCAGTGTCTGTAGTTTTAACTATCTTACTATATAATTCACTGATTCTTTCTTCTGTCTGATTAAATCTGTTGATAAGTTCTTTTATTATCTTTTTCATTTCAATTATTGTCCCTTTCTGTTGCAATATCTCTTTCTTTAGGTCCTCGTTTGTTCTTGCATTATTTTCCTTATTTCTTTGAGATCTTTATGTTTTTCCTTAACTCTTTAATTATGTTTAACTTTGTTGTATTATATTCTTTTTTTTTTCATTATTCTGTTGTCCCTAGATGCTCTTTCACTCCCTTCATCATGTTCATTTGGATGAGCCATCATTTCTCTGTTCTTCGTGTTTCTTGTGATTTTTTTGTTAGGGTGTTGAAATTTTCTAAGTTGTTAACTTCTTCAATTCTCCTCACTATTTGGTGGTTTTGACTGCAATACTTTCTGTAAAAAACTCTTAGGCAGGCAGAGCCTTTGGCCTTTGCTTACTGTTTCCTCTCCCACTATGTGATAGCTCCTTCTCCTTCTCTGGTTTAATTAAGATTTGAAAGTCCTAGATCTCAGTTTTTAACTTTCAGTATTTTGCAAACACACCAGAGAACACAATGTGGTCAATCTGTCCACCAGCGGGCACTGCCACTCAGGCGAGATATCTTGCATTAATCAATCTATCCACCAGAGAGGGCAGCCCTCTCTCTCTCTGGTTATTACTCCTTTCCCTTCTCTGTTTCTGCAGCCACGTTATCAGTAAGAAAACCCACACCCACTGAACCCCCTTATGGGCTGTGTTTAGCCCTCCAGTTTTGTCCAAGGCTTCCTTCCTACTCTGTGGGTGCTGCTTATCTCTGAGCTGGCATTTAGGGGAAGCACAGGCTGACTTTCATCCATTTCAGGAGGAGGAGGGGCTGTCACTCCCTAGAAGGACCTCTGAGAGATCTGTCTTGCTGATTTCAGAACCCTAGTGCCTCTGTGGTGGTGGGAGAGCACTCTCCACTTAGGTGACACTCCTCCTGGCTCCACTGTAGGAAACATTTTGTAGGAGTTTGCATCAGTGAAGCATCTGAAAGTTACCCAGTAGGGGAGGAGTTGTCATGCTCTGAACAGATCCCCAGAGAGATCCTTCTCGTTGCTATCAGAGTCAGACTTATAGTATGTAGGCTGTGCATGTAGCCTCCACTTAAGATGCATGCTTCCTAGTACACAGCAGCCTTAATCAGCAGTCCTCAGCACTGACCAGAAGTGGGAACAGACAGACCCAAACTGACCCCCATGGAGGTCTGTACTGTTGTTTTCTGAGGCCTGAACTATGTGGTGCTCAGGGAGGCAGGTAGACTGCTGACTAGGGGAACAGACTTCACTGCAGAGGCCTTCTGTGGCAGTTTTCAACAGACTTGCAACCAACAGTTACCAGGTGGGAGAAGGGTTTGTCACACTCTGGTCAGATCCCCACAGAGATTCGCCTTGTTGCTGTTAGAACCCCCCAAGTAGATTGTTGGCTGTGAGTGCAGCCTCCACTCAGGACACCTGCTTCCTAGCACACAGCAGCCTCCATCAGCAGTCCTCAGTTGAGGGTGTCTAACCTAAATTGACCCGTAGGGAGGTTTGTCCTGTTGGTTTCAGAGGCCTTAGCTATGGGGTGCTCTGGGAAGCAGGTATAGTGCTCACTATGGGAACAGAATCCACAGCAAGGGCCATGTGATCATTAAGGGTGTGTGTCAACTTGGCTGGGCCATGATTCTCAGCGGTTTGGCAGCTATGATGTAGTTTGGCAGTCATATGATGATGTGATCACTTCCAAGATGAAATTTGATATAATGTTGTCACCTCCATGATGGGATCTGCTGTGAGTAGCCGATCAGTTAAAAGGGAGTTTCCTTGGGGGTTTGGCCTCTATCGAATATTAGTGGACTCCCTGGAGAGGCTCATGGGCTTTTACTCATTCTGGATTCTCCAGCTGGCTCATCTTCATCTGACCTTCAGTTCCTGGGACTTGAGCTAGCAGCTTACCTGCCGTCTTGCCTGCTGATCTTGGGATTTGTCAGTCTTTGCAGCCTGTGAGCAAGAGCCCTGCCGTCTGACCTGCTGATCTTGGGTTCACCAGCCCCTGTGGCTATGTGAATCAGGAGAAGCCTCCAGCCTGACCTCTGGATTTGGAACTGTCCATCCTCTACAAATGCATGAGCCATTTCCTTGATATAAATCTCTTTATATAGATATTTATATGCTTTACTGGTTTTGCTTCTCTAGACAACCCAGTATAAGACAGGCCTTTTGTAGCCACTCACAAGCCAGGCTTAGTTTTGAAGGCGTCTTGAAGCACAAAGACAATATGCAAGGCTGAGAGAGGTTTTTTCTTTCTTTCTTTCTTTTCTGCTCTCTGTCAAAACACTAACTGAACACAAGCTTAGAAACAGAGACTTCAGTGGCCACACATGTCCAGAACTATAGCCTTCAATAATTAATATAACCCATTAAACATTGAGGAAGAGGGTCAATCAGAAAGCCAAGAAAACAATGAATGAAGAAAATATGATTACCAATAAAGATATAGAAATTATAAAAATGAACCAAACAGAAATCTAGTAACTGAAAAGTACAATAACTGAAATGAAAAATTCACTGAAGTGTTCATCAGCAGATTTGAGCTGGCAGAAGAAAGAATCAGCAAACTCCCATGATAGGACAACTGAAATTTTTGAGTCTGAGGAGAAAAAAAAAAAAAAAGAAGAAAAAGAAAAGTGAACAGAGCTTAAGGGACTTGTGGGACATCATCAAGTAGACCAATATATGCATTATAGGCTTCCCGGAAAGAGAAGAGAGAGAAAAAGGAGCAGAAAGAATAGTTGAAGTAGTAATGGCAAAAAACTTCCCAAATTTGTTGAAAAGCATGAATCTACACATCCAAGAAACTCAATGAAATCTAAGTCAGATAAACCTAAAATGATCCACACCGAGACACATTATATCAAACTCAAAAAACCAGAGGTAAGAGAGAATCTTGAAAGCAGAAAAAGAGAAGTGAATTATCACATAAAAGGAATCCTTAGTAAGATTAACATCCGAATTTTCAGCAGAAACTATGGAAGCCAGAGGCAGTGGGATGACATATTTAAAGTGCTGAAAGAAAAACAAACAAATAAACACTGCCAACCAAGAATTCTAAATCAGGCAAAACTGTCCTTCGAAAATGATGGCAAAAGTAAGAAAATCCCAGATAAACAAAAGCTGAGTGACTTCGTTACCACTAGCCGTCTTACTCTACAAAAAATAGTAAAGGGAATCCTTCAGGTTGAAATGAAAGGACACTAGACTGTGACCTGAACAGTATAAAGAAATAAATATTTCTGGTAAAGGCAACTCCATGAGCAAATATATTATTTTATTATTATTATTTTATTTTTCAGCTTTTAACTGTACTTGTTTTGTCCTACTTGATTTAAAAGACAAATGTATAAATATAATTATAAATTTAGGTTACTGGGCACACAATGTATGAAGATGTAATCTGTGAAAACAACATAGAAAAGAGGAACAGATCTGTACAGGAATGGCATTTTTATGCATGCTATGGAAGTTAAGTTAGTATCAATCCAAATTACATTGTTATAAATTTAGGATATTAAATATAATCCCCCACAGTAGCCACAAAGACAATATATTTAAAAATATACTCAAAAGAAAAGGAGAAGGGGATGATAATGGTTCCCTACAAAAGATGAAATCAACAACAACAAAAAAAGACAGAGTTGGAGGAAATGAGGGACAAAAAGGGACTAAAATGAAGGAAAAAAAAACAAAAACAAATTACCTAATTGTAAATAAATTAAACTTTCCAATCCAAAAGTAGAGAGTGGCAGAATGGATAAGAAACATGATCCAACTATATGCTGACTATAAGAGACTCGCAAATAGGTTGAAAGTAAAATGATAGGGGAAAGTTCAATGCAAATGGTAACTAAAAGCAAATTGGAGTGGCTATATTAATATCAGACAAAATAGACTTTAAGGCAAAAACTGCTGTAAGAGATAAACAAAAACAAAAAACCTCACTGCTGTTGAGTCGATTCTGACTTATAGCCACCATATTGGACAGAGTAGAACTGCCCCATGGGGTTTCTAAGGCTGTAATCTTTACGGAAACACACTGCCACATCTTACGCCTGCAGAGCAGTTGGTGAGTTTCAACAGCTGACCTTTTCGTTAGCAGCCGATCACTTAACCACTGTGCTATCAGGGCTCCTTGTAAGAAATAAAGAAGATCATCATATAATCACAAAAGGGCCAATTCATCATGAAGATATAACAGTTATAAATAAATATATATGCATCTTAGAACAGAGCCCCAAAATATGTGAAAGAAACATTGACAAGGTTGAAGAGAGAAATAGATAGTTCTACACTAATAGTTGGAGATTTCAATACATCACTTTCTTTTTTATTGTTGTAAATATATATATAAACATTTGTCAATTTAATATTTTTATGTGTACAATTTAGTGACACCAATTACATTAACCATGTTGCACAACCATCATCAATATCTGTTGCCAAAATTTCCACAGCCATAAACAAAAACTCAGTACTACCTAAACAATGACTTTCCATTTTGCCCTCCTTCCCGCCCCATGTAACCATTAATAAACTTTGTTCTCTGTACATTTGCCTGTTTTAGGTATTTCATAGGAGTATGATCATATAATACTTGTCCTTTTTGTGATTGAATTACTTCACTCAGCATAATGTTTTCAAGGTTTATCCACGTTGTAGCAAGTATCAAGACTTTATTCCTCTTTATAACTGAGTAATATTTCATTGTATGTATACCACGTTTTGTTTATCCATTCATCTGTTGATGAACGTTTTGGTTATTTCCACTTTTTGTCTATAACGAGTAGTGATGCAATGAATATTGGTGAACATGTGTCTGTGTGCACTCCTGCTTTCAATTTTTTTGGCTATATACCTAGGAGTGGAATTACTGGGTGTCATGGTTTGAATTATGTCCCCCCAAAAATGTGTGTATCAATTTGGCTAGGCCATGATTCCTGGTACTGTGTGATTTTCCTGTATGTCGTAAACCTGCCTCTACAATGTTAATGAGGGAGGATGGGTGGCAGTTGTGTTAGTAAGGCAGGACCTGATCTACAAGACTGGATTGTGTCCTGAGGCAATCTCTTGAGATATAAAAGACAGAAGTGAACAGTGAGACAGGGGGACCTCATACCATCAAGAAAGCAGTGCCGGGAGCAGAGCGTGTCCTTTGGATTGGGGTCCCTGTGCTGAGAAGCTCCTAGTCCGGGGGAACATTAATGAGAAGGCCGACAGAGAGAGAAAAAGGCTTCCCCTGGAGCTGACGCCCTGAATTTGGACTTTTAGCCTACTTTGACTGTGAGGAAATAAATTTCTCTTCGTTAAAACCATCCACTTGTGGTATTTCTGTTACGGCAGCACTATATGACTAAGACAAGTATTGATCTTGTTTCATTTTTCTGCATGGGGTTATCCAATTTTGCCAGCACCATTTGTTGAAGAGACTGTTTCTTCCCACATTGAATGGGCATCGAGCCTTTGTCAAAAATCAGTTGGCCATAGATGGATGGATTTACTTCTGGGTTCTCAATTCTAGTCTACTGATCTATGTGTCTTCTTTGAACCAGTACCAGACTGTTACGATTTCTGTAGCTGTATAGTATGTTTTGATGCCAGGAAGTATGAGTCCTCCTACTTTGTTCTTCTTCAATTTTGCTTTGACTATTTGGGGCCTCTTCCCTTTCCATAAAAAGTTGGTGGTTACGTTTTCCATTTCAGTAAAGAAAGTTGTTAAAATTTGGATCGATATTGCATTGTATCTGTAGATTGCTTTGAGTAGTATTGATATTTTCACAGTATTAAGTCTTCCAATCAACGAACATGGGATGTCATTCCATTTACATAGGTCTCTTTTAGTCTCTTGTATTAGCAATTTACAGTTTTCATTGTATAAGTCTTTTACATCCCTAATTAGGTTTATTAATAGGTATTTTATCATTTTTGGTTTACTGTAAATGGCATTGTTTCTTTGATTTCCTTTTTGAATGTGTTCCTCTTATTGTATAGGAAGCCCAATGATTTTTTGTGTGTTGATCTTGTATCCTGCAATATTGCAGAATTCTTCTATTAGATTCAGAAGCTTTCTCGTGGAATTTTTGGGGTTTTATATATATAGGATTATGTCATCTGTGAATAGAGATAGTTTTATTTCTCCCTTTTTGATTTTTATACCCTTTATTTCTCTTTCTTGCCTTATTGCTCTGGCTAGGACTTCCAGTACAATTGAATAAGAGTTGTGATAGTAGACACATTTGTCTCGTTCCCATTTTCAAGGGGAAGGCTCTCAGTCTTTCTCTGTTAAGGATAATGTTGACTGTTGCAGTTGCATATATGCCCTTAATTATGTTGAGGAATTTCCTTTCTATTCTTATTTTATTGAGAGTTTTTATCAGGAAAGGGTGTTGGATTTTATCACTTACTTTTGCTGCATCAATTGAGATGATCATGTGGTTGTTTTCCTTTGTTTTATTTATGTGGTAAATTACATTGTTTTCTAATGTGAACCACCTTTGCATTCCTGGTATGAATCCCACTTGATCATGATGTATGCTTTTTAAAATAAATTGTTGAATTCTGTTCTTTAGAATTTTGTTGAGAATTGTTGTGTCTATATAGATCAGATGAGTTGTGGAATGATGTCAAGGACATCATACATGAAGAAAACAAGAGGTCATTACAAAGACAGGAAAGAAAGAAAAGAACAAAATGAATGACAGAAGAGACTCTGAAACTTGCTCTTGAATGTCGAGTACCTAAAGTGAAAGGAAGAAATTATGAAGTAAAGAGCTGAAAAGAAGATTTCAAGGGGCAGCTTGAGAAAACAAAGTAAAGTATTATAATGAAATGTGCAAAGACATGGAGATAGAAAACCAAAAGGGAAGAACACCCTAGGCATTTCTCAAGCTGAAAGAACTGAAGAAAAAATTAAGCCTTGATTTGCAATATTGAAGGATTCTACAGAGAAAAGATTACACAACACAGAAAGCATCGAAAGAAGATGGAATGAATACACAGAGTCACTGTACCAAAAAAAACCTGATCAACCTTCACCCATTTCAGGAGGTAGCATATGATCAAGAACCGATGGTACTGAAGGAAGAGGTCCAAGCTGCACTGAAGGAATTGGCAAAAAACAAGGCTCCAGGAATTGACAGAATGAAAATTGAGATGTTTCAACAAACGGATGCAGCATTGGAAGTGCTCACTCATCTATGCCAAGAAATTTGGAAGACAGCCACCTGGCCATCCAATTGGAAGAGATCTGTATTTGTACCCACTCCAAAGAAAGGTGATCCAACAGAATGCAGAAATTATTGAACAATATCATTAATGTCACACAAGTAAAATTTTCCTAAAGATCATTCAAAAGCGGTTGCAACGGTATGTCGGCAAGGAACTGCCAGAAATTGAAGCTGGGTTCAGAAGAGGACGTGAAAGGAGGGATATCATTGCCGATGTCATATGGATCCTGGATGAAAGCAGAGAATACCAGAAAGATGTTTACCTGTGTTTTATTGACTATGCAAAGGCACTTGACTGTGTGGATCATAAAAAAAAATTATGGATAAAACTGTGAAGAATGGGAATTCCAGAACACCTAATTGTGCTCATGAGGAACCTGTACATAGATCAAGAGGCAGTCGTTCAAACATAACAAGGGGATACTGCGTAGTTTGAAGTCAAGAAAGGTGTGCTTCTGGGTTGTATCCTTTCACCATACTTATTCAATCTGTTTGCTGAGCAAATAATCCAAGAAGCTGGACTATATGGAGAAGAACAGGGCATCAGGATTGGAGGAAGACTCATTAACAACCTGTGATATGCAGATGACACAACCTTACTTCTGAAAGTGAAGACGAATTGAAGCACTTACTGATGAAGATAAAAAACCACAGCCTTCAGTGTGGATTACACCTCCACATGGAGAAAACAAAAATCCTCACAACTGGACCAATAAGCAACATCATGATAAATAGAGAAAATATTGAAATTGTAAAGGATTTCATTTTACTTGGATCCATAATCAATGACCATGGAAGCAGAAGTCAAGAAATCAAACGATGCATTGCATTGGGCAAATCTGCAGAAAAGATCTTTTTAAAGGGTTAAAAGGCAAAGATATCACTGATGACTAAGATGTGCCTGACCCAAGCCATGGTGTTTTCAATCGCCTCATATGCTTGTCAAAGCCAGACAATGAATAAGGAAGACCGAAGAAGAATTGATGCCTTTTAATTATGATGTTGGCAAAGAATATTGAATATACCATGTACTGCCAGAAGAATGAACAAACCTGTCTTGGAAGTACAGCCAGAATGCTCATTAGAAGCAAAGATGGTGATACTTCACCTCACATACTTTGGACATGTTATCAAGAGGGATCAGTCCCTGGAGAAGGGCATCATGCTTGGTAAAGTAGATAGTTGAGGAAAGAGAGGAAGACCCTCAATGAGATGAATTGATACAGTGGCTGTAACAATGGGCTCAAGCATCACAATGATTGTGAGGATGGTATAGGACGGGGCAGTGTTTCATTCTGACACATAGGGTCACTATGTGTCAGAGCTGACTGGATGGCACCTAACAACAACTAACACTATTATTGTACATCTATTTCTTTCTTTACTTCTGTTAGAGTTTTCTTTATAAATTTTGGGGCTCTCGTGTTTGGTACATAGATAATTATAATTGTTATGTCTTCTTGGTGTATTGTCTCTTTTATGTTATATAATGCCGTTGTTTGTCTCTTGGAATGAATTTAACTGAAAGGCTATTTTGTCAGATATTAATAGTGCCACTCCTGCTCTCTTTTGGTTACTATTTGCTTGGTATGTTTTTCTCCATCCTTTGATTTTTAGTCTATTTATGTCTTTGTGTCTAAGGTGTGTCTCTTGTAGGCAACATATTGATGGCTCATGTTTTATTATCCAGTCTGCCACTCTCTGACTCTTGATGGGTGAATTTAATCCATTGGCATTCAGTGTGATTATCGATAGGGAAGAATTTACTGTAGCCATTTTGTTATGCTTTTGTGTGTGTGCGTGTGTGTGTGGTGTTAATCATTTCTTTGTTCTGTACTTTCTGTGCTGAGTTCCTTTTGTATATGGGGTTTTATTTTCCCTTCATTTATTATTCTTATTTTTGCGTTTATTGTGTCTTCATTTTTCTTCTTTTTTTATTTTGGTGAGTAGATTTATTTTCTTTGTAGTTGCCATGAGGTTTACATTTAACATTCTAAATTTAAAACAGTCTGTTACATCTTTAAGTGGCCTTAAATTACTCACCATATGGTAGTTCTGTAACTACACCAATCATTCCCACTTTTGTTTTGATCTTGTCATTGATTATAACGTTGTATCCTGAATACTCTGTAATCGTTTTTTAACTTTCTTTTACTATCGTGATGTCTTCATCTGACTTGTTATTAAGGTGATGCTGTCAAGTGTCTTTACCTCAGGTTGCTGTCTAATGTCGTTGGTTTTCTATCTGAAGGACTTCCTTTAATATTTCATGTAGAGATGGTCTGGTAGTTACAAATTCCCTTAATTTCTGCTTATCTTAGAATGTCCTTATTTCTCTCTCATTTTTGAATAACAATTTTGTTGGATATATAATTCTTGGTTGACAGTTCTTTTCTTTCAGGGCTTTGTGTATGTCATTGCATTGCCTTCTTGACTACCTAGTTTTTTAATAAGAAGCCAGTGCTTAGTCATATTGGGGCTCCTTTGTAGGTGATATTTCCCTTTTCATTTGCTGCTCTTAAGATTCTTTCCTTGTTCTTGGTTCTGGAAAGTTTGGTTATGTCTCGGTGAATTTCTCTTGGAGTTTATCTTATATAGAGTTCATTGAGCTTCTTGAATGAAAATCTCGTCTTTGTAGCTATTTGGGAAGTTCTCTGCCATTAATTCTTCAAATATTCTTTCTGTACATTTTTTTCTCTTCTTCTTCAAAATTCCCATTATGCAAATATTGTTCCTTTTGATAGTATCCCATATAACCCTTTGCCTTTGTTTATTTTCCTTCATTCTGTTTTCTGTTTGTTACTCAAACTGAGTAGTCTTGGAGGTTTTGTTTTTTATTTTGCTGATTCTTTCTTCCATTGTTTCAGCTATATTTTTGTGTCCTTCCATGGAATTGTTTATTTCTGTTATTTTATTGTTGAGCTTTGGGTTTCTGGTTGTTTACTTTTTAGGGATTCCCTTTGCTAAATTTGTCATTTTGTTCTTGTACTATTTTTGTGAGTTCTTTTAGCTTTTTATCTCTATGCTTTCTTTTCTATCTTTGAGTAACCTTAGTACAAATTTTTTGAAGTCTTTACTAGTTCCATTATTTGTTCTGTTATTTTATTTTATTTGTTAGATTGAACCATCTTTCCCTGTCTCTTCATATGCTTTGTAATTGTCTTTGAAATATTAATGTTTTTATTGTTTGTTTGATTTTGTTTTGATATGTTAAGATTTTAGTTTATTTCCCATTTCCTTGAATTGTTTGCTTTATTTTGTATTATTTTAATTATTATTGTTTTGTATTATTGAGGCGTGTATGTCTTTGGAGCTGCCAATTTGTTAATTGTGGTTTCCCTTCACTGTAGGGTATCAAAAATTGAGTTCACACATGGGGTCTTTGGTGTTAAGCACTTAAAATTTCCCTTTGGCTTATTGCTTGGAATTGAGTGAGCAAAGCCTTTCTTTGTCACAAGGCACAATGTATCAGGTATTTAAGGTTCCCCTGTAGCACTTCAGGAATGATGCAGACTCTTCATGTTGATGCAAATAAGTGTTGTGCCCCTTGGTTTGCTGGTTTGCTGTGCATATTGTCTGTTCATGCTGGATCGGGCAGTGTAGCCTTGGAGGTCAGGGTAAACCCTTTACTGAGTCTCAGGTAGGTGATACAGTACATAGGGGAGGGCAGGTGGTTTCTATCAGTTTGCGGTGTGGAGGATACCCTGGAAGGGAGGAGGAAGAGGAAGGGCAGAGCTTCCTACTTTGGTCAGGTTGCCCAGAAGGTGGTCATGCAGAAGTAGAGGGATGAGGGAGTCCCTGAGAGGATGGAGGGAACAGGTAAGGGTTTCTTCACTCTGCCAGATGGCTGGGAGTGTGGCCGTGCAGGTGCAGAAAGGCTGGGGAGTCCCTGGGAGAAGGGACTTCCAGGAGTGGAAGGGAGGCTGGGTGGGGCTTCAGCTCTTGGGCAGGTGGCCTGGGAGATTTTCATGCAGGTTCTCGCAGATGAGGCAGTACTGGAGGGTGGGCAGTGTTAATGTGGTGTCTCTGTGCATGCAAAGTTGGTCTGTTCGCAGTGTGGGAAGGGAGCTCTCCACTCAGGTGGGGGGACTGAAGGGAGTGGAGTGGGGAGATGAGGGACCTCCATGCAGTCAACCTGGTCTTAGTGGGGGGAGGGAGCCCTCCACCCGAGAACACATGGGCATCCTCTCTAGCAGCCTAGTTTTTTGTTGGGGGGAGGTAGCCCTCCTTTACATGAGTGTGTGTGGGCAGCCTAACTCCCTTCCTTCTCTGCACTCATCTGGCCATCAGGGCTAATGCTTTCCCTCCTTTACCTTACTTTTACCCCTCTGAGAATGTGCTGATTGATCTTTCCCTTGGCCTGAATTTCTTATAATCCAACCTGCATCCCTTTACCCCCACAGTTCTTCCCTGTGGTTCCCTGGTTTCAATGAGATGCTGCCCACCTGTGTCACTCTCTTTCTAGCATACTCAAACCTAGAGTATTGTTTGCCCACCTCGTTGTTCCATTCCAAAGCTGTTTATGCAATATCTCTGTCTCATGCTGTGTATTTCTTGATGATCTTTTCCTGGGATACTGCATGTAGTTGCCCCAAGATGATCATGGTGCTTTATGGTAGCAGGTAGATTGTGGACCATCCATAAGTTCACATTTTTCCACTGTTCTTGTCCTATCTCTTCTTCCAGTCGATATTTAGTTTGTTTCTTCAGTTCTTCACTTGTTTTTTAGAGGTCTGAGGTTGCCATTTGTGACTGATCTTTGTTGTTTATATGTGACTTTGTTGTAGAGGGATGTTATGGTGCATCCAACTATGCTGTCTTCATGGCCCCTCCTCAGTTCATAGTATTTTTGAAATGAGGAAGTGTGAGTCCTCCTGCTTTGTTCTTCTTTTTTGAGATTGCTTTGGCTATTCAGGGGCTTTTGCAATTCCATATAAATTTGGGTACTTGCATTTCCATTTCTGCAAAGAAGATTGTTGGAATTTTGATGAAGATTGCATTGAATATAAATTTCCCCTTTGAATATAAATAAAGATTGCTTTGGGTAGTATTGACATCTTAACAATGTTAAGTCTTCCAGTCTGTGAACATGGAATGTCTTTTCATTTATTTGGTTCTTCTTTAATCTTTTCAGTAATGTTTTATAATTTTCATTGTGTAAGTTTTTTCCCTCCCTGGTTAAATTTATTCCTAGGTATTTCATTTTTACATGCTACTATAAATGAAACAGTTTTCTTCATTTTCTTTTCAGATTGCTCATTGTTGGTGTATAGAAACTCAACTGATTTTTGTGTGTTGTCTTAGTACCCTGCCACTTTACTTAACTCCTCTATTCTAGAATCTTTCTTTGGAGTTCTTTGGGATTTTTTATACATAGGATCAAGTCATCTACAAAAAAAGGGATAGTTTTGCTTCTTCCTTCCCAATTTGAATACCTTTTATTTCTTTTTCTTGTTTCAAAGCTCTGGCTAGGATTTTGAGTAGCATATTAAATAGCATTGGCAAGAGTGGGCATCCGTGTCTTGTTCCCAATCTAAAAGAAAAGTTCTCAGTCTTTCTCTTTTGAATATAATGTTCGCTGTTAGCCTTTTATAAATAACATCAATCATATTGAGGATTTTTCCTTGTATTTGTAGCTTTCAGAGTTTTTTATTTTTTAAATCAAAAAAAGGGTGTTGAATTTTATCAAGTAGCTTTTCTGTGTCAATCAAAATGATTATGTGGCTTTTTTCCTCCGTTCTATTAATGTGGTGTATTACATTGATTGATTTTCCTGGAAGAAATCCCATTTGATCAGGGAGTATAATTCTTTAAATATGGTGTTGGACTCGATTTGCTAGTATTTTGTTGAGAACTTTGGCATCTATTTTCCTAAGGGATATTGGCCTGTAGTTTTCTTTTCTTGTTGTGTCTTAGTCTAGCTTTGGTATTAGGGTAATCCTGGCCTCATAAAATGAGTTAGAGAGTGTTACTGCCTGCTGTACTTTTCAGAAAAGTTTCAGCAGAATTGGTGTCAATTCTGCTTTAAATATTTGGTAGAATTCCCCACTGAAGCTATCTGGTCCAGGACTCCTTTTGTTGTGAGTTCTTTTTTTAAAATTTTATTGTGCTTTAGGTGAAAGTTTACAGCTCAAGTTAATTTCTCCTTCAAAAATTTATACACATATTGTTTTATGATATTGGCTGCAATCCCCACAATGTGACAGCATACACCCCCTTTCCACCCTGGGTTCCTTGTGTCCTTTCAACCTGTTTCTGTCCCTTCCTGCCTTCTCATCTTGCTTTTGGGCAAGAGTTGCTCATTTGGTATCATATATTTGATTGAACTAAGAAGCACGTTCCTCACGTGTGTTATTGTTTGTTTTATAAGCCAGTCTAATCTTTGTCTGAAAAGTGGGATTCGGGAGTGGTTTCACTTCTGAGTTAGCAGAGTGTCCATGGGGCATAGTCAGGGGTTCCTCTAGTTTCTGTCAGACCAGTTTAAGTCTGGTATTTTTTTGTGGATTTGAATTCTGTTCTACATTTTTCTCAGGCTCTGTCTGGGACCTCTGTCATGATCTCTGTCAGAGCAGTCAGTGGTGGTAGCTGGGCACCATCTAGTTCTTCTGGGCTCAGACTGGTGGAGGCTCTGGTTCTTGTGGTCCTTTAGTCCTTTGGGCTAATATTTTCCTTGTGTCTTTGGTTTTCTTCATTCTCCAAAGTTTTGGACAGGATGGGACCAAAAGATGCATCTTAGGTGGCCGTTCGCTATCTTTCAGGACCCCAGACATTACTCACCAAAGTGAGATGTAGAACATTTTCTTTATAAACTATGTTATGCCAATTGACCGAAATGTCCCCCAAGACTATGGTCCCCAGCCCCCAGCCCCAGCAACTCGATTCCTATGAGAGTTTGGATGTGTCTACGAAGCTTCTATGACTTTGCCTTGGTCAAATTGTGTTGGCTTCCCCAGTATTGTGTACTGACTTACCCTTCACTAAAGTTACCACTTATCTATTTTCTAGCTAGTGTTTTTCCCTCCTCACCCCACCCCTCCCTCATAGCCATAAAAGATTGTTTCTTTCTGTGTGATGTGTAAACTGTTTTGCGAGTTTTTATAATAGTGATCTCATATAATATTTGTCCTTTTGTGACTGACTTATTTCACTCAGCATAATGCCCTCCAGATTCATTCATGTTGTAAGATGTTTTGCAGATTCATCATGGTTCTTTACCATTGTGTAGTATTCCATTATGTGTATATACCATAATTTGTTTATCCATTCATCTGTTGATGGGCACGTAGGTTGTTTCCATCTTTTTGCTATTGTGAATAATGCTGCAATCAACATGGGTGAGCATGTGTCTATTAGTGTGACAGCCCTTATTTCTCTAGGATATATTCCTAGGAGTGGGATTTCTGGATCATATGGTGCTTCTATTTCTAGCTGTTTAAGGAAGCACCATATCGTTTTCCCAAATGTTTGTACCATTTTACATTCCCTCCAGCAGTGCATAAGTTTTCCAATCTCCCCAAAGCCTCTCCAACATTTGTTATTTTTTTGTGTGCCAGTAATGTTGGGGTGAGATGGTATCTCATTGCAGTTTTGATTTGCACTCCTCTAATGGCTAGTGATCGTGAGTATTTTCTCATGTCTCTGTTAGCCACCTGAATGCCTTCTTTGGTGAAGTGCCCATTTTTTAATTGGATTATTCGTCATTTTGTTGCAGAGGTGTTGGATTTTGTTATAGATTTTAGAGATTAGAACTTTGTTGGATATGTCAGAGCCAGTTTTTTTTTTCCCAGTCTGTAGGTTCTCTTTTTATTCTTTCGGTGAAGTCTTTTGCCGAGTGTAAGTGTTTATTTTTTGGAAGATCCCAGTTATCTAGCTTACCTTCTGGTGTTTGTGTATTGCTAGTTATGATTATTTTTATAGTTATACTATAAAAACGATATATTGTACTGTACAAAACACTATAAAAATAGTGTTGATCCTATTTTTCTTCCATGATCTTTATAGTTTTAGATTTTATGTTTAGATCTTTGATCCGTTCTGAATTAGTTTTTGTGTATGCTGTTTATCGGGAAATATCCTAATTTTCCCATCATATTTGAGCAAGAGTTCTTTTTCTTTAATTGTGCTTTAGATGAAGGTTTACAGAGAAAATTAGTTTCTCATTAAACTATTAATACGCATATTGTTTTGTGACATTGGTTGCCAATCCCATGACATGTCAACAGTCTTCCCTTCTTGACCTTGGGTTCTCCATTGCTAGATTTCCTGTCCCCTCCTGCCTTCTCGTCCTTGCCCATGAGCTGGTATGCCTATTCAGTCTCATTTTATTTTATAGCCCTGTCTAATCTTTGGCTGAAGGGTGAACCTGAGGAGTAGCTTCATTACTGAGTTAAAAGGGTGTCTGGGGGCCATACTGTTGGAGTTTCTCCAGTCTCTATCAGACCAGTAAGTCTGGTCTTTTTTTGTGAGTTTGAATTTTGTTCTACATTTTTCTCCTGCTCTGTCTGGGCCACTCTATTGTGATCCCTGTCAGAGCAGTCGGTGGTGGTAGCCAGGCTCCCTATAGCTGTGCTTGACTCAGTCTGGTGGAAGCTGTGGTAGTTATGGTCCATTAGTCCTTTGGACTAATCTTTCCCTTGTGTCTTTGGTTTTCTTCATTCTCCCTTGTTGAGCAAGAGTTTTGCAGGATATAGTTTCTTGGTGGGCAATGTTTTTCTTTCAAGATTTTATATATGTCATCCCATTGCCTTCTTGCCTGCATGGTTTCTGCCAAGCAGTCAGAGCTTAGTTTTATTGTTACCCTTTGTATATGACTTTTCATTTTTCTTGAGCTGCTCTCAGGATTCTTTCTTTGTCTTTGGTTTTGGGGAGTGTTATTATTATATGTCTTGGTGACTTTCTTTTGGGGTCTATCCTAAATGGGGTTCATTGAGCTTCTTGGATGGTCAGTTTTCCATCTTTCATGATATTAGGGAAGTTTTTTTCTCAGCAAACCTTCAATGATCCTCTCTGTTTTTTCCATTTTCTCCCCATCTGGAACTCTGAGCACGTGTAAATTTTTGCTCTTTATTGTATCCTATATAGTTCTCAGGTTTTCCTCACTCTTTTTCTCTGAGTTTTCCTCAAAGCAGTATACAAGGAGTTTTCTTCAATGTCACTGTCTTCCATTGTTTCAAATTTGCTCCTAAAACCTTCTATCGCATTGTTCTTTTCTGAAATATTGTTGTCTTTTGGATTTCTAACTGCTGCTTTTGTACAATTTCTAATTGATTATTTTTTTGACATTTTTGTTCCTGTATTATTTTCCTGAATTCTTCCATTGCTTTGTCTATGTTTTCCCTGTATTTTCCATGATTTTGTTTATTTTTTCCTTAGTTTTGTGTGTGTTTTAGACTTTTGAATTCCCTATCAGGTAGTTCCAGTGCCTTTTCTTCTACCAGAAGTTCATCTGGTGTTCTATTTTGGTTGCTTACTGGAGCTGTTCTGTCCTGTTTTTTGTATGTTTTTATATTTTCTGCTGTTTCTGAGACATTCAGGAATTATTTTTTTAAGTTATTGATTGTAGATTTGTTTGTTTCTTCCTCTTTTTTTATTTTATGTCTTGGCAGGCAAACTGGGCATATTTTGTTGCTTGCTCGTCTGTGGGCACGATACTTCTCACCACCTTGTCCAGGTGGGCCGGGCCAGTATCTCAAATATGGTGCAGCAGGGTAGGTCCAGTAGGGGAGGAGGGACGGAGATGGTTCATTTGCGGCATGAAGCAAGGAGGGCAGGGCGGGTTTGGGGGGCTGTAGCAGGCAGGGTCCTGTGGTCCACACCGGTGCTGCTCGGGGATGCAGCACTTAGCCTGCAATGCAGATAGGCAGGAGGGAAGGGAGAGGATGTGATGTGCAGAGTGAGTGCTCTGTCTCCTGTTGGGAGCTCTGCGAAGTTGCCTTCCCGTACTCCCTGTGTGGGGTACTTGGTGGCTGTGGTCCAAGATGGTGAATCCATCCCACATTAGCTGGCAGGAGACCTCCACACTGTAGCTTTCCTCCTTCTATGTTCTCTGTCAGTTTCTTCTTCCATTTGGTGCTTGATCTAGTTCTTTATCCCTTCGTTTGATGCTTAGGGTTCCAGGATTGATATTTGCATCTGTTTTACTTAGTTTTTCAGGTCTTTGTTGCAGAGGGATGGCATGGTGCTTCTGTCCATAGTGCCATGTTGGCTCCGCCTCCTTCTTGTTTGATTTCTTGACTGCTGCTTCCATGTGCATTGATCGTTGATCCAAGTAGAATGAAATCGTTGGCAACTTTGATTTGTCTCCATTTATCATGATGTTGTTTATAAGTTCAGTTGTTAGAATTTTCTTTTTTCCACGTCCAGGTATAATTCACACGGAAGATTGTAGTCTTTGACCTTCATTAACAAATCATTCAAATTGTTTTCATTTTCAGCAAGCAAGTTTTGTGTTAAGAGACTAATCACATATAAAGCATAGTTTTGGCAGAAGCTGAATTCTAAGTCAATCCAATCTTCATGGTCATAGCTAGGATTTACATTAGCAAAAGCTGGAATCCTAACAAAGTGGAGATATCTGGGAAAACTTTTTGGTTAAAGTTGGAGAATACCTGAGGCCTTTTCAAAGTACTTCTCACTGTCTCCCTCACTTCTGGTCGGAATATAAGGAAGATAATATTATTAGAGACTCTGAAGGCAAAACTACCCTGGGGTGCTATGAAAAATCATATTAGAGAAGGTAGGACTTATACCTAGAATGAATTTCAGAAATTGTTTAATGAACACACAGAGAATAGGAAAAACTATGTATAATTTGATTGTGGCCAAGAGGAAGAAAGGGTTTGATTAAATCACATTGAGTTGATTTATTTGAATGCACTTGAATAGAGAAATAACATTTAGTATTCTAATGCAAGAAACTTTAAATGCTTTAAAAATGGGTTGGCTAACACAAACATGAGCACAGTGATAATCCGTTTTGGCTGGCAACTAAAAGCCAGACTGCCTGTAGCATGATGTGGAGGAAGGAATTCAAAAGTTGAAGGTGAAATTGGATCTTATTTTTCTGGTTGTCTTGCATAACCCCTCTCCTGTTGAAATTAAAAGTCACTTCTTGTCTGTGCTGTGCTATCTAGGAGTGATATGAAATGTACTGTAACAAAAAGAGAAGCAGAACAACCATAGATGTGTAGGCCTACTTGCCTATTGTAAAAAAAAAAAAAAGAAATTAAGGTGCAACCAAGTGCAGTAGAATCCTAAGATGGAGAGTGGCAATATATGGACTATGTGGCCTCAGGTATTAAATTAACCATTAAGACTCTAAGGTTATACTCTTACGGAAAAGTTCAGGCCTAACAAAAGAGGCCTGACCTCACTCTAACATACAAAACTAGAAATCTTTGCTCATGCATTATACTCTGACCAAGCTCATTTAAGAAACTGGAGCCCTTTGGATGAAAATGTTAAAGATGGCATCCATAATGCCGCATATATAATTGTGACTTTCTCTCCAGCCTGTCACAAAAGGCCTTATGCTAGTATATCCATCCATGTGACCGAACACTGGGGTAACGGTATTACCAAATTTTTCACTGGCCCCAACCTAATACTAATCCATGAGGATTCCAAGTGCCAGAGTTGTCTATGAATTTGGATAGGAGATTATAAGGATGTGTCAAATGGGTCTTCCATGAAACAGATGCTGAGATGGAGTTAAAAATGCAAGAAGTTTTTTGGTGGGACAGTAAGTTTGGACAGGGAGAACCTCAGACTTTTGCATATGCGACAGCGTCTCAGCCAACCAAATGGGGAATCCAGTAGCAAATATTTCCTATTAGAGTTCCACATTGGGCAGAAATGACCAGGCCCTAGCACCTCTGCCATGCTCAGTCACTATCTGGGGGCTGCTCAGAATAGCATGGTCTCAGGTCAAAAAAATTGAGGTGGATCCTGAAGGCATTAATATCTGGAAGTTGCCAGCTAACTAAACTTCTTGCATCTGAACAATAACTTCTCTCTAGAAGGGAGATCCTAGTGGTGCATTTCCATGGCTGCCATAGACTTTTGATGTGTTTACCTCATGGTAGTTCAATAGGTCCCCAAACTCATCCTATATTTATCAGTTCAGTTCCTGAAAGGGTAGGTGAAATAATGACTTTTGTAACTGGTAGAACCCTCATTTTATTTCCTTAATGGATGGAGTAAGGGTTATCATAGGAAGGCCCAAGTGGAAACTATTGTCATACCACTTTTCTTTTAAAAACTAAATCAAAGGCAATAACACCACCTCCCTAGGGTAATCGCAGATATTAGAGTCACTGCCAAAGATTTGTGTGATGTCTTCCATTCATTTTCCCAGTTTGGTCATCGTGAAAGACTGATGGATCATTGACTACTGAAAACTTAACCAAGTGGTGGTTCTGATTAAATTTTCTATTCTAGGTAGGGTTTCATTTCTGAATAAGATTAATATAGCTTTCTGAATTTAATATGCAGCTATTAATCCATATAATACGTTTTGCCCTCCGCTTCTGAGCACTAGGTGGTCATCAGAAGCAATTCACCTTCGTCTAACAGTGTTTATAGTATGTCTTTACTGTTCTACTCAAAAGATATGCCAATTCTCTGGCTATGTGGCACAAATTATTTTATTTTTTATTGTGGTAAACATATATATAACAAAACATTTGACATTTCAAAAATATTCGTATGTACGGTTCAGTGACTTTAATTATGTCCATCATGTTGTTCAACCATCACCTTTGTCCATTCGCAAATTATACCATTGCCCTTAACAGAAGCTCAGTGTCCAATAAGCACTGAGTCCTCTTTTCCCCCTCCCTCCCACCTTCCCCTGGTAGCCACTAATAAACTTTGATCTCTATCTGATTGTCTATTCTAGATATTTCATATAAGTGGGATCATACACTATTTGTTCTTTTGTGACTGACTTATTTCACTAAGCATAATGTTTTCAAGCTTCATCCATATTGTAGTATGTATCAGGACTTCATGTCTCTTTATGGCTGAGTAATATTCCATTGTGTGTACGTACCACATTTTGTTTATCCATTCATCTGTTAATGGACATTTAGGCTGTTTCCACTTTTTGGCTTGTGAATAATGCTGCAATAAACATTGGTGTACAGGTATGTTTGCATTCCTGCTTTCAAGTCTTTTGGGTATATACCTAGGAGTGGAACTGATGGATCATATGATAAGTCTGTGTTTAACTTTTTAAAGAACTGCCAAACTGTTTCCCACAGCAGACCATTTTACAATCCCACCAACAATGAATGAGGGTTCATAGAAGTGATATCCCATTCTGGACTTTATTTGAATTTCCCTAATGACTAATGACATTGAGCATCTTTTCACATGCTTGTTGGTCATTTATCTGTCCTTTTATCACAGTGGTTAAGAGCGTGGCTGTTAACCAAAAGGTCAATAGTTCGAATCCACCAGCTGCTCCTTGGAAACCCTACGAGGAAGTTCTGTTCTGTCCTATAAGGTTGCTATGGGTCAGAATCGACTCGCCGGCAACAGGTTTTTTTTTTGGTGAAATGTCTATTCAAGTCCTTTGCCCATTAAAAAAATTTTTTTTTGCATGAACACAATTTCTTTTTTCTATTGTATTTTTGGTGAAAGTTTATGCAGCGAATTAGATTCCCATTTAACAATTTCTATACATATTGTTCAGTGTCATTGGTTACATTTTTCACAGTGTGTCAGCATTCTCATTATTTCCCTTCTGGTTGTTCTGTTTCCATTAATCTAGCTTCCCTGACCCTTCCTTACCTTCCCATCTTTGCTTTAGGGTAAACATGAGACAGTTTGGTCTCATGTAGATGATTATTTACAAGGAGGACAGTACTCACGGATGATGGCCCCGGAAAGAATGGGAGAAAAATGTAGAATAAACCTCAAATTCCTAAATAAGTCCAGACTTACTGGATTGATAGAGACTAGGGAATCCCCCGAGACCGTCACCCTGAGATACCCTTTATATCTGGAACTGAACCCACTCCCAGAGGTCACCTTTCAGCCAAATAATAGATTGGTTCATAAAATAAACAATGTCACTCATGAGTACTGTGATCCTTTTAAATAATTTTTTTAAATAATTTATTTTTGTTGTTGTTGTTGAGAATATATACACAGCAGAACATATACCAATTCAACAATTTCTATATGTACAGTTCAGTGGCATTGATTACATTCTTTGAGTTGTACAACCTTTCTCACCATCCTTTTCTGAGTTGTTCCTCCCCTGTTAACATAAACTCACTGCCCCCTAAGTTTCCTATCTAATCTTTGGAGTTGCTATTGTCAGTTTGATTCCATATAGATAGATCTTAAAAGATCACAATGCTCAAGGCAAACATTCTTTACTAGTTAAGCTAAACTATTGTTTTGCTTTAAGAAGGCTTCAGGGGAGATTTTTGGTTTAAGATTTCTAGATTATCTCAGGGCATTAGTTTCAGGAGTTCATCCAGCCTCCATGGCTCCAGAAATTCTGGATTCCATGAGAATTTGAAATTCTGTTCTGCATTTTCCCTTTTTGATCAGGATTATATTTTGATTGGGTTGTTTGTTTTTTGGTTGTTATGTTGTAAGATTTCTTTATATATTCTATGTATTAAATCCTTACCTATTACAGGGTTTCAAAAATTTTTCTCCCATTTGTAGGTTGTCTCTTCACCTTCTTAATAAGGTCCTTTGATGAACAAAATATTTTAATTTTGATGAAGTCCCATTCATTTATTTTGTCTTTTGCTGCTCATGCTTTCAGTGGCATATCTAAGAGTTCAGTGTTAAAAACTAGATCCTGAAGCATTACCCCTATGTTTTTTCCTAAGACTTCTATGGTTTCAGTTCTTATATTTAGATCTTTAATCCATTTGGAGTTAGTTTTCATATATGATGTGAGGTTCATGTTCAAGGTCATTCTTTTGTTTGTGGATATCCAGTTGTCCCAGCACCATTTATTAGACTATTCTTTCCCATTGAATGGATTTATCACCCTAGTGAAAAATCACTTGAACGTAGATGTACAATTTTATTTTAGGACTCTCAATTTTATTCCATTGGTCTATATGTCTATCATTATACTAATACCAGACTGTTTTGATTATTGTAGCTTTATAAGGTTGAAATTGGGAAGTTTGAGTCCTCCTACTTTGTTATTCCTTTTCAAAATTGCTTTTGCTATTCAGGGCCCTTTGCAGTTTCGTGTAAATTTGAAGATCAGCATTTCCATTCGTACAAAGACTGTTGGAATTTTGATGGATATTGCATTGAATGTATAGATTTCTGTAGATAGTATTGACATCTTAACAATATTAAGCCTTTTGATTCATGAGCATGGAATGTCCTTCCATTTATTTATGTCTTATTTAATTTCTTTCAGTAACGTTTTATAGTTTTCTGTGTACAGATCTTTCAATTCCTTGGTTACATTTATTCCTATTTTATTCTTTTAAATGCTGTTGTAAATGTAATTGTTTCCTTATTTTCATTTATAGATTGCTCATTGCTGATGTATAAAAACCCAACTGGTTTTTGTGTGTTGATCTTGTATCCTGCCATTTTACTCAATTCATTTATTAGCTCTGGTAGTTTTCTTGTAGACTCTTTTGGATATTCTATATGTAGGATCATATCATCTGTGAATAGAGATTGTTTTTCTTATTCTTTTCTGATTTGGATGCATTTAATTTCTTTTTCTTGCTTAATTGGTCTGGCTAGAACTTCCAGTACAATATTGAATAGCAGTGGTGATTGCGGGCATCTTTGTCTTGTTCTTGATCTTAAGGGGAAAGCTCTCAGACTTTCTCCTTTGAGTATGATGTTAGCTGTGGATTTTTCATAAATGCTATTTATTGGATTGAGGAATTTCCCTTCTATTCCTACTTTGTTCAGTGTTTTATCCTGAAAAAGTGTCGGATTTTGTCAAATGCCTTCTCTGTGTTGATTGAGATGATCATGTGGTCCTTTTCCTTTATTCTACTACTGTGCTTTATTACATTGATTTTCTAATGGTGGACCAACCTTGCATTACTCGGATAAATCCCCCTTTGTCATAGTGTATAATGCTTTTAATATGATTTTGGATTTTTTTTGCTAGTATTTTGTTGAGGACATTTGCATCTATATTCTTAGGGGATATTGTTTTGTAGTTTTCTTTTCTTGTGATGTCTTTGTCTGATTTTGGTATCAGAGTAATTCTAGCCTCATAGAATGAGTTTGGAAGTATCCCTTTGTCTTCAATTATTTGGAAAATATTTAAGAAGGATTGGGCTCACTTCTATAAATATTTGGTAGAATTCCCCAGTGAAGCAATTTGGTTCAGCCTTTTCTTTGTTGGGAGGTTTTTGATTACTGATTGAATTTCTTGTTATGAGTTCGTTAAGACCTTCTAGCTCTTCTTGACTCAATATAGGAAGTTTTCGTGTCTCTAGGGATTTGTCTGTTTCATCTACATTATCTAATTTGTTGGCATACAATTGTTCATCGTATTCTCTTATGATCCTTTTTATTTCTCTAAGGTTGGTTCTAATGTTCCCATGTTCATTTCCGATTTTGGATATTTGCCTCTTCTTTCTTTTTTACTTTTTCAGTGTAGCTAAAGTTCTCAATTTTACTGACCTTTAAAAAAAAAAAAAACTTCTGATTTCATTGATTCTCTGTTTCTCTATTCTCTATTTCATTAATATTTAATCTTTATCTCCTTTCTTGTTGTTTTGAGTTTTGTTTGTTCTTTTTTTCCTAATGCCTCAAGTTGTAAAGTTAATTTATTGATATGAGATCTGTCTTCTTTTTTAATGTAGCCACTTATAGCTATAATTTTCTCTCTGTGCACTGCTTTCATTGTGTCCCATAAGTTTTGGTATGCTGTGCTTTCATTTTTATTTTACTCTAAGTATTTTCTGATTTCTCTTCTGATTTCTTCCATGACTCATTGGTTGTTTAATAGTGTATTGTTTAATTTCCACGTAATTTTTTTTCAGTTTTATTTCTGTTATTAATTACTAATTTCATTCAATCGTGAGCAAAGAAAACACTTTGTATGATTTCAATCTTTTACAATTTATCGAGACTTGCATAATGGTCTAATATATGGTCTATCCTGGAGAATGGTCCATATGCATTGGGGAGAGTACATACTGTAGTACATATTGTGCTGTTGTTGGGTGAAGTGTTATAACTATGAATCCTTGCAGATAAAAATAAATAAATGAAAACAATTAAAAGATTGAGGAACAAAATACTTACATAATTTAAAAGTGTCTCCCTACAAAATGCTTACTAAGTACAAAGGGAAAAAGAGTAACTTAACAGTGGAGAAGCCTGGAAGACACTGCTTTAATCAAGTGATAAAAATGAACATCATCAGTAATGAGACAAATTGAAATTGTATCTTCTGATAGAATGCAATTAGAAGAGCACAACATCCGGTGATATTACTGCTGAATATGCATAACAATCCTCTAAAGAGGGTCAAGGTCATGAAACTCAAGGAAAGACTGAGGAACTATTCCAGGCTGAAGGAGACTAAGGAAACATGACATTTAAATGCAACATGTGATTCTGAACTGTATCCTTCTGCTATAAAGGACATAATTGGGACATTTGGTGGAAATTGAGTATGGTCTTTAATTTTCTGATTTTGATCGTTGTATAATGGTTACATAGGTGAATGTATTTGTTTGTAGGAAATACACACTAAATTATTCAAGGGCAGTGGGACATCAGGTCAGCAACTTGGTCTTAAATGATCCGGAAATAAAAATATTCTCTACTGCACTTGTAACTTTTTTTCTAAGTATATGAATGTTTCAAAATAAAAATAAAAACAAAAAATATAGATTGCTGAGCACCAACCCTAGATATTCTTTTTAGTATCAGGATCTTCCTTAGAGTTTGTAGTTTTAATTACTTTTCTAGGAGATTTTGATCCACATCAAGTCTGAGAGCCATTGCATTAGAGAAAATTATTTATCAACAAGTTAGACAAGAGCAACACATGTGACTTGATTTTTTTTTTTTTTGCTACAGTTGTGTTAGGTTATGATTGGATACCATGCCTAGGACTTTGCTGTGTTTTACAGAAAGAATAGTCTTCCAGAATTCTTGTAGTAGCAGATTCCATTCAATATTTGTTCAAGGCAATTTTATAGTATAATAACGCAGTAAGGACCTGATCAGACATTTTTTCTGTGTACTTTATTCACAGCTAGCTTTAAGATTTATTTCTTATTGGAAATAGAGAAAAAGTGATTATCAGTTATTGCCGAAGTGCCCTTCCTGGCCACCATACTTTTTACTCTGTTTCTCCAACTAGATTGTAAGCTCCAGGAGTACAGGGTAAACCTGCTTTCCTCACCGTTGGACTCCCCCAGTGCCTAGCACAGTACATACCATCTGGTTGGTGTTCAACTGTCTGTTGAATAAAATGAAGGCCACGGCTGTTTCTTCTCAAATTTTCTACAGTAATTTTCTCCTTCTCAATGAAACGTTGCTATTAGGATATTGATGTTCTTTTATTTATTGATTGGATTAATTTCATCCCATATAAAATGTTCAGCTTTTTAAATCATAAAGATAACCCAAACAACTAGATAAAAAATTGGACCTAAGATACTAACAAACAATAGCCATATTGGTTTGCCCTTATTCATAATCTTTTTTCCATTAACATAATGTAGTTAGAATATACTGTCTAATATGTATAATATATATTAGTGTATATACACATATATGTATATTAATAAATATATATACTCATTAAGCATGTCATTATTTCCTCAATGTCTGTCAAGGGTGAAGGAGTAAATAGTGCTCTTCTGGAGTTATGTTAAGCATAGGTGGGGTTTCTGAAGTGCTTGGAGTCCCATAAAAGGATACGTCAGTGCATTCATACCTAGGATGCACCAATAAGATAATTTAGAGGATGGTCAACTAAGAAGAGAAACCTTGTAGCAAAGTTATAGCTGGAGACCAATGCATGCCAGAATCCTGGGATGAGAAAGCAGTCTGTGTTTCTCAGAAACTCAGAGGTTGTGTGATAGATTATGTTTACATGCAACTAGGTTAAAAAATCATGTCACTCAAGAATTAAAGTAGTACCATCAAACTGTTTTGACATTATTTTTTTATGACTGAACTTTTTTTTTTGGGGGGGAGGAGGCGGGGGAAGGCTTAAACTTTCAAGTATTCATATAGTTAAGTTTATTATTATTTTCCATACATTAAAAATATCTACATTAGGGATGGCTGTAGCACTAAACAAAATGTAAGAGACATAAAAAGAGAAAACACAATATTTGAATGCAATTACACCATTTATTGAAATCGAAATTTACAAATGAAGTTTACAACATTTCCTCTGAAACAAAAGACAAATTTGAATTTAGAAAGAAATATGTTCCCTTCACTATTGTGCCAAATACATTTTTTGAGCAAACTGATGTGTTAGAGAAAAGACCAAGTTTTAAATTTTTTGCAGTGTACCTTACACATAATTGTAATGTACTGGAAAATATATGCCTAATAAGGACCACACAGTGATGTTCATCATCAATAAATTTTACTAGACACAAAGTATTAACAGGATAATCTGATAGGAAAAAAAGGAGTCAGTTACACTCAGTATCACAATTTATTTGAAGAGAAGGAAGAGAAACAACTAACATTTATAACATTTATAGCTTATATAAACTAGAGTACAATTCTCAACATGGCACAAATACAAAATTGAAAATATTTAGAAGAAATCATATTATCCAGGGGTTGAAATTTAGTTTTAACCATATAAGAAACCCAAAAACCTGTTGCCGTTGAGTTGATTCTGATTATAGTGACCCTATAGGACAGAGTAGAACTGCTCCACAGGGTTTCCAAGGAGCAGCTGGTGGATTCAAACTACCAACTTTTGAGCAGATGAGCTCTGAACCACTACATCACCAGAGAGCAGCTAATTAATTTCTATTTCTGTATCACCCAAACTTTTGTATTTTAGTTTATAAGGTTTATAATCAAACTTGTATTACAAAAAAAGAGTTCATTTTTGGCAAAAGAAAAAGAAAGACAAAACTTTTGATAAGATTTTGTATATAAATGAAACTTGTGAAACATAGAACAAGCTAAGATTCTCAGTGTGCAAGCCTGGAGATTAGTTGTCCTCTCTATTTTTACTCAAAAGTGATTAGAACAGAAGAGTCAACGTTTGAAATATGTATCCTTTTGCTTGTCAGTTTAGCAGGGCAAAGTTTAGGAACCACAGGTTTATGTTATAGATGCAGAAGAAGTGATATTTGAAGTTGAATAATGGTTTTTTGTAATCATTATCTAGTAAAATATAAAATTATTTTTTGATGTTATTAATAAAAAATGCATTGTGTTGTCAAACTGTCAATTATTAAACATAAGTGATGATGATGGTAATATACATTTCACCCTGAATCCCCTTCTCTCTTTGTCACACACTCACATACACAGAATAAAGATGCAAAAAGAAAAAAATCATGGCACTGCTCTTGAACAAAAGACCATAGAATAGAAGTTACAGCTGCATCCGAGTGTGTTGAAGTAATTTTGGTTTTGTTTATTACTGAAAAGAATACTAATGAACGTTTGGTGCATTTTGCTACAGAAATAAGATAAATTTAGTAATTTAGTTTTTAAATGGTCATAACCCCAGTGTAATATTCTTTACTAGAATTTTAAGTTAGTAAGATACTAAAATATCTGTCATGAGCTGTGTAATGTTTAGGGTAATCTTGTGGACTAAGCACTAGCAGTTATATATTCTAAAGCAAAACCAAACCCGTTGCGGTCAAGTCGATTCCGACTCACAGCAACCCTATTGGACAGAGCAGAACTGCCCCACAGAGTTTCCAAGTAGCGGCTAGTAGATTCAAACTGCTGATCCTTTGGTTAGCAGCCGAGCTCTTAACCACTGTGCCACCACAGCTCCTATATATTCTAATGCTATGATAATCTAACCCCTGGATAAATGAAGAATCACATTAATCTACACTACAGTTTATTTAAAGTTAGAATACAGTCCAAAATACACGTCGCATGTACGTTAAAATATCACCTTAAATGGTACACTTGTTTAAACATATCACAGTGGATTCTTAGTAAACAAGACAGAAGTATACAATGGTCAGCAATTAACGGCAATGCACATTTTTAAAAAACATCTAACACAGCGTCAGTGTAAAATGGAAAGTGTTTCATAATACCAGTGTAATTTACCTACTGTCCTCTTTCTCTTTTAAAATAAAACCAAGTGAAATGCTTCCTTTTCAAAAGGTAGAATGTTTAAATTCATAGTGAATACTAAAACCTTAAGCATTGCTCTCACTGATTTTTTTTGGAGCAGGGAAAAGCTGGGTTTTTTTCCTCAATTAAAACAGATTTGTTCTCAGGTCACTGGTGATAAACGTAACAGAAGAGAAATATGTAGTTACTTACTTGAAACATACTGAACATAGTTACAACAAACTGAAACACTTGGTTTCAAAATTTGATGGGCTTAAAGATTTGAGAAGGTGTGATGTGTAGACATGTTACTACCAAATTTTGAGGATAATGAGTATTTTCAAATAAATAATAGGTCTTCATTAATTTTTCTTCCTTACAGACCTTTAAAACACTCTTAAGTACTGGACCTGTATTGGTAATAAACTTTATGACATAGTACTGATATATTAAGTTTAAGGAATGAATTTTGGCCATTATGATTTTGCAACTTTAAAATTTTCAAGTTTATGTGTATTTATATTTGAATGACTAGATACACTTACAGGGGAGTTATAAAAATTAGTCAATATATTCATGACAATCTTCAAGATCGCTGAGCTTTACTTTTGACAAATCAGTATTATTAATTGTTGATACTGCTAACACAGTTTAGTATTATATTAACTATAATTTTGAATGTCACTGTGTGTATTAAAGTAAGTTTTATTTTGAAGATGATCTTTTTATTTTACTCCAACACATGTGTAAGAACAGAGAACTTGGTTTCTAGATGGATACTGGTTGTGTAAGGTAATAAAATCTATTAGAGGTGAGTCAGCTTTAAAAATAAACTCTTTTATATTACTTTTTAATAGCAAAAATATTTTCTACATAAATTCACCAAGTGTGTATTTTTTATTTTTTCATTGACATATTTTACAATTTAGATTAAGAAATTGGTGATGTATATGTGTTCATTTACTCAAAGAGCCTAAAGTGAGCACTTCTTTAGGTATTTTACAATATATGAAAGAAGGAAAAAAATTAGAAGTCCTTTGCAAGCTGTTTAAAAAATAAAATAAAACAGAAAAAGTCTTGAAATTACATGTTGCATTTGTTTTTTTATAATCTCTGAAAGGCTGGCACAAACTAGTGATTGCTATTCTTTTCCCTATCGAAGATTCCTTTCAGGGATACATAGTATTCAGGCCCCTACACTTTGACACAATCATTTTGACTTCCCTGATTTGATGCCATGGATGTTATAATTTAGGATATCTTTATGCAATCTGGGAAAAATCCAACTTTGGAGTTTTTATTTTCATAAATCAATACGGGGATGAGAATTAGGGGATCAGAAGATAGTATAAAGCTTAGAGATATAAATGCTAAAGTTTAATTAAATAGTTTTAAGTCTCATTCGTTCATATTAATAAAAAGAAATGACAAGTGTCAAAACAGCAAAAAGCCAAAAATATAGCTTTATAATAATATTTTTTAAGAAAACTTAATTTACTTTAAAAGCTACAGTTTTATTCTAATTTTTGTTTTGCTCCTTTCTTCCTCTCACTTTCCACTAGATTGTCACACACATCAGTGAGACTCACTGATCTTGAAATATTTACTGAACAAGGCACATGTATTTTATATCCTATGATCTATTAAAAGCACTTTGCTATATTTTGAATTTTCACTTCTAAAACATACTTGAAACATAATCATTAGCTGGAAATACCATGTGCAATAACAAAGCTTTCTTGGTAGTTAATGAATTTTAGAATATATACTGAATACTGTCTATATTTGAGTCATTCTTAAAAGGGGGTACCATTGTGCATTCCTTTACTATTAGATTAATCATCAAAGGGAATTCCCTTGCCTGGTTTTGATTTTGGCTAAAAATTTTTCTATAGTTGTATGTTTTAATTTTATAATGGTTCATGCTACTGTGATTTTCTGAAATAAAGTTTCACTACATGTGTGAAACTTCAGCTTTCCATTTTCCTTTCTAATTATGGACACAATTTGGCCTCTTACTTTAGAATTTAAGATCATTTTTTATCATTAATCAAAATTCAGTTCTCTTAGGTTGTTCTTAATACAAAGGCCATTTTATTTCTAAGTCAGGACATTTTTACGCACAAGGTGGCCACAGTGCTCTCGTTAGTTGTACAGCAGAAGCTTTCTTACACACTATGTCCCACTGCTGGTAAACTTCCACTTAAAATAATGGAAATAGTCCAAAAGAAAAAAAAGAACAATTCTACTTTATATAATTGTAAAATGTATTATTCTTATTCAGCAAAAAGTACTTTTATCTTTAAGGATATTAAAACTTTTAATAATGGAAAAGCAGATCATTTAAAAAAATTTTTTTAAAAGGTCTTTTACAAGCAGTTGAAGTCCCTTTGTTCTAAGGTATAGGTTATGGTATGGATGGATGATTTCCCTGCTCAGAATCTTTCATGACATTTTTCATTCAATTAAACACTTTGAGATATGTATTTTTTTCTAACACTGTTTGTTGGCTGGAATGAAGTTTGTGGTTTTGTGATTTAAATACCACACTCTTGTTGGTTCTCAGAGAGGCATTTTTGTAAGAAATAATTTTTTGCCTAAGCTCCATCCTATTAACTTTTGAAGAAAAAATTTTTTTTCATTTGTTTAATTTTTAAAGATTTAAACAGAGATAAATGAAACAGTATTTGGTAAGGAAAACTTACCAAAACTTTTTGATTTTTTTCAAATAGAGTTGCTAAGCAAATATTTTGTGAATTAAAAATTTTCTGGTCTTGTCTGAATGCACATTGTATAATTCAATTTTAAAATGAAAATCAATTTAGTGTAATTCCCTAATCAGGGGATTGGATGTTAAAAATCTGTAAATTTAGAAGAATTAATCTTCTATTCATACTGAGTAGGGGACACTTCATAGTCTTCTAGAACTTTGGAAGGAAAGAATCTGGCTAATTAAGGTAGTTAAGGACTAACCATTTATCATTGTTTTCTGATCAACTGTACTTTCCTGTAGGGTAAAATATGCAGGAAAATTTCAGAGTTCTTTTTCCCACCTTATGCCATCATCAAATTTAGCAAGTAATTTTCTTATTTTACAGCATTTTTTCTGATTTTATAACATCAAAATATATGTACGGGCTGCTTTAACCTATCTCTTATTTGGTGGGAGCAAGAGAGCTAGACATGGCTCATTTCCTTTCTATAATCTTACACATTTAAACTTTCAGTTTTAACATTTTTTCCACTGAAACCACAATTTCAATTTGTATGAAATTTGTGAAGTTTTCTTAATCAATACATTCTGTACTCTTTACTCTCTTTTCTGTAGAATTATGATGATTACTGAATGACTTTAGAATTTACTTGACATAGAGAACCCTAAGAAGTGGTGTGATCTTTGAAGATAGATAATGATGTGTCACTTTAACTTTTGCATCGCTCAGTTCTGAACTAACAACATTTAGCAGAATAAAACCAATACTGTAAGTAACTTCCTTTACAAGATTGATAATTATCTTCTTGGACCATCTTTACATTTGATTCTTTAGTTAACTTACTTTCATTAAATTTCTGAAAATTTTACACAGAAGCAGCAGCTGGCCATTATATATATATATATATATATATATTTAAGATTTAAGCCACAAAGCACAATATCTGAAATTATATGGATCATAAGCATGAAGCATAACACTCACATAACTGTTATTGTTTTGTTTCATTTTGTTTTGATGATCATCTTCAATTATATATCAGTGTTATATATAATTGAGTATGTTTTTGTTTTCTGTCTTTGTTTCCTTTCACTTCCTGCTTGGTAAGTGTTAGTTTTTAGTCAGTCATCTCTTAGTTTCCATTTACTTTACTTTCTTTGCACTCACAAAGTGGTTTCCTTTGAAGATCAGTAATGCAATAGTTATGTTTCACAAAGTCAGTGTGACCAGAGGGCATTTAGAGTAGATTATCTGTTAAACAAGGCGAACGGTCAGTTTGGTATTTACTCAGTCAGGGGTTGGCAGTAACTGAAGTATGGAAGCCTGGGTCCTTCCATTACTTCTGTGGTTTTGCCACTCCATAAAAGATTCAGGTTACTCAAGTGGTACCCTGCCTTATGGAATAGTAAGAAGTAGGAGAAAGCAATCTCACTGCCTTTCCTTTTCTTCTGAGGCCAAACTCTAGTTCAGTAAAGACACTTTGAACCAAGTGATAGTGAAGAGAGGGAGGCCAGCCAGCCTCTTTACCTCCTTCCCAAAAAGTAAAATGGAGCCCTTGAGTAGGTAAGAGTTTGCCCTCAGATCACAGGTTACCACCCCTTGCACTATGTGGTAAGGCACACTATAGGAGTCAGGTGGTAACCATAATTTAAGTTATCCTTGGTTTTTTAAAAACAACAGCTACCATTATCCAGGAAAGTTGAAAATTTACATGTACAAAATGAGTAGTGGCCCATGTGCCCTAAAACTTTGGAAACAATTATACAAGGTATGAATATAAAGTAATGAGATTATTTTCCTTACGTAGCTTATGAAATTAGTCTCGTTATTTTCCAGTCATACCTTACGTATCTTAGGCGGTTTGTGAAATAAATGTTTTTTGCAAGCCAAATTTTATAAGTAACTATGGTCGTGTGATTTGAATACCATATTGATCATCTAGGCCAGAGAAAAGTGGTCTTCTTTATCCTGAGAAGGGTATCCTATTCAGTAACTCAGTAAGATATTTTAATAATCTTTTCTTCCACTCTGCATCATTTTATGCCAAACTAACCTGCTAGTTGGAAAGAATATACAAAATGAATTTTCAAAAGAAAGACATTGTTTCAGCATGCAGTATTTTAAGCATGCTGTGGTGCTGTTAGTGTTGTCTTATTGATATTATTTACATCACAACCATGCACACTATTTACAGTTCTACAGTTGTTTGTCTCCTTGTCTTTTTAAGGCTTCCAAGAAATATTTACAATTTGTCAGATATGTGTCATAAAAATAAATCTGTGGATTTAAATACTCTTGTTAGTGAGCTTTCTTCAGAGGGCCTATTTGGACATTTCAGAGAAGCACTAAATGCAAGAATCTTCTGGTTCCTTAGTTTTCGGTCAATAAATTTCTTGGCTACTAAGCTGGACTCATCCAAATAACTGTTAATAACTATCAAATTACTTTCATTTGCCCATTAAAACATTCAAGAAGACCTGAATCTGCTGGCACTATGAAATGTGCAATATTATTTGGAGGTTTGTTGCTATTTTGTTTAGTGATAGATTAAGTATACTGTATCTCTTTACCAAACAGAAATTTCAGCTTGGTGAAAGAAGCATCTTACTTCTCTACAACTCATCCTCCAATCAAATTATCCCACAGATCAATAGAGGGCTACCCTTCAGAATAAACTAGTAAGTAGACTCCCATTTAGTTAAAACATTTTTTTTGATAAAACCAGAATAAGTGTGTTTATTTATGCATTTTGAATTTAGATGTCCTATTTACTCTTTCAGTTTGTAAGCTTTGATAATCTCTGTTTTGATGTCAAGCGTCTTGGTGTGTTTCTTTATCAGGACTGCTTTGTAAAGTCAGGTTTTATAATCGGTGTTCGCCTATCTTTGAGAGCTCAGTAAGTGGAGAGGTGAAAATATGTCTGGAAGTTCCAACATTATGCTTGAAAGTTACAACATTATTTATAAGAACTCCAACACTGCCCATGGGGATTCCACCATTGCCACTGGGAACCCCAGGATTATCCATGGGAACTCTAATAGTACCCCTGGGAACTCCAACAGTGCCCCTGGGAACTCCAGGATTATCCATGGGAACCACAACATTACCCATGGGAATGCTTACATTATCCCTGGGAACTCCAACATTGCCTCTGAGAAGTCCAGCATTATCTCCAGAAACTCCTAATTTACCCCTTCTTACAGAAGAATTATCCAAGGTTGGACTGATAGAAGGATATTCTCCAGGAGCTGATAAAATGGCCTTTTGCCAGGCTTCTTCAATGCCATCTCTTTCCTTTGCTTTTTCTAAAACACAAAATCAAAAGTTGTTTTGAAATTATCCATCTTGAGAAGAACCCTTATAAATAAGGATGACAGAAAATGATGATATAAATTCAATCACCTTAACAATTTAAAATCACATGGCAACTTTACCACAGTATATAACCTGTTTAGCAAAATATCCTGATAAGCAGTTTTGGGTGTAAAAGAGGGGCAGAGAAAAATAAAACTCTGGCTGAATGGTCCCACATGATGACCAGGAATCCGGAGGTAGTTGAAAGTAGAGAAGGGGAGGAAGAGAGTGAGAGAGAGGCTGAGCAACATTGTGGAGGGAGGAGGTCTGCAGAATAATGTTAGCTAATGAGAAATTACAATGGTGGGTAGCTGAAGAGCTTTTAGGAACAAAGATGTTTAATATTCATTTTTATTTCTTTTCTAATATGAGATGTGAATGAGATTAGGAGTCCAGTGGAAACATGAAATCAGAGAGAGGGGCAACTATGAGAATGGGAACATCTAGGATTGCGCAGAAATCTTGAGGAGGAGAGATGTGAGATTGGAGTTGAGCCAATTTTATGAACACTTCAAAGGACAGAGAGCTCTCAGCTGACTTTGGGTTATACTTGAATTTCAGTTTCTGATAAACAACTTCTCAGAGCCCTAAATATGTGTAGAAAAAGAGCCAAATTACAGAATGACCAAAATTATGATTTCAGGGAAAGTTTGAGTCAGATTCTAGATACTTATCATTCTTTTTCAGTGGTTTGGAGGGAGTCATTTCTAAGAAAGGTTTCTAATTGATGACACTATTCATGTGAAGCTGTGGGGACAAAACTACTAAGATGATTTAGAACTGAAAATTCCTAAAACTATTTGTTATCCCTAGTAGTATTTTTGCATATGTTTAAATAGCTGCAACAATAAAAACAAAAATCTTACTTTGTAGTAAACAGGAAATTTCAATCTAGGATTTTAAAGGACATTATAAATACTTCTATTCATATTACCTTTAAGCACTATAAAGACTATAATATTAATCACTGGTTTGACAATTAATACTTTCTAGCTGCCCTGGTGGCACAGTGGTTAAAGTGCTCGGCACTAACTGAAAGCAGACTGCCACATCTTTATCCTACTGAGTGGTTGGTGCGTTCAAACCACCGACTTTTGGTTTGCAGCCAAGTGCTTTAATCACTGCACCACCAGGACTCCTTTATTAAAAATCACAGCCTTGGACACCCTACGGGGCAGTTCTGCTCAGTTCTATAAGGTCGCTATGAGTAAGAATAGACTCCGCTGCAAGCGGTTTGGTTTTTTGTTTGGTTTAGCCACTAGGGTGCTAACATGCAGGATGAAATAAAGAAATTACTTCTTCTTTTAACCAGTGGGTAGGCAGTTATCCCATTCACTCCCTAATTTTAGCCCTGAATACATAGTTACTGGGTGATAGGTGTGGTTGGGGTAAAATTACTGTTCTATTAGTAAAAATTGAGATAAGTGGGGACTAGTCATTTTGTCAAGATTACTCACCAGCTGGAAATTATATTTCCAAAAGAAAATATTTATTTGAGACTTCTGAAGTCATAACGAAGTCTGTATATTTTAAGGATATCTCCAGAGGATTATTAACCGGTGTTTGATTTAATTTATTAAAGTCAGACTGTAGTCAACAACTATAAAGCTTAAAATTGTAGGATAGTAACCGGTCTCTTTGAAGAAGCTGATGTCTTATGGAGTAGAAAGAAATAGATTTCCAGATGGTGAGTTCGAAAGTAAATTTACTGATAAAAACCTACTTGTCTGTAAATTACACTTAGTTTATAAAAGTAGTTATAATAAGTTCATAAATCTTACTTCCTCCAAGCAAATTATGATCACCTGGGAAGAAAGAGCGGGCCCCTTCTGGGTTTACCGTTAACTCAGGCGCGTTTAGTTTCCGACTCTTGACGTCACGGTATCCGGGCAGGCTTTGACTGCGCTGTCGCCGGAGCTTAAAACGTTGGGGCAGCAGTGGGAAAGGGCCTTGCAGAGCATGGAGGTGGTGACCTCTGGGTGCAGTAATTGCTTGATTCTCCTCTTCTGGTGGCAGCCGGAGATACCCAATCTCTCTCTCCTCTTCTGTAGGAATAGTTTGGAGGATGTGGAGTCCTTCGCTGTTCAGAGGTGCCTCTAAGAGCTCCTCCCAGGAATGGCGGAAGATGGGTCTTTCTCTATAAGGACACATGCTTCTGTCTACTTCCAAGTCATCACTTCCACCGGACTCTGTGTTTTCTGGAGATACGAGCCACAGATTTCTCGGGATTCGTGGGCGACTGTATTCTGAGAATGATGAACATTTATGTATTAAAGCCTCCAGATGTATAAACCCAGTGACTTTCAAAGTTGGAATTTCTATATCACCTAGCTTCTCATATCCTGGCATACCAGAAACAAGTATTGTGGTGCCTTTCCTCCTTTCCTCTGGACTGGCAATTCCCAAAACTTCTAAGCGTTGAGACTCTGGGACCCCTGGAGATTTAACTGGCATTTTCTCTAGGTGAAGAAGCCCTGAAGTTTTTGGTCTTATTAGGGCAATGCTATCTAATTCTTCAGTTAATGGGGGCAGGGGACAGGGGGTACCCATCACCACTTGACTGAATCACCAGGTCCCTTTGATGGATACCTTCTCTGGTATGTTGATTGGAGGCTATGGTTGATGTCTGTGGTTTTTGTCTTCTGGCCTCTTCCCGAACTTCTTCATCAACAGGACGAAAATAGATGAACTCATCAGAAACGTCTTGAGCTTGTTGGTACTGGAAGGTTGGACTCACGGAAACAATCTGAAAGAAAATTCAGTGTCAAAACCTTACATAATACTATAAAAGGGACATGTGATTTTTAAATATTTTTGAAAGGCAGGCATTTTCACTATGCAGAAATAGATAAAATTCATTGCATTACATCAACACATTTAATACCCTCTTCTTGTTTTTGGCACACTATATCCTAGATCTACAGATCTAGGACAGCACTAAAATAGACACTGTAGAAATACTCAGATTCCTCCAAATCTATTGAGAAATGTATGGAATACCCATAAGAATAAATTGGGAAATAATGTATATATATCATAATTCTCTCTCAGAGATTCATAATGTATAGCAGTCTATTAAAGGCTCTGAGAAGTTTTTTTTATTAAGATATAATTCTCATACCATATAATTCACCTATTTAACTGTACAATTCAGTGGTTTTTAGAATATTCACAAGTTTTTTTATCTTTATCTAATACCAGAACATTTTCGTCACTCCAAAAAGAAACCCCAGAAAATCAGTGAAGATGTCAGTGTGAGGACCTACAAAAATTCTCTCCTCCATAAAAAGCAATGAGAAAACTGGAAAAATGGTCAGAATCAACTTTTTCAGAACTCTGGAAATTAAGCAAAGGCTTGCAGTGATCCAGAAAGCATTTATTTAAGAAAAATGGCTGATTCTCAGTAAGGAAATCAAGCTTTGTGGTGTAATTTGTTTTATTCCCATCTCTCTCCTCTTCAGTTGCAAGCATGGTGAAAAGCAGGAGCCTAATAGCCACCATCAGAGGCAGATCGTGGCTGAAGCTTGTTATGGTTTGCATTGTGTCCCCCCAAACATTATGTGGAAGTCCTAATCCCTGTACCTATAAATATGACCTTGTTTAGAAATAGGGGTTTTCTTTTGTTATGTTAATTAGGTCACACCAGCGTAGAGTATGTTCTAAACCTAACTACTTCTAAGTGGTTTCTTATAAAAAGAGTAGAACAGACACAGAGACACACATAGGGGGAGATGCCATGTGAAGATGGAGGCAGATGAATCTCCACCCTGGGAACGCCAAGGATTGCCAGCAACTACTAGAAACTGAAAGAGACAAGGAAGGACTCTACCCTAGAGGCTCCTGATTTGGACTTCTGGTCTCCAAAACTGTGAGAAAATAAATTTCTGGTTATTAAAGCCACCCACTTGTATTTCTGTGACAGCAGCGCTAGATAACTTAGAGCTCCTTCAAAGCCTCATTCCCAGAGAATTGTCAGTAATTCACCTGTCTGGTAATTGCTAATCTACTTCTTGTCTGTATGGATTTGTCTGTTCTGGACATTTCATACAAATAGAACCCCACTGTATGTGGCCTTTTGTGTCTGGCTTCTTTCGCTTAGCATGTTTTCAAGGTTTACTCCTTTTAATGACTGATAATATTCCATTGTATGTATATACCACATTTTGTTTATGTACTCACAAGTTTCTGGACATTCAGATTGTTTGCATTTTGGGGCTATTACGAATAATGCTGCTATAAACTTTAGTGTACACATTTTATGTGGATATATGTTATCATTTGTCTTGGGTATATATCTACTTCTTAGAATTATATATATGCAGTCCAATTTATGCTGTACCATCCCTTCAGTGTTTCAAAAAGAAAAATCCACATGTGTTAAACTGCCACCTAACATACTAATCTTGATCATGCCAACTAGTGCAGCAAACATGAAGGGGAGTCACACTGTTGTCCTTTTTTGTAATTTTTTCTATGAATTCTACTATTCTATTTTCTGGAAATGGTACTTATATTTCACACCAAGTTGTTTCATACAGAAACTTTATTATTACATCAACATGCTTTTAAACAATTCAAAGTTTTAGTTTTCCACATTTGGCGACTGTTGAAATATGAAATGAGGATAATCAGTACTTACAGTAGTTGGCTGGTGGCAAGTATTACACCAAATCACAGGAAATTCTCTTGTCAAGGCCAAAACACAGTTCGCATATATGACAGCACCTGTACGTCTATATTCTGTAAGAAAGGATAGAGCTTTAGGTTAAAGAGTCTATCCAAGGATAACTTGTAGGTTGGCCAACTTTGTGGTAGGTTTACATATGTGCTTTAGTTTGAACAGAGGAGGTGATAAACAGTGATGACTGGGGCAGCTATTTTCAACTAGCCTGAAAATTCTGGATATGTGGTTAGTACTACTGCTACATCCAGGATTTAGTTGTACAACCATATGCAGACACCGCTTTCTGAGACATCCAAACAACTACCGATCTTAAAATAATTGAACTTGAGCTCTACTATGGAAACAGTGTAGTATGCAGAGACTGCAGTTTACCGCTCTTCAATAATGTGTGTGCGTGCCTCTGTGTGTTGGGGATTATTTCAGTAAATAATTAGCTATCAGAAATAGCTCATTTTAAGTATTTCTCTTGTTAATTTATTTATGCATACCCAGAAACATACAACTCTGCAATAAAATTGTTGTGCAGCTTTTTGGCAGTAAATATTTATTGCTGTATTAGAATTTGTTCATTCATTTATAGTAGTTTTTAATGAATATGCAAGTTGATGAAAATCTTTATTTAATATTTCTGTTCTAAACTTTTTTTTTTTTTGCTTTATTGCTTTTTTATTTACTTCCCAGATCAGCTTACTTATAAGATTTCAAAATTATTAATGGTAATAATAATGAATACTTGAGAATGTTTTACACGCAAAGAAATTTTGTTTCCTGGGTCTCAAAATTCCTTTATAAGTGATTGTTCTATCAATGGAAGTGATCTATCGAGTGATATTTATTAAGTGTTTTTAAGGGTACTGAGTAATCCTAGAGACTGTATAAAGTAGGTTAACCTGATCCTGTTTTTCACCCTTCAGGAATTTGCCAACCAGACAGAATAAAAATATTGTAAGCAAAACTAGAAAAGGGCATATAGAACGTGATCTACTATATTTGGGATTGTGTAGTCTCTGATGAATAGGTCAGGAAATTGTTCATGCTTTGAATTATGAGATGAAGAGTGAAGAAACTAACTGATAAGCATATAAAAGGGTAATGCACTCATAAAATACCTGTTCTCTAATTTAACAAAGCAATAATCTCTCCAAATGATTATGTTATGTATAGTTCATTTCTATACATCATGTATAGTTAATTTCTATATACAGTGAATCTTGCGAGAGCTGGAACTCAACAGGCTTGCCTTGTTTTTCTGGGTCTCACAAGTTTTTTGCCTTTGACAGGGTGCAGTCTTACCGCTTTTCTATTGCTCATTTTAGTGGAAAATATTTGAGTTTTCCTTCTCTAACAGGTTTCTGACTTACACAGGCTCCAGCTTTCACAGGTTTTACTGTATCAGTTCAGCCCAATTTTATTTTTTTTGTATTATCTCTTATTTATTAATTTTTATAAATTATACTAGCTATTGGCAGTGTTTTATTTTCCCTTTTTTAAAAAAATAATATTTGATTGAGTTTTTGGTGAAAGTTTACACATCAAGTTAGGTTCCCATTTGACAATTTCCACACAACTTGTTCAGTGACATTAGTTTATCACAATGTGTCAACATTCTCTTTGTGTTCAGTTTGTTCCCTTTCCAGCACTCTAGTATCCCTGCCCCCTTATCTTCTCATCTTTGCTTTTGAGTAATTATTGACTTTTTCGTCTCATACTGATGATTTTTAAGTTGGGCCCTGATCTTATGGGTAATATCCTTTATTTTGTGTGCCACTCTGCTATTTCACTAAAAGGGTGATCTCAGGGGATAGGCTCAGTTGTAGGTTTAAAGAGTTTCTCAGGGCAATTGTCTCAGGGAATCCTCTGTTCTCTACTGTTCCAGTTTGTTTGGATTTTTTTTTTTAAATAAGAATTTGAGTTCTGCTCTGTATTTTTCTCCCATTCTATCCAGAACCAACTATTGTGACCCCAGTCAGAATGGTCAGTGGTGGTAGCCAGGCACCATCTAGTTCTTCTGGTCTCAGGGTAGATGAGGTTGTGACTTGTGTAGACATGTTTCTTCTCTATGCTTTTGGTTACCTTCTTACAGTTTTTCTCCTGGCGAGTAGAGACCCGTAGTTATGTGTTAGATGGCTGCTCACAAGTGTCTAAGACCCCAGATGCTACTCACTTCACTAGGATGCAGATCATGATTTTTGTGAACTATGTTATGCCAATTGACTGAGTTGTCCCATGAGACTGTGGTCCTAAGCCTTCAGATCCAGAAAACCAATGTTGGAAGGTGTTTGGTTATGTCTGAGGAGTATTCATATTTGTGTCTTCAACGAATATATGTTCCAGCACCAACATAATTGTATCTACATGTACCTATAGATACTTCTATCTGTTCTCACCTATGTACACACCTGTAGCTACCTGAATACCAATTTGCCTATACCCATCCATATGTGCTCAAACACTCATTTTTAGTTTGGTTGTGCTGTGCTCACTACATCCACATTAGGTGCCACTTTTCCCATCAACAATAATAACTAGTCTCTAAGGTATAAAGCACACTTTCCCCATACCCTCTCCTCTCCCTGATAACCACCAATGAACATTGGTCTCTCTATATTTACTGTTTTAATAAAGTCTTTTGATGAGCAGAAGTTTTTAATTTTTATGAGGTCCCATTTATCTATTTTGTCTTCTTTTATTCGCGCCTTTGTTACAATGTTTGTTATCCTATTTTTACAAAAGATTAGATCCCATAGTTTTCTCCCTATGTTTTCTTCCAGGAATTTTATGGTTTTAGACTTAACATTTAGGTCTTTAATCCATTTTGAGTTAGTTTTTGTGTATGGTGTGAAAAATAATCTTGTTACATTTTTCTGCAGATGGATATACAGTTTTGCTAGCACCATTTATTAAAGAGACTGTTTCTGCCCCACTGACTGAATTTTGACCCCTTGTCGAAAATCAGTTGTTCATAGATCACTGGGTTTAATTCTGTGTTCTCAATTCTATTCCACTGGTCTATGTGTCTAGCATTGAACCAATACCAGGCTGTTTTGATTACAGTGCTGTATAATGTGTTTTGATATCAGGGAATGTGAGACCTCCTCCTTTGTTCCTTTTCTTCAATATTGCTTTGGCTATTTGAGGTTTCTTCCCTTTTTATATGAAGTTGATCATTAGTTTTTCCATTTCAGTAAAGACTGTTGGGATTTGTATTGGGATAGCATTGTATTTGTAAATCACTTTAGGTAGTATTGATATTTTCACTATATATCCATGAACATGACATATCTTTCCATTTTTGTAGGTCATCTTTTAGTCTCTAGTATTAGTGTTTCATAATTTTCATTGTATAAGTCTTTTATGTCTCTGGTTAGGTTTAGTCCTAGGTATTTTATCGAATTTGGGGCTATTGTAAATGATATTGTTCTCTTTATTTCTTTTTCAGAGTAGTCTTTGTTAATGTAGAGGAACCCAACTGATTTTGTGTGTGTGTGTGTTGATCTTGTACCCAGCAATATTGCTATATTCTTCTATTCCAGCAGGTTTCTTGTGAAATCTTTAGGGTCTTCTATGTATAGGATCATCTCATCTGCAAATAGAGGTAGTTTTACTTCTTCCTTTCTGATTTAGATATCTTTTATTTCTCTGTCTTGTCTTTTTGCTCTCGTAGGCCTTCCAGTACAATGTTGAATAAGAGTGGTGATGATGGGTATCCTTGTCTCGTTCTCCTCAAAGGGAAGGCTCTTAGCCTTTCTCTTTTGAGTATAATGTTGACCATTGGTTTTACATATATGCCCTTAACTATGTTGAGGAATTTCCCTTCTATTCCTATTTGGCTGAGTGTTTTTATCAGGAAAAAGTGTAGAATTTTATCAAATGCCTTTTCTGCATCAATCAATATGATCATATGGTTCTTTTCCTTTGTTTTATTTATGTGGTGGATTACATTGATTGATTTTCTAATGTTGAACTACCCTTGTAATCCTGGCATGAAACTCACTTGATCATGGTGTATGATTTTTTTGGTATGTTGCTGAAGTCTGTTGGCTAGAATTTTGTTGAAAAATTTTGCATCTATGTTCATAAGGGATATTGGTCTGTAATTTTCTTTTCCTTTTTTTGTGATGTCTTTGCCTGGTCTAGGTATCAGGGTTATGCTGACTTCAGAGAAAGAATTCATCAGTGTTCCTTCCTCTTCTATGTTTTTGAAGAGACTGAGTAGGATTGTTGTCAACTCTTCTCTGAACGTTTGGTAGAAGTGTCCAGTTTAGCCGTCTGATCCTGGCTTTTTTGTTCTTGTTGTTGTTGGCAGTTTTTTTTTTAAAATGACATCTTCAATCTCCTCTTTTGTAATGTGTCTGTTTAAAATTTTTACCTCTGTTTGTGTTAGTTTGGGTAGGTAGTGTGTTTTTAGGAATTTGTCCATTCCATCTAGGTTTGCAAATTTGCTGGAGTATAATTTTTCATAGTAATCAGTCTTGATTTTCTTTATCTCTGTTGGATTGGTTGTAATGTCACCAATTTCATTTCTTAACTTGGTTATTTGCCTCTTATGTTTTCTGTTTTTTGTCCCTTTTGTCCGTTTAGACAGTGTTTGTTTATTTTATCGATCTTTTCAAAGTGTCTGGTTTTGTTAAATCTTTCCATTGTTTTTCTGTTTTAAATTTTGTTTATTTCTGTCTGGATCTTTATTATTTCTTTTTTTCTGGTAGCTTTTTTTTTCTTTTGCTCTTCCTTTTCTATTTGTTCAAGTTGTGGGTTTAAATTAATGATTTTGGATTGTTCTTCTTTTTTAATGTAAGAATTTATTGCTATAAATTTCCCTCTGAGTACTGCTTTTGCTCTGTCCCAAAGGTTTTGATAGGTTGTGTTTTCATTTTTGTTTGATTCTAGGAATTTTTAATTTCATTTTTATTTCCTCTATGACCCATAGTTTTTTAGTATTGTATTATTTAGTTTCCATGCATTTATTCTTTTTTCTTTATCCTGTTGTTGACTTCTAGCTTCATACCATTATGGTCAGATAAGATGCTTTGGATGATTTTAATCTTTTTAAATTTGTTGAGACTTGTTCTGTGTCCTAGCATATAGGTTATTCTGGAAAATGATCCATGTGCAATGGAGAAGAACATGTATTGTTCTGATATTGGGTGAAGTGTTCTATATATATCCATCAGGTCCCATTGGCTTATGGTTTTATTTAAGTTCTCAATGTCCTTAGTGATTTTCTTTTTAGATGTTCTGTCTATAATTGAAAGTGGTTTGTTGCAGTCTCCTACTATTATTGTGGAGTTGTCTATTTCTCCTTTCATATTAGTCAGGATTTGTTTCATGTATTTCACTGCATGGCTGTTAGGTGCATATATGTTTATAATTGTTGTATCTTCTTTCTGAATTGACACTTTTATTATTATGTAATGACCTTTTTAATCTCTTGTTATAGATTTTGATTTAAAGTCTATTTTATCTGATATCAGTATGGCCACCTCTGCTATTTTTTGTTTACTGGTTGCATGGAATATTTTGCTCCATCCTTTTATTTTTAGTCTATTTGTATCCTTATATCTAAGGTGTGTTTCTTGTAAACAGTAAAAGGCTGGATCATGTTTTTTTTTTTATCCATTCTGCCACTCTCTTCCTTTTGTATGGTGTGTTAGACCATTTACATTAAGGTTATTACTGAATGTGAAGTGTCTACCTCTCTTATTTTACTATTTACTTTTTGAATGTTTAGTATCTTCTTTGTTTTTATTTATTCTGATGTTTCTGTTTTGGGGGAGTTTCTTGTGATGAGGTTTTTTTTTTGTTATCTTCCTTCTTGTCTTTTGAATGTTTCTTCTTGGTGATTTCTTAGTGGTTACCACATATCTTAAATGACACAACTTACAATTACAACAGCATTTAACATATGAACAACAGTTAACATACAATCTTAACATAATAAATCTGTTCCTGATATGCTCCTTTCTCCCCTGTTTCTGTTGGTGTGTCTCCATTAACATCAATATACAACCTATATTTGATAAGTTTACTTTGTACTTATTTCTTGATGCTCTTGCCTTTCCTTTGGAATACTCTCTTGAGTAATACCTCCAAAGCTGGTCTGGTAGTGGCAAATTCTCAGAACTTCTGTTTGTTTGGGAATGTCTTGATTTCCCCTTCATTTTTGAATGATGACTTTGCTTGGTAAAGAATTCTTCGTTGGTAATTCTTTTGGTTCAGTATTTTATATCTATTGCTCCATTGTCTTCTGGCCCCTAGAGTCTGGGGAGAAATCTGCACTGATTCTTATGAAAGACCTTTGGTATGTTATATTGTGTTTTTCTCTTGCTTCTTTCAGAATTCTCTCCTTGTCTTTGGTTTTCAAGAATTTCATTAGGATATGGCACAGAGTTGATCTTTTTTGTCTTTTCTGATTGGGGTTTGTTCCTATATTTGCAGGCTTGTTTTTCTGTTCAAGTCTGGGAAATTCCCTCTGATTATCTCTTGGAAAATTGTTTCTGTGCCTTTATTGTTGTCAGGGTGCTCTGGTATTACAATAATTCTAATGTTAGATTTCTTAATTTAATCCCACATTTCCTTTTGGGTCTGTTTGCTTTTCTTTGTTCTTTCCTCTTGAGACTTGATAAGTTCAGTTATTTTGTCTTGTAGCTTACTTATGCTGTCTTCTGTCTTTTCTACTGTTGTTCTCTTGCTTTTTCTAATTCAGATGTTTTATTCTTAAGTTCCAATAGTTCTCTTTGCTTTGTTTTGTGTGTGTGTGTTTCAATTTCCTTGTTAAGTCTCTCATTTTGTTTCTCCATTTGTTTCCTGATCTCCACTTGTTTGTTTTCCATGCGCTTTTTGGTTTCTTTAAACATATTTAGCACCATATTCTGAAAATTATCAATTCTTTTCATTGTTCTGGCCTCCATAGGAGATATTTCCTCTTCCTCATGTTTTGCTTTTAAATATTCCTCCTTCTTCAAGGATTTTATGTGTTTTACTATCTTTTGAACTTGGACCATTTTGTTACCTTTTTTTCTTTACATTTTATATTCTGTTTATTGTGGGAAATTTTCTGATTTGGTGTTCTGGTGGTGCAGCAGCCAAGCGCCTGGCTACCAACCAAAAGGCCAGGGCCTGCCTCCACCAGCTTCTCTGTGGGAGACAGATGTGGCAGACCAGCATTGCAAAGATTCATAGACCTGGTAACCCCATGGGGTGGCTCCCCTCAGCCCTGCAGATTCACTATGAGTCAGAATGGCCCTGTGACAGTGGTCTTGGCGTCTGCTCCTGAGAACCACTAGCTGACATTCTTATCCTTAGGTTTTTTCAGTGCTGGTTCAGGAGTTCTGGATGCTTGGTTTCTTGAATTCAGTACACATGTGTGAGAGGGGGGATTAGATGGTCGCAGACGCTGACATAAGCAGTGGAGCTTGACTTTCTTGTGACGATGGTGGAGGACTCTGTCTTTCTCTCACCGTTGCCCATGCACAGGCACTCCCACAGTGTCCTTCTGTGGGCTCTTTCCTGTCTAGTCTGTCTGAAATATTCCCCTCACCCTTCTGTCCTTGCAGTTCCTCCCGGTCCTAGTGCCGTCCATCTCGGGCCTCAGTGAAATTCAACAGCACCCTCATTCAGTGCCACAGTGTCCCTTTGCCCCCTCCCAACTGCGTGGCCTGTGTATTCCCAGGGTGAATTTGCACTGCCTTAAAAAAAATTGGGCTAGAGTGTCCTTAGATTAGCTCCTTTTCTGTGTTCCCTGTTTGGGGTGTTATCCAGCCCTATCCCAAGACGGCTGCAATGAGCAAGTGCTCCTGATGTTAGTGGGTAGGATCTCCTGTCTACTCTACTGACCCTGTTCCTTCTCTCCCCCACTTCTGGACTCATCCTGACTCTCCAATACCTCAGCTGCTGTCCAGAGTTCTGAGATCTCAGTCTGTGCTTGTTTTTATTCATTGTTCTGTGAGTTAGTTGATGGAGGAGTAAGTAGGAGCGTCCACTCATTTAGCCGTCTTGTCCGCCTCCTCAGCCTAATTTTAGAAACTAAATTCTTTTGGCACAATTCGGTAATCCTTGAAAATATGATTGTATAGTAATCCTTTTACATTTATTAAATACATTACATTGAAAATTCTGATAATTTTTGGATGATGGTATGAAAAGATGTGTTAATTATGAGCTTATATTTAAATCATGTGTCTGCATTTTTAAAAAAATGCAAAAATCTTTAAAACCAAAAGGAATTTGAAGTACTTACCTTCATTAGCAGCTGCATCTCCAAAGGAGGAGCCATATGCTAACTGTAACATTTGTCCAACCCAACTGAAAAAATAACAAGGAGAAAAAGGGCAATAATTAATAGTAGCCAGTAGTTTGAGTGATTATGATGTTCAAGACACTTTCTCATTTAATCCTTATATCAACCATAAGAGGTAAGAACTATTATTATTCCTATTGAACAGATGAGAAAACTGAGGTTCAGAAAGGTTAAATAATGTGCCTGAGTTAATGCTCTGAATCCAGGCAGTCTAGTTCCAGAGCCTACGATCTTCACCACTACAGCTTATGGCTTATAGCTATCATTAGAAGTATTTTAAAAGAACAAAGAGATATAGTCTTGACACCAAATGTTCCATAAACATAATTTCCTTTAGGAAAAATTTAAATTAATAATAGAGAAATAGTACAAACCAGGATTAAATCAACTGAAGATCATGATTTGATGCTAGTATAAATTATGTAAGAACTTTCTTTAATCCTGAGATAAAAGAAAACTGTATTGTTGATGGTTGGATATTTTCTAAGCTTTTCATACCCCCAACATTAAAAAGCTAAGTACCAACATATACCAATCATCCTTGATTACAGCCTAACTTTAAAGCTGAATTAGAACTTCCCTGTTGGTATCTCTAAAGGATAGATTCTCATAATTTTTTACTCCTAAAACACACAAATCACAGTATTAAAAATCATGCCAAACACTTAATAATCTAAAAGTACTCAATTTTACATTGGATACTTTCATTCAGAGAGTAATTGTTAGCAGTTTTTACCAGCAAAATCTGTCTTTTGATGCTTAGGATAGATCCTGTTCCCCTATTCAGTTCTGTTATTCTGCTTTTGAAAATATCAACCACAGAACAATTCTCCCCTAATCCAAATACTCATTTTAAAATTTCATAATTGATTTTATAAAATGTAGGACATGGTGACTGGGGACTGATACAGCAAGATGGAAGTATTTCAAATATAATAGAATATTAAATACTCTAAGCAGAAATATTATTGGCATGCTGGAAAAGCCATTTTTGACTGTCTCAAAATGTTCTGCTTAGATTTTATTTTTTAGCCTCAAATATTTATTATTATTGTTTAGTTTGGCTGTTGAAAATATGGTATTTGAAGTAAAATATAAAAGATATTATAATCAGTAAGTATGAATTGAACTAGTACAGAACAAAATTATAATAGTGTTAGATCATTTTATTCTGAACCTCTGACTGTCATTATTGATGACCTACATATACAATCTTTACAATACAAAATTTTGTTAGCTTCTTGGAATCAGACTATAATATTGAATTTCATGATTAGAATTTGTTAAGTGGCAATATTTCAGCCACTTAAGGTTAATAATTTATAAATATTAAACATATTCTTAGCATAACTCTATTAAATCAATGATCTTTAGTGGTATGGACAGAAATTTTACTCATTTTTTTACAGTCACATATCATAATGTAAATAACATTTTGTGAAAATCTATTGGTGACATAAAAGAACTAAAGAAGAAAGATTAAAATTTGTTTTGCAAATCATGCAATAAAGAAAGCTTTTAGTCAAAACTGGGTGAAAGCAGGATTCTCTCTCCCTTTCTCAAATTCAAGTGTTCCATAGCCACATGTGGCTAGTGGCAAGTGTCTTGGATAGTGTAAATATAGAATATTTCTGTCATTGCAGAAAGGTCTTTTAGACCTTAATGTATTGGAAAAGTAGAAATTCTGTGTGAGGGGTTAGTACCTTTGACATAGAAATCAAAGTGTTTCATATATTTACTGGGTTACTTGGATAAAGATTTAAAAAATCTCAAGCAATTGATATTTTCATATCCTTACAAAATTATGATCCCTCTCTCTCCCCTTTAAAAGAGTAGATTATAGATAAGATACTAAAATTAGCTTGTACATTTCCAAAAGAAAGTTTAAAGAAAAGAAGTCATTTAAAAACTAAGAACTTTCACAAGCCAAGTGAGAAATTAAGGTTATTTAGAAGTTACTGTATTTAAGTAGAAATAAGCTTTTTTACTTTTAATTTCTTTTTCCTTCTGCGTTCCAGGCATGTAAAAACTGACATTTAAAGAAAACTTACAGAAAATGTAACAGGACACTGGCATTTTCAATATCCAGATTAATTATTTTAAATGTGCATGAAAGCAGCAAGAAGCTAAGCATATCATTTCCCTGATGAGGCAGTTATTGATGTTCTCTTTTTCTAGAAATGTTAGGAAATGAACTTACTTTTAAAAAATTAAAACTTTAAAAAATTATTGCCCCATCCAATTGACATTAGAGGAGTCCTGGTGGTGCAGTGGTTTAAGTACTTGGCTACTAACCGAAAAAGTCCTTGATTTGAACCTACCAGCCCCTCTACAGGACAAAGATGTGGCAGTCTGCTTCCATACTGCCTTGGAAACCCTATGGGCCAGTTTTCTTCTGTCCTATAGTGTTGCTATGAGTTGGAGTCACCCGACGGCAACAGGTATTGACATTAGATAATTGATTAAATTATAAAACGTTTTACGTGTAATGATACTAATTATCTGTTTATTACACTGGTTAGTCATTCTTGGGAGCCCTGGTAGCACAGTGGTTAAGAGCACAGCTGCTAACCAAAAGGATGGCAGTTTGAGTCCACCAGCTGCTCTTTGGAAATTCTATGGGGCAGTTCTACTCTGTCCTATAGGGTTGCTATGAGTTGGAATTGACTTGATGGCAATGGGTTTGGTTGTTTTTGAGTCATTCTTGAAAGCATAAGTTCTTTAGGAGCAATTGCGTTTTCAAATACACACAAATATTTTCATAAAATCAACTTTTATCTTTAAAACTAGTTAGATCCAAGCAGTTAAAACTGTTGGGTGCAATTTTCCACGGCATTTCTACACATTATGTTTTGTCAGGGACTCTCTTGTCGAGGAAGTTTGTATAGCAAACGACTTTGGAAGATAGGGGTGCCTCCAGAGCAGAGATTAGATTAGTTTGTTTCCTTACAAGGTTAGTAAAAATAATGTATCTCCTCTCAGGCAAAGGTTGGGCAGGTTTGCTATCAGCCCTCTTTCAAAGATTGGAGGGTTTCTAAACTAGGAGTTGCTCAGCTGTGACGCAAATCTGCCCTGTGTTCAGCATCCACCCGGTGGGCTCCACATCATCCCGTTGGGACTTGGGGTCAAGGGGAATAAATGCTAGTGAAGGGAAGCTCTTGTTGCCTGCTGTGCTGTGACTAATAAAGTCCTTTGTCTCTAACCCAGGAGTCTTGGGTCATTCTGCCAGCATCTGCGAAACAGTGGCAGGCTAACTTGTAGGCTTGTAAACAGGATAAAATCTCAGACCCTACACAGCTCTTGAGAAAACATGACAAATTAGATCTAGTAGGTATATACCAATTAAGAAGCCCCATAGAACCCAGAGTGTGGGAGAGAAACAGAGTGGCCCAAAAGAATGTCCATTAAAGGGGTGAAAGGTAGAGAAAAGCCGGGAACAAAACACATCAAGTTTATTTTCTAACAACTCCTAATCTGTTTACTTTTTGGCCACTTAAACCTTAAACTCAAAACAGAGGATATACGTTAATTTTAATCTTCCTGGTAAAAACAGGAAAAGAATAAAGACAAACAAACCAAAAAAAAAGGTTGAAGACACAAGTTCTTCAGAATGAAATGAATACCTAACTAGTTTCGTAAGCTTTACCCAGCTTTTCACAACTGTTATTAGTTCTACAAGACTCCACATCGAAAAAAAAAAAAAAATCCACCCCATGGGGAAACTGCTATCCTCATCCTAAGCGACCACTCCGTTGTTCTTGCTTGTTTTCCAACCCTAAACTAGGTTAAAATTGGTCTCTCTCTGTGTCTCACCTCCACCCACCCTGATATGAAAGGTGAACATGTGCTCAGAAGGAAGGGTGAGTCGACGGCGCTTCGTAGAAAGTAGTCAAAAGGCAACCAGTTCAACTGCAGTTTCCCTCCGTCTTTATTATTAAGGTGTTATTAAGGCGATGAACTTAGTTTTTATTTTCAAATTACATCGCATATTTCTTAGTCCATTCCCGAGCTATTCTATCATACTTCTCCCTATCCTTCCTGTAGATCTTCGCAATTTCAGGGACCAAAGGATCGTCAGGGTTGGGGTCGCATAACATAGAGCAGATGGATAACAGCACTTTTGAGATGGTGAGTGCTGGCGACCATTCAGACCGGAGAATATCCAAGCAAATACTACCGTTTCTGTTGATGTTTGGATGGTAAATTCTCGTGGTGAAGGCGATCTTGGGTGGCTTGAAGGGGTAGTCGGCAGGAAATTGGATTGAGAGGAAGAAGACCCCTCCCTGGTAGGGGCTGTCGTTTGGCCCCATGATGGTTGCTTGCCAGTGGAACATGTCGTCCCCTACCGGACCTGCGGAGCACTGGGCTGGGGGGTCGCGAACCAGGTCGAGGAACTCCTTGTGGATGCGCTTTAGAGCCATGGTCAGCAAGGCGTGGCGGCCAGTCTCTGGAGCAGGTAGAGGGAGGCCTCAGTGGTCGCAAGGCGGCAGGAGGGGTGACTGGCGGAGTTGGTAGACAGGCGATCTGTGGGCTGAAAGGGGCGTCGAGGTGGGAGTCGGCAGAAGGGGATGGTGGCGGAGAGGAGAACCGATCCCGGGGGCGTGAGAAGGGCGCTCTGTCGGCCCTGAGGGACTGGACGTCCGTGGTTCGAGGCCGTTGTGCTGCCTGGAGACCCCGCTGCTCGGAGGCTGCTTCTCCTGGTGGCCGCGCTGTCCAGACAAGCCCGGAGACACCGCTACCCCGGCTTCAGGCCACCTGCCCCTGCCCCTGCCGTCTGCTGCCCACACTGGGGCCTCGGGAACTGGCTAGGACCCTCTCTGTGAGGTAACAGCGGCAGCGCTGACCACGTGGTGGTGACGTGGGCCGGGCGGGCGAGGGGGCGGGGCAGTTCCCTTACCTAGCCCTCGCGCTTTGTGCTGTCTAGTAGTGTCACACACCTCACTGAAAGTTACCTCGATGAATAAGAGCAGTTCAAGGAAATCCACTTACCCCTCATCCAGATTCACCTTCCCTTAACATTTCACCCCATGGGCGGCTTTATCCTATCCTTTCCCCCCTCCTTCTCCTTCTCTCCCCTCCTCCTCGCTCCCAGCGTTGATAAGAAATCATATCAGATGGTAGGTCACAGTTTCATTTATGATCTAGAAGAATTTCCAGCTGCATAACTGTCACCTAATATACCTATTCAATCAACTTAGGAAGGCAGGATAACAATCATTTGACCTTATTTTAAAGAAGGAGAATGTAGATGGCTGAATGAATATTCTAATAGTAAGATAAAATATCTAATTCATTGAGAGGAACTTTTGCAAATCTCTTGTTTTACATGGTCTCAAAGAAGAACATGGCTTGTGTGGTTCTGAACAAATGAATTGGTCTCTTTACTGTGGTAAATATAAACTTTAAAAATACTCATTTAAATAACAGAATAATTGTCATAAAATTAGAAAAGAAAACCAAGACAATTCTTTATGTAGGAAGCATATATAACATTGCAAGATTTTGAGGTAAGCTTCCAAAGTTCTCTTTTTCCGAGGTAATGAGGCTTGAAAATTATTTTGCAAGTCCAAGTGCCGTTAACACCAACCTTTCTGATTGGGTTGGGCATCAGGACCATGTACTATTGTGTGACTGTGTGAGTTCTATACAGGAAAAAAGGTGATCACAGCCTCTACATCCTGTCAGTGATCAATGCTATGTCCTAAATAACTTTTACCCCCATCTGCACTTCATCTCCAGTGTTGGACAATTCAAAGCTCTTTTAGCTTCCCCCTCCTCCCTGCCCCCCCCCCCGGCATAATGTAATGCTTCTCTTAGAATTTAGCTGTAAGGGTATATCGCTTTCTTCAGATACTATCTCTATTAAACTTTCATTATAGATAACGAACTATCAAAATTTTATGAATAAAAATGATATAAGCAGCCTTTCCTTTTGGTATCTTCTTGAGACAATATTTAATTCCTCAAAGAGAGAGTCTTCTTTCATTGTCTAGGGCAGATGCTGTCAAGTCAAAGCTGGCTCCAAGCTATCTCCTTTACAATTAACACTAGTCTAAGGTCATTCATAATTCTAGTGTTCAGCTTTAAAATGTGTGGAATGGAAGAGATTAATATCTCTCAACTATTCTTTGTCTTCCATCACTCTGTTTAACCAAAGTGCTCCATTTAGTTATCTAAGAAAAGGCACGGCTCAGCAACTGATTCTTTACTTTTCTGTGGCTCATTTCCCTTCTCTCTCCTTGTCAAGAGTTGACACAATTATGGAGATTTTTTGTTCTCCATCACCAATGTCATAAAAAATATATATATCAGTTTGATGTTGCTGTGTCTAAAGCAGTGGTTCTCAAACTTGAACTTGTATCAGAATCACCTAGAAGGTTCCCAGGCCCCTCCCCCAGAGTATATGATTCAGTAGGCGTTGCGTGGGACCCGGAATACATGTTTCTAACAAGGTTCCCATGATGCTGATGCTGCCGGCCTGGGGACCGCACTTTGAGAATCAATGGTCTACACTAAAGGAATGCAATTGACAGCATAAGTCAAAATTCTTGCTTTCAGACGGAGACTCTGGGGTTTAAGGACTCTCAAATATTTATCTGCATGGTATGTTAATGATTTTATGTTAATGATGTGTCACACAGTCAATTATTCAGTGAAGTGTTCAGTCAATGCCATTAACTTTTGTTCAGCCCTAAGCTAGATATCAAGGGTGTGATGGTTAAGATTGTGTGTCAGCTTGGCTGGGCCATGATTCTCAGTGTTTTGGCAGTTGTATAATGTTGTGATCACTTCCCTGTTGAAATTTGGTACGTGATCACCCTTGTGATGGGATCTGCTGTGGTACCGGCAGGGGCCGGGCCGGTGGCGGCTCACTGCCCCTCTCAGTCTTCACTCTTCCGCTCTCTGCTGCGTAGCTTCTTCCTGCTCTCCCTGCTCCGGCTTTTGCTTGTTCTAGATCCTGCAGCTGGCTGCTGTTCATCTGACCTCCCGTTGTTGGGACTTGAGCTGGCAGCTTACACGCGGTCTTGCCTGCCGATCTTGAGATTCATGGATCTTCACAGCCTGCAATAGCCCTGCTCTCCAGCCTGCTGATCTTGGGCTCGCCAGCCTCTGTGGCTACCTGAATCAGCAGAAGTCTGCGACAGCCCTGCTTTGGAGCCTGCCGATCTTGGGTTTGCCAGCCACTCTGGCTATGTGACTCAGGAATATCCTCTTTCCTACCCCACAGACTTGGGATGTTACAACCTCTAAAAACCGCGTGAGCCATTTCCTTGATATAAATCTCTCTCTGTATACTGGTTTTGCTTCTCTAGAGAACCTAGCCTGAAACAATGGGACACAGAAGAGACGGTAACTTGCTCCCTCTTTTTAAAGACCTCATGCTCTTGTTGGAAAGATAGTGCTAATTGATCAGCCAACAATGCAGGATAATATGTGATAAAGTATTAATGTTATCATCCAGAAAAACAAGTGTTATAAGGCTTCAGAGACGGGTGAGGAAATTATTTAGGATTGGGTTCTTCATGAAGAATTGGATTTAAAACAGGCGTTAAGGGTTAAACAGACACTTTGGATAGGTCTGATGAGGGAGACAGCAGAGTCCAGACTGATCCAACAGCGAGACGAAACGTGCTGCAATAAAAGTTACAGAAGTATAACACGATGGAAGGGTTTCTTAAGGAAGTTTAGTCTGACAAGCAAGTAGTAGTAATTTAAAGATAAAACTCAGATTGTTTAAAAGTTTGAAATTTTCCAGAAACATATTTTTTCAGGACAGCTTCAGGGACTATTTTCCATCCATTTAGAAAAACAAATTTATTGAGGTATAATTGTCATACAGTTGACTGCACACATTTTAAGTGCACAATTTTATAAATTTTGACATATGTACACAACTGTGAAATTATCACAACAGTCAAGATAATGAACATATCCATCTTCCCCAAAAGTTTTCTTGTGCCCTTTTATTATCTTTCCTGTCCACCAACCCTCTCTCCACAACCACCAAGCCACTTTCTGTCACAATAGAGTAGCTTGCATTTTCTAGAATTTTATATAAATAGAATCATACAATATGTGATCTTTTGTGTATGGCTTCTTTCATTTAACACAATTATTTTGGAATTCATCCATACAGTCTCCCACATCAATAGTTCAATCCTTCTTATTGCTGAGTCATATTTCGTTTTATGGATATACCAGGAAATATAAAGCAAATAGCACCTGTTGATAGACATTTGGGTTGTTTCCAGGTTTTGGCTATTATGAATAAAGCTGGACATTTGTGTACAAGTGTTTGTGTAATCATATGCTTTTATTGCTTTTGGGCAAATAACTAAGAGTGGAATGTCTGGATTATATGTTATATATAGTTTATGCTTAACTTTATAACAAACTGCCAAACTGCTTTCCAAAGTGGTTGTACCATTTACATTTCCATCAGCAGTATGTGAGAGTGACAATTGCTCTGTACTCTCAACAGCACTTGGTATTGTCAGTATTTTTTTATTTTAGTCATTCTAATAGGTGTGCAGTGGTATTACATTGTGATGTTAATTGGAATTTCCCTAAGGACTAATGACTAATGATCTGAGACCTTTCTTCTTTTCTAATATACACACTTATCAATTTCCTGCTACTTACTGCTTTAGAAGTATCCCATAAATTTTGATATGTTTTAATTTCATTCAGTTCAAAATAGGATTTTCATTTTAGTTTCTTCTTTGGCCTATGGGTTATTTATAAGTGAATTATTTAGTTTTTGTATATTTGGGAATTTTCCAGACGTCTTTCTGTTATTCGTTTCTAATTTAATTCCATTGTGGACAGAGAATATAGTTTGTATGACTTGTATCCTTTTAAATTCATTAAGCATTTTTTGTGGCAGAACATATGGTCTATCTTGGGAAAAGCTCCATCTGCACATGGAAAGAATGTCTATATTGTGTTGTTTTGGATTTTTGTTACTAAGTGCATAAATATTTAGGATTGTTATGTCTTCTTGATAAAATGGTCCCATTGTCATTATAAAACGACATTCAAGCTTTTTTTAAAAAAATTTCTGTTAACATGGTGTATCTTTTTCCATTAATTTGCTTTTAACCTAATTGTGTCTTCATATTTAAAAAGAGTTTCTTGTAGGCAACATATAGTTGGCTCTTGCTTTTCTAATCAATCTGACAATCACTGCCTTTTAAATGAGGTGTTTTGCCCAATTAAATTTAAAGTAATTATTGATAGGGCTATGTTTAAATTTAAGATATTGCTGTTTGGCTATTTGTTTTATATTTTTTCCATGTTCTTTGTCCACTCCCCTTTTTTTTTCTGCCTTCCCTTAAATTAAATATATTTTGTGATCCCACTTTAAATCTTTTGTTGGCTTATTAACTCTAACTCATTTATTTTATTTTAAGGGTCACTTTAGAGTTTATAGTATGCATTTTTAACTTATCAAAGTTTACTTTGAAGTATTATTATACCTCTTAACATACAGTATAAGTAGTGTATAATAGTATGCTTCCATTTCTCCCTTCCTGGTCTTTATGTTATTTTTCTCATTCCTACATTTTATTTATATATTTGTTATAAAACCTATACTACTTTGTTATTACCTTTTGTTTACATATTCAAATACATTTTAAAGACATTTAAACAATAAGAAAATAATCTTATGTATTTGTCTATGTAGCTATACCATTTCTGGCACTGTTCATTCCTTTGTGTAGACCCAGATTTTCATTGGCTTCATTTTCCTTTTGCCTAAAACATGTTCTTTAACTGTTTTTGTAGTGCAGGTCTGCTAGCGATGAATTCTTTCAGTTTCTGTATGTCTGAAGACATCTTTATTTCATTTTCATTTTTGAAAGATTTTTTTTGCTTGGCCTAGAATTCTAGGTTCACAGTTGTTTCCTTTCATTACTTTAAAGATGTTGCTAAATTGTCTTTTTGTGGCTTTTTTTAATAAGAAATCTGCTGTCATTCTCATCTTTGTTCCTTTGTATGTAACATGTCTTTTTTCTCTGTATGCTTTTAAGATTTTTTTCTTTATCACTGATTTTGAGCAATTCAATCATGATGTGCTATGGTGGTGTAATTTTCTTCATTTTATTATGCTTATGATTTGTTGAACTTCTTGCAGCTATGAAATTACAGTATTCATAAAATTTTGAAAGCTTTCAGCCATTATTTCTTCAAATATTTTTCCTGCTACCCACCTACCTCTTTCTTTTATGCATGCCAGTTACAAACATATCACACTGTTTGAAGTTGTACAATTCACTGATTCCCTTTTCTTTTTTTCAGTATTTTTCTGTTTTTCATTTTAGATATTTTCTATTGCTATGTCTTCAAATCCACTAATTCTTTCTTCTGTAATGTCTAATCTAGCATCAATCCCGTCGAGTGCATTTTAAATCTAAAGCATTGCAGTTTACATCTCTAGAAGTTTTGTGTGGTTCTTTTTCATGTCTTCCATATCTCTACTTAACTATTGAACTTATGGAATACAAGTATAATAACCCTTTTTAATGTCCTTGTCTACAAATTCTAACATATGTATCAGTTCTGGGCCAGTCGGTTGATTGCTTTTGCTCTTCATTAAGAGTCACGTTTTCCTGCTTTTTTGCATGCATTGTAATTTTTGATTGTTGCCAAGTAATGTGGATTTTACCACACTGGGTGATAGACATTTTTGTATTTTATAAAAATTCTTGAGCTTTCTTCTGGGACACAGTTAAGCTACTTTGAAATAGTTTGATCCTTTTGGTCTAGTTTGTAATATTTTTTAGGTGAACTCAGAATATAATTTAGTCTAGGACTAATTATTACCTACTACTGAAGCAAGACACTTCTATTAGTGCTCCATAAATTATGAAAATTTCCAGTTTCATTGGTTGGGACAGGCACTGGTCTAAGCCTGGTGTGATCTTTGGTGTCTATTTCCTCCAATCCTTTCAGGTCATACTTTCTCCAGCCTTGAGGAGTTTCATCAGAAGCAAGAGCTTATCATTACTCTGCTGAATACTGGAGGGGAAACCTCTACAGGTGTCCAGAGCTCTCTTTTTGTGCATCTTTTTCCTTTTTGTTATTATGCTCTGTGAAGTCTAGCCCTCTTTTTCTTCTGAGATTCTAAACTTTGTATCCTAAACTCAAGGAGTCTGCCAGGCTCTATTTTTGTTCCTTTTCACTATTCTGTGGCCTGAAACTCTCTCAAGGTGAGAAGCTGGGGCAATTATATGGTTTAGCACCTTTGTTTCCAGTCTCTCAGGAATAATAGTCATTTATTGACTGATGTTCAATTCTTGAAAATCTTTGTTTCATATATTTTATCTAGTTTTTTAGTTGTTTTAGGCATGAAGGTAAGTCTGTTATCTATTACTCCATCTTGGTTAGAAGTGGAAATTACCACATCCATTTTTTATATAACAATCAAGAAAAAAAACCTTTAAATTATACATAATATTGCCTTAATTTTATATATATATATATATATATATAAATACTTGTGGAGCTAGAGAAGGCAAAATGAGATTGAAACAAGTTAAAGTTGAAAAGTTTCTATATAATTATAGAAACTGGAATTTGAAACTTAGAAGAAAGATAAATTGTTGAGAGTTGTAGAAGGGGCGGTTGAATGAGGTCTACTTTAGAAAACTAAATAAAGACATAAAAATAAACTTTTTTGAGGAAATGTGTATGACGTTTATCTTTATATGGGAGTTTCCTTATCTATATTTAACATTAAGAATATTGCTTTTTATCAACCAGCCTGATCTCATAGACATACATAGAATACACCACCCAACAGCAGCAAAGTACACATGGAATGTCCTCCAGAACAGACCACATCTTAGGCCACAAAGCAACCCTCAACAAAATCAAAAACACTGAGATAATACAAAGCAACTTCTCTGATCACAACACCATCAAAGTAGAAATTAATAACAGGAAGAGCAAGGGGGAAAAAAACATGGAAATTGGATAGTACCCTGCTTAAAAAATCACTTGATAATAAGAATAAAAAAATTCCTAGAATCAAATGAAAATGGAACTATATCATACCAAAACCTTTAGGACACAGCAAAGGCAGTGCTCAGAGGTCAATTTATATCAATAGATGCACACATCAAAAAGAAGAAAGGGACAAAATCAAAAACATTAGCTACACAACTCGAACAAATAGAAAGAGAATAGCAAAAGAAGCCCACAGCCACCAGAAGAAAGGAAATAATTAAGATCAGAGCTGAAATAAATGAAATAGAGACTAGAAAAACAATAGAAAGAATCAACAAAATCAAAAGTTGGTTCTTTGAAAGGATGAACAAAATTGACAAACCATGGCCAAACTGACAAAAGAAATACAGGAGAGGACACAAATAGCACAAATAAGAAATGAAATGGAAGACATTACAACAGACTCAACTGAAATAAAAAGGAACATAACATAGTACTGTGAAAAACTATACTCCAACATGTATGAAAACCTAGAGGAAATGGACAAATTTCTAGAAACACACTACCTACCTAAACTAGCACATATTGAAGTTGAAAATCTGAACAGACCCATAACAAGAGAAGAGATTGAAAAGGTAATTAAAAAAAACTCCCAACAACAACAACAACAAAAGAAGTCCTGGCCCAGATGGCTTCACTGGAGAATTCTACCAAACATTTAGAGAAGAGCTTGCACCAGTATTACTCAAACTATTTCAGAACATAGAAATGAAAGGGATACTTCCAAATTCATTCTATGAAGCCAGCATAACCCTGATCCCAAAATCTGGCAAAGACACCACAAAAAAAAAAAATTACAGACCAATATCTCTCATGAATATAGATGCAAAAGTTCTCAACAAAATTCTAGCCAGTAGAATTCAACATCATATCATATATAATACACCATGCCTAAGTGGGATTCATACCAGGTAAGAAGGATGGTTCAACGTTAGAAAGTCAATCAATGTAATCCACCACATAAATAAAACAAAAGAACCACATGATCATCTCAATCAATGCATAAAAGACATTCGACAAAGTCCAACATACATTCTTGATAAAAACTCTCAATAAAATAGGTATAGAAGGGAAATTCTTCAACATAATAAAGGGCATATATACAAAACAAACAGCTAACATCATTCTTAATGGAGAGAGGCCGAAATAATTCCCCTTGAGAAGAGGAACAAGGCAAGGATGCCCTTTGTCACCACTCTTATTTAACATTGTGCTGGAAGTCCTAGCTAGAGCAATAAGGTAAGAAAAAGAAATAAAGGGAACCCAAATTGGTAAGGAAGAAGTAATGCTATCCCTTTTTGCAGATGATATGATACTATACATAGAAAACCCAAAAGACTCCACCAGGAAACTACTGAAATTAATAGAAAGATTCAGCAGAGTAGCAGGATACAAGAGAAACATACAAAAATGAGTTAGATTCCTATTCACCAATAAAGAGAACTAGGAAAAAGAAATCAAGAAAACAATACCATTTACAATAGCCCCTAAAAAATAAAATGCTTAGGAATAACTCTAGCCAGGGAAGTAAAAGACCTATACTAAGAAAACTACAAAACACTATTGCAAGAAACCAAAAGAGATTTACATAAATGGAAAAACATACCATGCTCATGAATAGGTAGACTCAACATTGTGAACATGTCAATTCTACCCAAAACAATTTACAAATACAATGCAATCCTGATCCAAATACCAACAGCATACTTTAAAGAGATGGAAAAACTAGTCATTAACTTTACATGGAGAATAGAGGCCCCAGATAAGTAAAGCACTATTGAAAAAGAATAAAGTAGGAGGACTCACACTACCTGACCCCAGAACCTACTATACAGCTACGGTAGTCAAAACAGCCTGGTGCTGGTACAACAATAGACACGTTGACCAATGGAACAGAACTGAGAACCCAGATGTAAATCCATTCACCTATAGTCACTTGATCTTCGAAAAGGCCCAAAGTCCATCAAACGGGGAAAAGACAGTCTTTTTAACAAATGGTGTTGGCAAAACTGGATATCTATCTGCAATAAAATGGAACAGGACCCATACCTCACACCATACACAAAAACTAATTCAAAATGGATCAAAGACCTAAATGTAAAACCAAAAAGTATAAAGGTCATAAAAGAAAAAATAGGGTCTAACACATGGCATTAACAGGATACAAACCATAACCAACAATACAGAAACACCAGAAGATAAGCTAGATGACTGGGATCTTCTAAAAATTAAACATTTATACTCATCAAAAGATTTCACCAAATGAGTAAAAAGAGAACCTAGAGACTAGGAAAAAAAGGTTGGCTATGACAAATCTGACAAAGGCCTAATCTCTAAAATCAACAGTCAAATCCAACATCTCTACAATAAAAAGACAAATAATCCAATTAAAAATGGGCAAAGGATATGAACAGACACTTCACCAAAGAAGACATTCAAGTGGCTAACAGATACATGAGGAAATGCTCGTGATCACTAGCCATTAGAGAAACGCAAATCAAAACCACAATGAGATACCATCTCACCCTGATGATACTGGCACGAATCAAAAAAACAGAAAATAATAAATGTTGGAAAGGCTGCAGGGAGATCGGAACTCTTAAGCACTGCTGGTGGGAATGCAAAATGGTACAACCATTTCGGAAAAAAATATGGCGCTTCCTTAAAAAGCTAGAAATAGAAATACCATATGATCCAGCAATCTCACTCCTAGGAGTATATCCCAGAGAAATATAAGCCATCACACAAATAGACATATGCACACTCATGTTCATTGCAGCATTATTCACAATAGCAAAAGGATGGAAACAACCTAGATGCCCATCAACGGATGAATGGATAAACAAACTATGGTACATACATACAATGGAGTACTACACAACGATAAAGAAGAATGATGAATCTGCAAAGCATCTCACAACATAAATGAATCTGAAGGGCATTAAACCAAGTGAAATAAGTCAATCACAAAAGGACAAATATTGTATGAGACCACTACTATAAAAACTCATGAAAAAGTTTACACAAAAATAGAAACAATCTTTGATGGTTACGAGGGTGGGAAGGAGTGGGAGGGAACAATCACTAAATAGACAAAGGTAAGTGGTAACTTTGGTGAAGGGTAAGACAGTATACAATAAAGGGGAAGCCAGCACAACTTGTCCAAGGCAAAAAAAAAAAAAAAAAAAATAGAATATTGCCTTTTACACTTGATGGTATGACTAGGATAATCTGAATGTGTTAGGCAGAGTATATCCTGGAATAGTTATTATGGATTTCCTTGAAGAAAAATATACAAGTAATTTAATACACTAAATAAGTCAATATAAAACAGCTTCTAAATAAAAACAATCGAATTTATGTCTACAAATACCAATAATTCTTTCATTTTGATTGAATTGATTGGTCAGATATGTCAACAACTATTGTAGCTAAGTGATTGTTCATTTAATTGGCCAATTGCTTGGCCATATTGTTTATTTTGATATTTAAGTGAATTTAGCTAAAGATTGGTATAAATCAACATGAATATTAAAGATTCTAAGTCAGATACTTAGTGCATTACAAGTTTCATTTAATTCTGAAACATGAATTCTAGGGACTATGCTTTCACATTTTTCTTTATATTAATACCTGTAGTATTTCTTCTGTGATTTTCTATCTTGAAATACTCTTTCTATTTGACTTTGGCACTTTGTTTTATATTCTAGTTAATAGGTGAAGCAAATAATTTAATATGTTTATTTCTTGCTTCGTCATATCTGTTTTTCACATTACTAACATGATATTTATCATCCTGTATAAATAACCAAAAATCAAAGACTGATTCATCTTCCACTTACATTTTTACAAGCATATAAGAATAATTGTCTGAGTTGTTTTAACTTATATCACTGATCAAACAAGCTTTACACACAGGTGAAGGTAGCTTGTACTTGTAGCTTCCAACCATTTTATTTTCTGTTTTACTGAGAAGAAAATGATGATTGACTTTTCAAACAGACACAAAATGGTATGCAGAGTTTCTGTAATGAGCTTGTATACCCCAATTCATCAACTCTGAGGAGTAATTGTGTCTGCTACAGTTCTGGATCTTGATAAGTAATGTAATTTGCAAGATTAAGCACCGGCTCTGATTTGATAAGTCAATATGATTCTGTTGATCTCTTTTCATGCAATGTCTACTTAGTTTTGTGAGATATGTAACAGATGAACTTGCCCTAGACAATTCTAACCTTTGCCAAATGAACATGACAATCAATCCATGCTGTCTATGTGTGTGAATCTTTTTTTTCTATGTAGTTAATGGAATTAAAACAATAACAACAGCAAAGTTATAACCATGGAAACTCCACGAAGAACATTGTTTCTTTAATTTTAAATTAAAAAACCTAACCCGCTGCCGTCAAGTCGATTCCGACTGATAACACCCTATAGAACAGAGTAGAACTACCCCATAGGGTTTCCAAGGAGCGGCTGGTGGGTTCGAACTGCCGAACTTTTGGTTAGCAGCCAAACGCCTAACCACAGTGCCACCAGGGCTCTAAATAATCCCTGTATAAATACATTGATAATATTAATAATTTTGTATTACATAATTTTAAGTAAAAAATACAATATTTTACTGAAAATATTATGCATCACTTTATAAAAGAAAAGCTTATATACATGGGGCAGAGAATTAGGGCTCTATAAGGTCGTAAGTATTCTAAACCCCCCCCAAAAAAACTGATTGCCATTGACTTGATTCCAACTCAAGTATTCTAACAGGGAAAGCCAAATCTGAGGCATAATACTGAATTCAGTGTCTCTGATTTCACATCTATTAAAATGGAGAGGAACACAGTATTTTCTTTAAATAAAAATCTATTGAATATGTTTTAATGTTTAAGTGAAGTAAAATCTACTTCACAAGATTTTTCCTATTATGCATTATTACATCACAGCTTATAGCATACAAATTGAATTTATTTAGCTCACATTTTAGTCATGGTTTTTAAAATTCAGTATAGTTTTGTATTCTCAATTATTTCTAAGTTTTTCATATTTTGTAGTCTCCTTCACTTTTAAAAGAATAGAAAACATGTAAAATAAATCAACCCATTCTCAATTATTTAATTTTTATTTTCCAGTTGGATATTTAAAATTAATTATGCTATTTATATATACATAGGAAGATTTACTTTAATTAAAATATTTATGTAGTCCTCTTCTTTCACTTGTCCAATGAATCATTCACCAGAAATGCTACTTTTACTGGGGAAAAAATGATAGAATATAACTACCTGTTTTTTCATCATTATTTTTTATTGTTGTAAAAATATAGATAAAACATCTGTTTTTACCTAAATAATGTGATATATTTTTAAATTACATCAAATTCTTGGAAAAGGGTAAAAAGAATTCTAGGCTTTTGCTTTACAATCAATATTTCAAATTCAATCAACAAATATCTATCATAAGCTAGTTCTAACATTTCTCTGACTACAAGAGAAAATAATTTTGATGGAGGGAACAAAGCAGTCATTAAAATTCTTTGAGTCTATTACATATCATGGTTTCACTACTGGTTTACTGATTATGGAATGCATTCACTTAGGTTGAGTTTGAACTTTCAAAGATCACCTTGCCTCCTTCTTTATGAAGATCAACCTCAAATCCCACCTTTTCTGCAAACATACCTGCATCCTTACCCACGTTCAGCTGCTTTACTTCTTAAGACTGAATTCCCCATGTATGTCCTTTATCTCATCCTTTCTTGCCTCATCTTGCTTCATCCGCCATTTCCTCTATCATTGTATCTGTAATCTCTTCTTCTTTATTGGTTCCTTCCTTTAGCTTAGAAACATATTCATATATTTTGCCTTATATACAACAACAACACTCTATCTTTAATCCTAATTGTCTCCCAGATGTCAACCAATGATTCTGCTTCAATTCTTGACAGAATAGAACACATTTGTTGTTTCCACATCAGCATATTCTTCAATGTCTTTTTGTTGCTGTTGTTAGGTGCCGTTAAGTCATGTGTTCTGACTCACACGTACCCTATGTACAGCAGAACAAAATGCTGCTCAGTCCTGCAACATCCTGGCATCGTTGTTATGCTTGAGCCTACTGTTGCAGCCACTGTGTCAATGCATCTCGTTGAGTGTCTTCCTCTTTTTTGCTGACCCTCTAATTTACCAAGCATGTTGTCCTTCTCCAGGGACTGGTCCCTCCTGATAACATGTCTAAAGTATGCGACACAAAGTCTTGCCATACTTGCATCCAAAGAGCATTGTGGCTGTACTTCTTCCAAGACAGATTTGTTCATTTTTCTGGCAGTCCATAGTATGTTCAATATTCTTTGCCAACACCATAATTCAAAGACATCAATTCTTCTTTGGTCTTGTCCAGCTTTCACATGTATATGAGGCGATTGAAAATACAATGGCTTGAGTCAGGCGCACTTTAACCCTCAAAGTGACACCTTTGCTTTTTAATACTTTAAAGAGGTCTTTTGCAGCAGATTTGTCCAATGCAATACGTCATTTGATTTATTGACCGCTGCTTCCATGGGCATTGATTGTGGATCCAAGTAAAATGACGTCCTTGAAAGCTTCAATATTTTCTCCTTTTATCATGATGTTGTTTATTGGTTCAGCTGTGAGGATTTTTGTTTCATGTTGCGGTGCAATCCATACTGAAGGATACAGTCTTTGATCTTCATCAGTAAGTGCTTCAAGTTCTCCTCACTTTCATCAAGCTAGGTTGTATCATCTGCGTATCATAGGTTGTTGATGAGTCTTCCTCCGATTCTGATGCCTCCTTCTTCTTCATATAGTCCAGCTTCTCGGATTATTTGCTCAGCATACAGATTGAATAAATATAATGATAGGATACAACCCTGACACACACCTTTCTTGACTTTAACCCATGCAGTATCCCCTTGTTCTGTCTGAACTTCTGCCTCTTGGTCCAAGTACAGGTTCCGCATGAACACAATTAAGTGTTCTGGGATTCCCATTCTTCAAAATGTTATCCATAATTTGTTATGATTCACAGAATCCAATGCCTTTGCATAGTCAATAGAACACAGTTAAACATCTTTCTGATAGTCTCTGCTTTCAGCCATGATTCATCTGACATCAGCAATGATATCCTTCATTCTATGTCCTCTTCTGAATCTGGCTTGAATTTCTGACAGTTCCCAGTTGAAGTACTGCTGCAACCACTTTTGAATGATTTTCAGCATAATTTTACTTGCGTGTGATATTAATGATATTGTTTGGTAATTTCCACATTCTGTTGGATCACTTTTCTTTGGAATGGGCACAAATATGTATCTCTTCCAGTCAACTGTCCAGGTAGCTGTCCTCCAAATGTCTTGGCCTAGAAGAATGAGCACTTCCAGTGCTGCATCCGTTTTTGGAAACATCTCAGTATTCTGTCAATTCCTGGAGCCTTGTTTTTCTCCAATGCCTTCAGTGCATCTTGGACTTCTTCCTTCAATACCATAGGTTCTTGATCATATGTTATCTCTTGAAATGGTTGAACGTCGACTGATTCATTTTGGTACAGTGACTCTGTGTATTCCTTCCATCTTCCTTTGATGCTTCCTGCATCGTTCAGTATCTTGCCCATAGAATCCTTCACTATAGCAACTCAAGGCTTGAAGTATTTCTTCAGTTCTTTCAGCTTGAGAAGTGCCCAGTGTGTTCTACACTTTTGGTTTTCTAACTCCAGATCTTTGCACATTTCATTATAATACTTTACTTTGTCTTCTTGAGCTGCCCTTTGAAATCTCCTGTTCAACTCTTTTACTTCATCATTTCTTCCTTTCGCTTTAGCTACTCTGTTCAAGAGCAAGTTTCAGAGTCTCTTCTGACATCCATTTTGGTCTTTTCTTTCCTTTCTGTCTTTTTAATGGCCTCTTGCTTTCTTCATGTATGATGTCCTTGATGTCATGCCACAACTCTTCTGGTCTTTGGTCATTAGTGTCTAATGCATCAAATCTATTCTTGAGATGGTCTCTAAATTCAGGTGGATACACTCAAGGTCATACTTTGGCTCTTGTGGACTTGCTGTAATTTTTATTAGCTTCGACTTGAATTTGCATATAAACAATTGATGGTCCTTTCCGCAGTCGACCCCTGGCCTTGTTCTGACTAATGATATTGAGCTTCTCCATCATCTCTTTCCACAGATATAGTTGATTTGATTCCTGTGTATTCCATCCTATTCCATCCTGTGAAGTCCACGTGTATAGTCACCGTTTATGTTGTTGAAAAAAACGTATTTTCAATGAAGAAGTCATTGGTCTTGCAAAATTCTATCATATGATCTCTGGCATTGTTTCTATCACCAAGGCCATATTTTCCAACTACTGAGCCTTCTTCTTGGTCTCCAACTGTCACATTCCAAAAACCAGTAATTATCAATATGTCATGATTTAATAATTGGTCAATTTCAGACTGCAGAAGTTGGTAAAAATCTTCGACTTCTTCATCTTTGGCCTTACTGTCTTCCTTGTAGGCCTATGGATATTACCTTATCACTGACAGCTTTGTACTTCAGGATAGATCTTGAAATGTTCTTTCTGATGATGCATGCAATGCCATTTCTCTTTAAGTTGTCATTCCTGGCATAGTAGATCATATGATTGTCCAATTCAAAATGGCCAATACCAGTCTATTTTAGCTCACTAATGTGTAGGATATTGATATTTATGTGGTCTTTTTCATTTTTGACCACTTCCAATTTTCCTAAATTCATATTTCATACATTTCACATTCTGATTACTAATGAATGTTTGCAGCTCTTTCTTTTCATTTTGAGTCATGCCACATCAGCAAATGAAGCTCCTGAAAGCTTGATTCCATCCACGTCATTAAGGTCAACTCTACTTTGAGGAGGCATCTCTCCCAGTTGTATTTTGAGTACCTTCCAACCTGAGGGGCTCATTTTCTGGCACTATATCAGACAAATGTTCAGCTGCTATTTATAATGTTTTCACTGGCCAATTTTTTTAGAAGCAGATTGCCAGGCCCTTCTTCCTAGTCTGTCTTAGTCTAGAAGCTCTGCTGAAACCTGTCCACCAAGGGTGACCCTGCTGGTATTTGAAATACCGGTGGCAAAGCTTCCAGTATCACAGCAACACACAAGTCACCACAGTATGACAAACTGACAGACGCATCTTTTTCGGGGGTGCAAATTGTTAAGCGCTTGACTACGAGCCAGAAGGTTGATGTTTTTAACCCACCCAGAGGCACCTTGGAAGACCGGCCTGGTGATCCAATTCTGAAAGGTCACAGCCTTGAAAACCCTAAGGAGCAGTTCTATTCTGCATGCATAGCATCTTCATAAGTCGGACTTGACTCAACGGCAACTAACAACAACAACAAGCAATAGAACAGGATTAAATTAAACATAATTAAAATTGAGGGTACGCTCATATAAACTCACTAAGGGAAGAACAAACCATTTTTCTGGAATTTTGAATACAAACGTAAGCAATTTTCCCTTTCAAATTATAGGTAATTTAATTCTTTTTAAGTCTAAATTAAACATGAACATAAGGAGTCTGTTATAATCACAGGTTTATTGATGACGTTAGTCAACACACTTTAAAGTCAGTAGGATGTAGTTTAAAATATCAATAACATGTTGCTTTTGCTAATTGGAATTAATGTCTTACAGTGAATATTTTATTCTCATGTAACATTTTTGTTACAAAAGTAAAATTACATAGATCAACTGCAGTAGGGATTGTTATTGATGCGCAAGCAGACAGAATATGATCTAGTTGAAAGGATGATTAGGTTTAAACTAACTTGTGTCAGAGCTGTAGTCAATTTATGGAGAGCAGAATAATCAAGATAAGTGAGAAATGAGTTTTCAATTGTATTGTTCATTCTTTTAGAATTCAAGTAAATGTATGTAAAACTAATCAAACAATATATATTCATTCACTATGCAAAGCAATGTCAGCCTGCCAAAAGCAGACCAATATCTGCTTTAATAAAGCCAGTTAGTTTCAACTATTCCCCAAGGCTTTCCAACAACACAGGGCAACTGGCATATGGACTACCTTCTTGCTCATTCTATAGACTTAAATGTCAGTGAAGACACAGCGATTATTAATGAATGCTGAGTAGATCCACTGTGTCAGGTGTCTAAAGTTATTCTGGGTTTTAATTTTACATTGAGGTGCTCAGTAATTATCATATGGTCTTATTGAAAGTGTTTAGTCCTTAAAAATAAGGCACATTTTAGACAATAAAATTTTAAGTTATGGGAGATAGGCACTTGTTCTTATATCTACAGATATTTACATATGCTAGCACATTGGCAGAGTCCTGGTGGCTCAGTGGTTAGGAGCTTGGCTGCTAACCAAAAAGGACAGCAGTTGGAGTCCACCAACCACTCCTTGGAAACCTTACAGGGTAGTTCTACTCTGTCCTATAAGGTTGCTATGAGTTGGTATCGACTCAATGGCAATGGGTTTGGTTTGGTTTTTACCACCTCTGCAGCCAAAGCCTTATGTACAAAATACTTTGTAGTTGTAAAAACAACCCCTGATATAAAAAGTGTGACATTTTTCCTTCCTTAGGGCCAGATTTTTATATAGCTGCTGTGCTTATAAATCTCTGCTAAAGAATCCTGGGAACATATTAAATAATTATGCTACAATTTTGTTGTGATTCTACTTACCTTTCTGGACTCTCTGTCCGCTTTGCAGGCTCTATGCAGTCATTACATATTGGAATTCTTCAGGGTTTGATTCTAGGCTCTTTTCACCTTTATGCTGTTTTCTTAGGCAAGTGGTTCTCAAAGAGTCCTGGAACCACCAGCATCAGCATTACCTAGGAGCTTGTTGTTGTTGTGTGTTCTCAGTCAAATCTGACTCAGAGCTTGTTAGATATGTAAATTCTCAGCCCACATATCAGACCTATTGAATAAAAACTTTGGGAGTGGGGCTTAGTAATATTTGTTTTAACAAGCCCTCCAGGTGATTCTTATGCATGCTGAGGTCTGAGAACTACAGTCTTAGGTGTTCTCACCTATGCCTATGGCTTCAAATACTATATAAATGCAGACAACTCAAAAATTATATCTCCAATCAAGTCCTTTCTCTGAGCTCCAGACTTAGAGGTACTGCCTATTTGAAACTCTATAGGATGTCTCAAAGGTACCCCAAGGTCTGTATTTCCAAAGACCAAACTCACAATCTTGTCCCTGAAACCTGGTCCTCTTCCAGTGTTCCCTATCTCACTGATAATTACAATGAAATCCATCTTGTTATACAAGCCAGAAAACTAGGAGTTATCCTTGACACTTTCCTCTCCCTCAATCACTACAGTCAAGTTTTGATGGTTTTACCTCCTAAAGATATCTTGAATACATCCACTTGTTTTAATTTTCACTCCAACCATTCTATTCTAAACAAGCAAACTAGCCTCTACTTGTCTGCTCACTACCCTTTGCATCCTCCTTCAATCTCTTCTCTATCTGACCAAATTACCCCTTTCTGGAAAGATTTTAGTTGCTTCCTTTGTCTCTTGATATAGACTAAAATCCTTAACTGATGGCTTATAAGACCTGCAAGGTTTGGCTGATACCTACCTCTATAGCCCCATCTTGCATTATACTACCCCTTCCTCTCTACGTTCCAGCATGTTGGCCTCCTTTCGGCTAATATTACTGTTGCTGTTAGTTGCCCTCAAGTCAGACCCTACTCATGGCAATCTCATGTACAACAAAACAAAATATTGCCCGGTCCCTCAAGTCCATTGTTGTGGCCACTGTGTATTTTAAGTGCCTTCCAACCTAGGGGGCTCATCTTCAAGCACTATATCAGATAATATTCTATTGTGATTCACTGGGTTTTCACTGGTTAATTTTCAAAAGTAGATCACCGGGCCTTTCTTCCTGGTCTGTCTTGTCTGGAAGCTCCACAGAAACCTGTCCCCCATTGGTGACCATACTGGTATTTGAAATACTGGTGGCATATCTTCCAGCATCATAGCAACATGCAAGCCACCATAGTATGACAAACTGACACATTGGTGATGGTCAGTGTGTAGCTCTCCACTAAGCCCTATTAGGATGGGGATCATATCATTTAACTTAAAAAAAAATTCCATTGTATTCCCTGAACCTAGTATGGTACTTGAAACATAATAGAGGCTCAACAAATATATATTAAATCAGTGTATGAATAGAAATTACTTACTAATTCATTTCATCTGAGCATTCAGCAGCAAAGTAGAAACTCTTGATTCGTGCATGAGAAGCTTGAAAAGCACTAGGGAAAAAAGAACAGAAAATAGAGAATTCAGTTTACTATCGAAACAATCAGGTCCCAGCAACTTTCTAGTATAATCCCTACAATAAAATGAAGAAAATTACACCATGACACATCATGATTGAATTGCTTGAAACCAGTGATAAAGAGAAAATATTAAAAGCACCCAGAGGAAAAAAAGACATGTTACATACAAATGAAGAAAGATGAGAATGACAGCAGATTTTTGTAGAGAAGTTCAGAGAGTTTAAGTGACTTGCCGAAGATACTCTATTAGTGACTGACTTCATTAGGATACTGATTTTGCAGTCCACTAGAATGGAAACCTGGTGGCATAGTAGTTAAGAGCTATGGCTGCTAACCAAAAGGTCGGCAGTTCAAATCCACCAACTGCTCCTTGGAAACCCTACGGGGCAGTTCTACTCTGTTCTATAGTAATTGATCGATGGCAACCAGTAGTCTGAGAATGTTCCATGTTTGTTTATTAGAGGATTAAGAACTCTCTCATTTTTAAATGAAATGTCATAGTATGAAAGGGGTGAAATATAATGATTTAACAATAACTGAATTATTAATCAGATTTTACATTTCTGCAGAACTATTAGGTTTCTCCCTTTTTCAAATGCCAATATTTTTCACTTGACATGGGCACGCATGAGAAAAATATGGCTCTTGTCATTTTATGGCCTTATGGCTTATCAAAAGTGAATGAAGTACCTATGCCTATAGATTTAGGCTTCTGTTCCTTAATATTCTAATTGAAGATATGAGAGCATGTATGCAGGTTGTCTGCGTATAATGTTTGTTAATGAATTATTTTTCTGCTTTTGTGAATGGTCCAAAATATTTTGCTTATTTTTCTAAAGGACTTGTAGTGTTTGAAATTTAATGTATGAACACTTGATATAATAATGATATTAGTCTTTTTTTGTTTCTATGACAATTTTTCTCAATTTATTTTTCCATTTATATTATGCTTTATTTTGACACAAAAATTTAAAATTTGATGTAGTCAAATCTTTTTTGTCTTTGCCTTTATCATTTCTTCTGACAAGCTTAGATGAATCTTATACACTTTTGAGAAGGAACCACTTCTATTTTATTATAGATTTTGACTAGCAGGGCATTCAGTTTAAGCCTTTAATAGATAAAGTGATCGCAGTATTATTCATCACTCCCTTTGGGTTCAAATGTAAAATTATGGCCTATTTTAAACTCCTAAAACATGCATTGCCTTTGGGTCACTGATTATTAATGTTTATGGAAACTCCTAAGGTTCTTCTTTTCTGAAAACACACTGACAAATATCGGTCTTTTTTTTTTTAAATCAAAGACACAGCTTGACCCAATTAATTTCAACTTATAGATCTACTAGGAATGCAAGATATTGGACCCAATATTATGGAATAAGAAAACATCTCTACTCTGTGCTTGTAAACTACATCCTTCTAACTATCTGCATATCATTTAGTAAATTATGACTCCTACATCACTACATGGCATTATTAGTATTCAATTTAATAAAACTTAAATTTCATTATTTTAAAATTTTTGTGAACAAATAAAATTACTAGGGATAGGCTAGAAAAAAATTATAATGCAACTGTTAATTTCCCAATAAAAGCCTCCAAACTTTTAAAGTATAACAGTCTCTCCGTTATTCATGGGTAAATAGTTCTTCCTGTTTGTTCACTTTATTTGCCCTTCTTTAATAAGCATTATTGAGGTTTTCTAAGTATCACTCATCAGTACTCTCCCAGAAGGGTGTAGCATAGAGGGGAAAAAGGGCAAATGCTTTCTATCAATACTTGCTACTTAATTCTTACTGGATACTTTCGGACATTTTTCTAGAACTCTATTTTTTCTGCGACAGTGACATTTTGCCCGTATCTCTTACCTAGTAACTCCTAGTTATATTTTGATGTGTCTGGCTTATCTATGCAGCGCCCTTTGAGGACAGGGAATTCTCCCATTCACCTTAACATTATTAATGCTGAATACAATGGTTTATGCACATAAGGTAATTAATAAGTGTTTTTAGATGGTGAGTAATTATGTTTTCTGTAGTTCTGAGTGAATTTTGAAATACATTAAATTTGATTTTTATAAATGTGTATAGTACAACAGATTAAAATACAATTTTTAAGAAATATAATAAATTGATGTTTAATTTTCATACTAATTATTATTTGTTTTTGTATAATTTATTACAAAGTGATCTGCCATTCCTCCATATGACTGAAACTGAGATAAGTATCTACACCATTTAACTATATTTCTCCATTACAAGTATCTAGTATTTGTCAAAAATATTTTAACATATGTATTAGATTTGCTCTGCACATCCCAAAACCATTAAAAAGTTTAAAAATTAAGCAGCTATTTGTTAATAGGTAGACAAAAAGATCCCAGTTGTTTAACATCTAAATTCAGCTTAAAAAATAAATTCTGTTCAGTTAGTTTTTGTTCAGGCATAGACATAAATAGCCAAGTTTCTGTTCATTTTACTTACACTTTCACTCTCAACATTTAAAAAATCGAAGTTAATTATCCATTTATGAATATATAGATTTAACAGGATATACATGTAACTCTATCCATCCATCCATCCATCCATCCATCCGTCCATCCATCCACTCATCCATATATCTTGTTATCTACCTACCTATCTAGCCACCTACCTATCTACCTACCCACCCACCTACCTATCTCTCTCTCTCCTCTCTCTCTATTTGTCTAAAACCAAACCCATTGCCATCAAGTCAGTTTCTGAATTATGCGGACCCCATGTGTTACAGAGTAGAACTGGGGTGAGACTTTCCTAATACATGCTTCCATATAAGAAAAACCCTTTCTATAACCACTCTGTTCCCACACTTGTGCTCCACTGTAGCAAGAAAAGAGGATGCTGACAATGTAATTGATGTCAATAAGTTGTATGCCCGTAAAAAGTTAAATTGGCAAATGTGAGATATATATATATTTACAACCATAAAAAAAAGAGCAGCTGCTGAGGCCTCTTATATACAACAAGATACCACATGGGATTTGGTTTCTTGGTTTGACTGTTTAGGGTCATGGTTTCATGGCACATCCCAGTTAATTGGCCTAATATCGTGTTTAAGCCTGTTCTACCTCCTAGTTCCTTGCATAGTGCCTGGGGTCTTAAAAGCTTGAAAACAGCTATCCAATGCACAACAATTGACCTCTATTTTCCTGAATCAACAGAGGAAGAAGGAGAGTCAGTAAGAGGAGGAGGAAATGGAATACATGGCTAATTGCCTCCACGAACAGCTACCTCTTTTGCCATTAGACCAGAAGAAGTGGATGGTTCCATTTCTGAACCTTTTGATCAAAGATTCTATAGAAGATTCCTGCTCATAAGGGGGAAAATGTGGAACAGAATTTAAAATTCTCGTAGAATTCAGACTTTCTGGTGCCGTTGAGGCTGGATGAAACCTTGAGTCTATTGCCCTGAGATAATCTTTAAGCCTTAAACCAAAACTATCCCCTGAAGTCTTCTTTAAACCAAACAATAACTTCGCTTAATTAGTAAAGAAGGTCTGCATTGAGCATTGTGCTCTTTTGAAGAATTATCTATATGGGATCAAATTGGCAGTAGCAACTTGAAAGCGTAGAAAGGAGGCTTAAGGGGCAGTGAGTTTATGTTAATGGAGGAAGAAAAATTGAGAAAAAAAGAGTGAGAATGGTTTCTACAACTTGAAGAATGTAATCAATGTCACTGAATTGTACAAGCAGAAATTATTGAATTGGTGTATATTCTTCCGTGTATGTTTGTAACTACACCAACAAAAATAAAATAAATTATTAAAAATACAAAAAGAATATTACTCTCAATACAGTCTGAATTTCCAGCTAATTTAATTCTTTTATTTTTTCTTTTTTTAAAAAAAATTTATACATACATTGTTATGTGACTCTAATTGCTCTCCCCATACTGTGACAGCACACTCC
>NW_004443996.1:3935916-3957387 GCF_000243295.1 Trichechus manatus latirostris
CTCTCTGTCTCTTTATTGGTGCATTTAGTCCATTTACATTCAGTGTAGTTATTGATAGGTATGAGTTTATTGCTGTCATTTTGATGTCTTTTTTTGTGTGTTGTTGACATTTTCTTTGTTCCACTTAATTTTCTGTGCTGAGTCGTTATTTCTTTATGTATTTTCTTTTCATCTTTTTCATTGTTGATTTTGTATTTGCTGAGTCTTTATATTTTTCTTTTTTTAAATTTTGACATGTAGGATTGTTAGTTTCCTTTGTGGTTAGCTCAATATTTACCCTTCTTTTTCTAAGTTTATACCAGTCTTTTGTTTCTTTATATCACCTTGACTTCCTCTCCATATGAAAAATCTGTCTACATTTTTTAGTCTCTCTTTTTTATTTTATTGTTGTTATCTTTTACATAGTGACATCTCTGTTTCACTATTTTAAATGTTTTATCTTTGATTTATTTTTGTGACTTCCTTATCTGGGTTGATATCTGGTTGTTCTGTCCTGTGTTCTAGCCTTTGGTTGTTAGCTGATGTTATTGATTTTCTAACCAGAGGACTCCCTGTAGTATTTCATGTAATTTTGATTTGGTTTTTGTAAATTCCCTAAAATTCTAGTTTATCGGGAAGTGTCCTAATTTCACAGTCATATCTGAGAGACAGTTTTGCTGGATATGTAATTCTTGGCTGGCAATTTTTTTCCTTAGAGGCTATATATATGTCATCCCATTGCCATCTTGCCTGCATGGTTTCTGCTGAGTAGTCTGAGCTTAGTCTTATTGACTCTCTTTTGTAGATGACTTTTCATTTATCCCTAGCTGCTCTCAAAATTCTCTCTTTATCTTTGATTTTGGCAAGTTTGATTATAATGTCTTGGTGACTTTCTTTTGGGATCTACCTTATGTGGAGTTCAACGAGCATCTTGGATAGATATCTGCTCAACTTTCACGATATCGGGGAAGTTTTCTGCCAGCAAATCTTCAACAATTTTCTCTGTACTTTCTGTTATACCTCCCTCTACTGGTATTCCAGTCACTCATAGGTTATTGCTCTTAATAGAAACTCACATAATTCTTAGAGTTTCTTCAGTTTTTAAAAATCCTTTTATCTGATTTATCCTCAAATAAGTTGGTGTCAAGTGCTTTATTTTCAATCTCACTAGTTCTGACTTCCGTTGCCTCAATTCTGCTCGTATGACTTTTTTTATTGTTGTAGTTTAAGTACAAGTTTACAATTCAAGTCAGTCTCTCTTACAAAAATTTATACATACACTGTTATCTGACCCGAATTGCTCTCCCTAAGTGTGACAGCACACTCTTCCTTTCCACCTCTGATTTCCCATGCCAATTCAACCAGCTCCTAACCCTCTCCACCTTCTCATCTCATCCCTGGACAGAAGCTGCCCGTTTAGTCTCATGTATCTGCTTGATATGCTCATATGACTTTCTATTGAGTTGTCTAATTCTGAAATTTTATTGTTAATCTTCTGGATTTCTGATTGCTGTCTCTCTATGGATTCTTGCGGCCTATAAATTTGTCATTATGCTCTTCTCTACTCTTCTTAAGTTCCTCTATTGCTTGATCTCCTTTTTGCGTGATCTCCTTCCTGATCTCTTGAAGAGTTCTGTATATTAATCTTTTGTATTCTACCTCCAGTCATTCTAAGAAATTCTCTTCCTCCAGAAAATTTCTTGATTATTTTGAGAGCCTGGTGAATCCCTCATGGTCTGCTTCTTTATGTGATTTTATACTGACAGTTGTCTCCAAGCTATCAATAAGTTATTATATATATTTACTTTATGTTTGCTTACTGTGTCCTAGCTTCTTGTTTTGTTTTGTTTTGTTTTGATATGCCCAGATAAGCTGATCGTGTGAGCTTCCCCCATCACCGGAGCTCCTGAAGCTCCAAACTCCTGTCACTGGGTGGCCAGACCTGCCACTATGTATGAGAGCCCAGGAGTCCACCCACTCTTCCTGTATGGATTCAGCTCAGGTGTCCAGGTTGTTGACCACCAAGTGTGTTGTGCATGCCCTCATCTACAGTCCTAGACAGGCATGGGTGATTGGTGTAGACACAGGCATCCAGCTGCAGCAGGGGGTTACACACTGAGCAAGTCAGGGGGCCTACAGCTGCCCTCAAGGGTCCAGGAAGAAAACGTGTCCCTGTTCCCTACAGCACATAGGTGGGTGGGTTTTGCAGCCAGACTATGAGCACCCAGTGCTGTTGGCTGTAAGGACTGGGGGGCACCACTTATTCGTGAGCCCCTATTGCAGGTAGCTAGTTGGCATGGGTGGAGCCACCAGTCCTCAGGTCCCTGATGTGGGTAGGTGAAGACCCTGCTTAATGAGCAGAGCAGTGTCAAATGTCACAAACCTGCTACTTCATAGCCGAAACAGTTTGTTAGACTTCGGGTATATACCTGTTGTTCTGTGGTAATAAAGGCCTTCACTGTTGAAATGGGCCTACACAAGTCTCTGCAGGGGGAAAGGCACTCAAAGTCTGTGGACCCCTTATGTCTGTGCCCAGACAAAGGAGCTGTGCCTACCCTGAGTTCCTGGCTTAGGGGAGCCCGTAGATTACTTTCCCGCTCGTTTGTTAATTTGTTTCCTCTCCAAGGCTGAGAGAATGGCTCAGGGCATGTTATGGGTCCTACTTCTGGCCCAGGGGACTCAGCAATCGTTGAAGGCATCCCGAACCCAGTGCAGAGCAGAGAGCAAGTAGGTAAATGGGAGAGAGGTTTTTCCCAAAGGGGAGTGTTTCTGATCCTCTCAGTAGGCCAGACGCAAGTAGTTATCTTTCACAGATTGAGGGCTGCTTCTCACTGGTTCTGGATGGCTGAGTAGACTCTGTGCTGCTGGGTCTCTCCCGATGTGGAAAACGCGTCCTGAGTGCTGCTGCTTGCCTCACTGCGCACTGCAAGCTGATCCAGCCCGAAGGGCTCCAGCTCCCACTGGGTCAGGTCTGGCAACTCCTTGCTGCTTCTGAACCATCTCTCCCTCCCCCTGCCACTCAGTTCGATTCCTGAACTTTGCATTTGATGTTCAGGGCTCCTAGATTGTCATATACAATGGATTCACATTTTTTTTCGGGTCTTTGTTGTAAGAGGGCCCACCAGAAGTGTCTGACTACTCCACCTTCGTGGCCCTGCCCCCTTGACAATTTTTTTAATTTTATTTATTTTGTTGTTGTTGGGAATATACACAGTAAAACATACACTAATTCAACACTGTCTACACGTACGATTTAGCGACAGTGATTACATCCTTTGAGTTGTGCAACAATTCTCACCGTACTTTTCTGAGTTGTTCCTCCCCCATTAACATAAACTCACTGCCTCCTAAGTTTCTTATCTAATCTTTTGAGTTGTTGTGCATTTGATCTCATATAGATAGTTCTCAAAAGAGCATAATGCTCAAGATAGACATTTTTCACTAGTTAAGCTAAACTATTTTTTTTGGTTTTAAGAAGACTTCAGGCTTAAAGATTAACTTGGGGTGATAGTTTCAGGGATTCATCCAGCCTTCATGGCTCCAGAAATTCCATGAGAATTTTAAATTCTTTTCTACATTTTCCCCCTTTTGATCAAGGATTCCTCTATGGAATCCTTGATCAAATGTTCAGGAATGGTAGCCGGTCACCATCCAGTTCTTCTGGCCTCACGGCAAAGGTGGCAGTTGTTCATGGAGGCAATTAGCACATATTCCATATCCTCCTTCTATTCCTGACTCTTCTTCTTCCTCTTTTGCCTTGAAGGCTGCTTGTAAGGGCAGCTTTATTATTTTTTTTAATGTGGTATAAAAGGTAGTAATTTTCAAAGGCGCCTTAGCAGATATCAAAGTAAGAATTGCCACTCTGGCTTAACATATTCAGTTTATAGTTTTGATTCTAGCACAGAAGGTTGGGAGAAGAATTTCTAACAGTATTGCTTTTAAATGAATAGAAATGTGTAATGAAATTTTTAGTTTTCTCTTACTTAATCAATGTAGTTGTCATTCATTAATTTGAATCATTTTCGAGCCTGTGTATATATTTTATTTTATAATTCTTTGACTTTTTCATTTCAAGAATAACGAACATACTTAAACATTGAAGTATGAGTTTTCCAGTATAGAAAGAAAAGACAATGAGGAAATACTAATCACTGTTTTCCCTGTAATTTGTCTAACTGTGTAGGGATTCACCTTGTTCATGGTTCATAATTTAGATTTCTTTTTACTACTGCCTTTTTAATTTCCTCAGCTCTCTCATGACCCCAGTGATAGGAGTTTTATCTTTAATGTTATGAATCTTCTGCGCTGAGGCATTTATCTAGATGAGAGGACCATTTATTTAATTTTAGATTTAATTACAGCTTGTGGTTCATACAGTGTGTCGGTAGGAATATCTTAGTTCCCTTCTTTTATGAAATGATGGGAAGACATTAAAGTAGCCTAGCTCTCTGTTTGCTTAAAGGGGCCACTGCAGAGCTTCTGCTAAACGTAATTCTACTTGTAACCTTTCAGGAAATCAAAGATTGTCCTTTAAGATTCCATGAGCACAGTTCATGCTGGAAAGCTCTTCAAATTTACTTTCTTTATTAAAGTTTTATGACTCAGGATGGTATATGAGGATAGAAAATTATTCGGTCTTGTTTTTGGTTTACACAGGTTAAATCAGAGGGAAGGAAGGTGACCATCTCCAGCGAGATGACTTATCCTAATTAAAAATATAGGTGTCAGGGCTAGCTGATCATTGGCATGCGCATCACTCACTGATCTAAGCTCTTGCTAATACCTTTGAAGACTAGGTTTTTGTAGCAATTAAACAATATTGGCATAAACAATCCTTCTTTCAGGGCATTGGCTTAGCACATAAACACATTCTCATATAATTTATGTTGTTCTGAAAATATATTTTAGAAAAGGACTTATGCAGCATCAACAGTAGCTAAACATTGTTACTCAGCGATTTTCTCCTTATTCATTCTGTGCCATTAGTTCACGCACTAGAAGCACAATATTAACTATACTTGGTATAAATATGATTTTTTTTTAAGATGCTCAAATCACTTAGTTTATTAAATCAACTTAAAAGTACAGTGAGAAAAAAGGGGGAAAGAAAATGGGTAGCTTAACATATTTAATGCAAGCAGGCAGAAGGACCACACTCTCCATGGGTTGTTCAGTGTTCATATGTCCTGACTCTCTCTTTGACTCATCTGCCTGTCCTGAGGATGGTGTGATTACAAGGACCAAAGTGGAGGGTAGGCAAGAAAGTTCTGAGCCTGTTTGATTTTGCAGCTACTGAAACTAAAATGTTCAGTGACTCATGTAAGGATACATCCTGTTTAGCCTTCAGGCCTTTTGTTTTTACTCTGTATTTAAACCAAATTCAGTGAATGTATTTTGTCTCTCTTGTTAATGTTCTCACATCTATCATAATCACTTCCTTCAATGTTTCAGTGTTCTCTAATTTTAAATATTTTAAAGCACGATGCTCCTGTGTTTTTGTTTTTCATAAGTATAAATATGCTGCAGTTAACAATGGAGTTATACAAACACTGAATGCCTATTAAAGTTGAGAAATTCAGCAATTGGGTGGTAATTCACCAATGGAAATTCAAAGCTACTCTTAGAGCTTAAGACATTCAGGCTGTATCTGAAAGACAAAGGGAATTATGATGTTAAAAATTAGATAACTCAATGTACCCTAGGTTGAACGTGTAGGTTATCTAAGAAATAAGAATCAGAATAGAACTAAACAACATCAATAGCAACTAAATATCCTGAGTATATTCCTTACTGTTTATGCAAGTCATCAATTACAATTTACCATGCTCTTTGCAATAAATGTATTCTCAAAAGATGTGTGTCATTCTTATTTGTTTAAATATTCTTTGACAAATTATTACTTTAGAAATACTTTTTCTAATAAAGCTAACTACTTTCAAAAGCTCGGGTACTCTTTTTTTTAAAGTAAGTTATTTTTTAATGTGAATCATTTTACAATGTGAATTATGAATTATTTATATGTTTTAAAATTGAAAATTTCAATAGATTAAGTCTTCCTAAATTGGGAGATATTATAAACCTGAATAAAAATATTTTCTTCTCTGCATTGCATAGTATTTGTGGCACAGAATCAGCATTATTATCTTCATACAGTCTAGCATAATAGCCCACTTTAAAGAAATTTAATAATAAATTTACACAACAAAGAGAAATTAAGACCATTTAATCAGAGTTAATAGTGAATGAAAATACACTGAAAAAACTTGAAGAAATCATTTTGGAATTCAAAAATTGGGTGCTTATCTTGCAATGGAAATTTATTGCTAGAACTTTTAATTTTTATATAAGTGAATAAAGATATATGATGCTTTGGACATTAGTAGCATTTAGGTGATTCACTATACTAAAATGTAAAGATATGGAAACTGCTGGTATACCCTGCCTCATGTTTTATCTTATAAATATTTCTTCATCACTTTTCTATTAGGTGGTTAAGGATGTGTAAATATCAATATAAATGACATGATAACTTACTTTAGAGGTAATCATACCTTGCTGGAGAAAGTAAGGAATGACTCTGTTGGTATTTGGATTATGAATCAAAACTTAAAACAGGGGATCCACATCCTCTTCCTTAATTGGTTATTTATCCATTTGTAAATTGTTTGCTTAGATGGGACCTCGCTCCAATTGTACTTTGAGTTTTCAGTTTCCTTAAACAACTGGGCCAGGATGTAGATTTCAACTGCAAATCGTTTCTAATCTCTGCTATTAAAATGTCTAACATAAAAGCAATGAGTTCATTCTGGTTTTGGCTACATATTCTCACCTAACTCTAGCGATAACATAAGAAGGAAGGGAAACAAATCAAAACTGGAGGATACAAATGGGGCAAGAGTTCATCTCTGTATTTGCAGAGTGTGACACAAAGACCTGGTCTATTAGTATTGCCAATGTAAATTATGTAGTTCACTTTTCCTTATATAGATTTAAAAGCAGTCAAATAAGGCAAGATGTCCTTTAAAAAGGGTAATAAAGAGTCTGACTCCATTTTTGATGTGTGACTACTGACAGCTTTTAAGCCTCATCCTCCCTCTTCCCCTTCTGCTGGAACCCTCACTCAAGCCTCAACCCCTAACCATCATAAAAGCTAGTCTCCTTTCCCTACTCTCTCGTATTAGTTTTAGATCATTCTAGGGAAGCCTACCCTGATCTCCCCAGAAAATCTCATTATGCAAGTAATAAACCGTTTCATACTCTCCTGGTGCCTGTGTGGCATCATCTGTCTCAATATCCAAACTAAATTTTGGGTGTGTGTGTGTGGTGGTCACCTCTCAGGGTGACCAACATGAGAAGAAAAATTGATTTAAAAAGAAAAATATGATTATTACCAAAATAAAGAAATATAGTATAGCAAGTGATTTGTCAAAGACAGAAAATCATTTGATGTCTGTTTTCCAATACCAAAAGAGTAGGTAAGAAATATTTAAAAAAAATTAATCATCTAGTATTCACTAGATGGCAAAGGCCAAGTTGTATTCCAAAGAATGGAACCAAAAGTTTCTAATCCAGGATAATATACATGAGATTTGGGGTAAATTGTTAGAGATGTGATTGCATGGCTCTTTTTTTTTTTTTTTTTGCCTTTTATTTTTATTAATTTTTTAAAATTGTACTTTAGATGAAGGTTTACAGAACAAATAGTTTCTCATTAAACAGTACACGTACTGTTTTAGGACATTGGTTAACAACCCCACAACATGTCAACACCGTCCCTTCTCAACCTTGGGTTCCATATTACCAGCTTTCCTGTCCCCTCCTGCCTTCTAGTCCTTGTCCCTGGATTGTTGTACCCCATTAGTCTTGTTTTGCTTTATGGGGCTGTCTAATCTTTGGCTGAATGGTGAACCTAGGGAGTGACTTCATTACTGAGCTAAAAGGGTGTCCGGGGGCCATACTCTTGGGGTTTCTCCAGTCTCTGTCAGGCCAGTAAGTCTGGTCTTTCTTTGTGAGTTAGAATTTTGTTCTACGTTTTTCTCCTGCTCTGTCTGGGATCTTCTGTTGTGATCTGTGTCAGAGCAGTCAGTAGTGGTAGCTGGGCACCATCTAGTTGTACTGGACTCAGTCTGGTGGAGGCCATGGTAGTTGTGGTCCATTAGTCCTCTTTATTCTTTTTTTTATCAATTAGTGAATTACTTCTAATGGCAAGTGGCCTAGGCTTTTGAGTAGCTTAATTCTCTTCCACTTTGAAAGAAGAACTGGCTTTCTTCCCTCATCCCCGTCCTCAGTAGATAAATTACTTCTCTACATCAGAGACCAGATGTGACAAAGTTATGCTCTCTTCCAGGGCAATGCTTGACACAGAGATGAGTATTGTCTAGAGACACTCTCAAGTCTGCACTAACAAAAAATTATGCAATCTTACAGTTGGAAGGCTACTTAAGAGATCAATTAGTTTATACTTTTTAAGTTTGAGTATTCAAAGCCTCCAGGAGAGAGTTTAAGATATTAAGAGATGGAAACAGTATCACCTCCTCAGTAGACAAATCTGATCATATGTTCCACCTTATAGATAATTCAAGCTCCCCTGCTTCAATTTAAATGCATTTGTTTGCATTTTTATCAATTGTTCAACTGCCTTTTCGTATAATTAAAAAGATACGTTATAATTACACCACTCTACTATTAAACCACACCCATTTCTTTACAGAATATTTTTATATCTCTTTGATTGAATTTATTTCTCATATCTGGACCTCCTGAAGTTTTATCACATCTGTTCTGAAATGTGATTAAAAAGGGTATAATAATAAGAGTCTAACTAACATAATACAGGAAATATGATATCCTGTAACTTATAGATAATTATCTTTTCAAATACCTCCTCACTCTATACTGGCATTCCTCTAACAACTAAATTTTATAGCACTGATTTTATAGCCTAAATGAACAACTTTGACTCCCAAAGCTTTTTCTGCTATTTTGAGGGTGGTGGTTTTGGTCCCTAAGCTTTTAGATATGTTGAATTTTATCAAAATTTGGTAGAACCATTAACCTAATTTATAATAGGTGTTCTAGAATATTATCCAGAGTGGAAGCAGAAGTTACTGTATTTCTCTTTGATCCACTGCTTGATTTCCTGTAAACTCTTGATTGGTAGAACTAAGCTCATATCTGTGACTTTATTAAGCCAAACAACATCAACAAAAGGAAAAAGAACAACTTGATACTGATTGAGTCTTCCTCTCCCAAGCTTGGTAATGATTCTATGCACGCATTCTTTAGTTGTAAGAACAAGGCTACAGGAAAAACAATGTATCATTTGAAGAGCATTGTAAAATAGTAGTTATTGCAATACAGTAAGTTAGAGAAGGACTTGACTAAAATTATATAAGTATTATGATTCTTTCTCCTAAGGAAGGTAACGCATATTTTCAGTATTTTGCGGATAAAGTGAAGGAAGGTAAAAAAAGAACTAGGGTGGCATAGTATGCTAATTTGGAAGTAATAGAACTATTGTGTTAATCTTACGGAATCTATTAACTGTCAATTCCGATCACAGCATAATGCTGGAACATAAGTATTCTGAAGGATCAAGAATGCAAGCAAGTGTCTAGTAGTTCATTTACATTGATGTCAGAAATCTAGACACACAGCTGAATGACATAAAAGTAACCCATGAACAGGAGACTTTGATTAAGTAGCCTCTTAGAAATACCTCAGTTTCTGTAAACAGAAGTCACTAGAACACTTAAGCATAAACTCCTGAAGCAGCCTTAATATGGGTATCTTGCAGGCTCAGCATAAGACTGAAATTAAAAGGTTCACTGTGAGACTTTTTCCCCCAGTTTATTTGTTTATTGAAATGAAAATAAAGGAATTAGGTATTTAAATTTTGCCATTGTATATGCAGTCAAATAAAATATTGTTTCTGTAATATAGATGTGCCTCCAAATCGATGACTATTAATTGATCTAGCCTTCTGTATGTTTTCATGAATGAGAAGATCAAAGTGAAAATCAATTTTTCCCCAGTGCCTAGTTTTCTCAATAGTCTAGCTGTACTTTCTAATAAGGTAGCCACTAGGAACATGTGGCTATTGTGCATTTGAAATATGGCTAGTGCTGCATGTTGAAATGATATTTTGAACTTCTTGGATAAAATAAAATATATTATTAAAATTAATTTAATCTGTTTCCTTTTATGTTTTTAATAGAAAAAGTTACTTTTTTGCTAGAAAAATTAAAATTATATATGTAGCTCACATTATATTTCTATTAGACATAGCTGAGCTGGGCCATGAGCTTAAGGATCTACTATACTTACTTATTTTTTCTGCAATGTGGAGCCAAGTCAATTCGGAATTCAGGTAGATAAATAAAACCGTCAGCATTGGTGTCCTACAGAAAAAGGAGAAAGGGAAGCATAAGAGAATGTAAGGAAATGATTTAACAGAAAGAGTTAGAATTTGAAATGAAGAGTAACCCTTACATCACATGACTGAGAGCCAGGTCCCCAAGGTGGTAATGAACACATTCTTCTAAATTGTTTATAGTTTACCTAGCATGCACTTGAAATAGCTCTCTGCAAAGTGAATGGACTGTGCACTCATTAAACTAGCTATGGTAACAACAATCTATTTCATTAATGATAATACAGAATTGCTTTAAAATATGCAAATAGCTTTCAACATCATTAGGGCATTCAAAGCAGATAAATGATATATCAACAAGGACCAGCAATGATTGTGGTTATAGCAACATTTAACACATTTCTAAGCCTTGTTGTCTAATATAGAAAAGTGATTATATATATATAGTATATATATAATTTATTTTCATTTTAAAAGTTCTTCAAAAATATTTAACAACGACATTCTTAAGCATGAAATTGTTTAGTGTATGGGCATCAGAGATCAGCATTTGGAATTGGGTCCTTCACTGCCTGTGTCATGGTTTGAATTATGTCCCCCAAAAAATGTGTGTATCAATTTGGCTAGGCCATGATTCCTGGTACTGTGTGATTTTCCTGTATGTTGTAAACCTGCCTCTATGATGTTAATGAAGGAGGATGGGTGGCAGTTGTGTTAGTAAGGCAGGACCTGATCTACAAGACTGGATGGTGTCCTGAGGCAATCTCTTGAGATATAAAAGACAGAAGTGAGCAGTGAGACGGGGGATCTCATACCATCAAGAAAGCAGTGCTGGGAGCAGAGTGCATCCTTGGGACCAGGGTCCCTGTGCAGAGAAGCTCCTAGTCCGGGGAAACACCGAAGAGAAGAAGGCCGACAGAGAGAAAAAGGCTTCCCCTGGAGCTGATGCCCTGAATTTGGACTTTTAGCCTACTTTAACTATGAGGAGATAAACTTCTCTTCATTAAAACCGTCCACTTGTGGTATTTCTGTTGTAGCAGCACTAGATGACTAAGACAACCTGTGTCTTTCTTTTCCTATCCCTTTCTCTGGTGTTACAAATAACTCACTTAATTTCTAAGAACCTTTCATGAAATGACTCAATGGTTGGTAGTATCTTTCAACTCATTTATAGAGTTTGTAATTCTTCTACCAATGCCTACCAAATCATTCATTCTTCCGGAATTGCAATTTCTTCAAGGATAAGAAAGGGAAGCAGAGTATTGATAGGCTGTAATGTTTGTAATGTGTTGTAATTCCCAAGGAAAAGATTCTATAAAAGTGTTCAAGTTATATGAAAATATAAAACCAGAAATCATTGAATTGAAAAAAATACAAATTTCAAAATCTCATTAATAACAATCTGCCAAAGGGTCGCTTGGAAAAAAATACTAACAAAGGTCAATCCATTAAAAATGTCAATTGTAAAATATTCTGTCAATGTCATGAAAACATGGTGGATATAATTTTTTACTTTCTGTTTAATTTGGACAAGGATAAGATGAATGATATTCATCATGGGGGTTATGAAAACATGATATGAAATTATTTGATCTTTAATAATTGCACTAGAAACTTTCACATTTGCAATAGAAAACTTTTCACAACATTAGTTGAGGAAGGAGTAATAGAAAAATATGATGGAAACTAACACTTACTGAGAGCCTATAATATGAGAGGTGCTGTACAAAGGTACTTTACATGCATTATCTCATTTCATCCTCACAATTGTTCATTAATTCAACAAATATCTATTGAACACATACTATTTTGTGTTCAATGGAAAGACTTCTGTATGTTTAAAAGTCTATGATATAGATTTGGTTGAGGCAGAAAGAATCAAGGTATAAGAAAGAGGATGAAAATATTTGGGAAGTATTAGTATGCTTCTGATAAAATGACAAGAATAAGTCTCAGAGAAGTTAAGTAACTTGCCTGATCTCTTGAAGATAATAAGTAGAAAAGCCTGAATTCCAAACCAGATATGTTTGGTTTCCAAACTATTACAATGTCATCTTTACAGATTATTTTTTAGCAACAAGTACAATCAAATGGCCTGTCTCCTGAGCATCCCTTTAATAATTTTTAGAAATTCTCATCCTTAATAATAATACAGAGATTAAGGACTATTCTAATTCAGTGATACTAGATAGACTTTTTTCCTTTCCGGTGCACTTACTTTTAGATGTGAGAACCAGTAGAGAGTTGACTGTTTCAAAATAAACCAGTGTCTTTTCCAATTAAAAAAGGAGATTCCTCTAGACTCTCCTTTTTTCCAAAGCCATCCCTCGCATTTCCCGTGGCCCAGTTCAGTACAAGCCATCGCAAAAAATCGAGTTCCAGACCAAAAAAATTGGTCTTCTTCAGAGAAGAATGAACACAAGACCCTTCTAAACCAAGACACTGCAAAAATAAACAAAGGGATAAAATGTTAATTCGGATACCATAACAATGTAGATAGTAAATTATCATGACATTTTCTCAAGTCTACAAGAATCCAACACCCTATCAGTATTGGACAAAATTTTTGTTCTTGCTACAAATGGCAATATTTTCATCTTTTATTTTCCTCATGGCTATTTGTATTTCTTATTTTGTTAACTGTCTTCTAGCCATTTGTCTGTTTCCTATTGTCTGTTCATCTTTATCTTATTGATTGATATATTAAAGATATTAACCTTTCATTTGTCATATATGTTGCAAATACTTTCTCCAGTACGTCTCACCTTTTACTTTTATTTATGGCATATGTATGCACAAAAAATTTAGCTATTTACTTAGTAATATATATTAATAATTTATGTGTTCTGCTTTTATTGCCCTGCTAAGAGAATTTAATTTTTTTACATCAAATCATTAATATGTCTGGAACTATTTTTGGTACATGATATAATATGGTGATCTAGATGTGTTTTTCATTTCCAAAATTTTTGACAGTTGCCCCAGATTATTTTTTACCTATTGATTTGAAATATTACTTTTATTATATACTAAATGATTTTATATATTTGGTCTGTTTCTGGATTTTACAATGCTTCATTAAAATGTCTGTATTTTTATTTTTGTCAGAGCAACAGTATGCTAATTATCATATATTTAGAGTATTTTTGGGATTTTTTTAAGGCAGAGTCTTTCCTAATAAACTTCAGAAACTTTTGTCTTGGATTTTTCACATACATTTTTTTTTCCCGATAAGCTTTCTGAGTTAGGGTCAACTTCCAAGCAAATTTCATTAACAGTTTGATTGAAATAGCATTAGATATAAAGTTGATTTGAGGAGATTTGTCGTATTCACAATATTGAGTGTTTTAACCCAGGAACACGGCCATATAACTTAATATTTGTTCGAGATTTCCTTCATTTCTCTTTGAAAAGTTTTGCATTTTATCTCACATATTCTTATACATTTCATTTTAAGTTTATGCTTGCATATTTTATAGTTTTTGTTGCTATTGTGGAAAAGGATGTTTTCTATTTCCTGGCTATCATTTTGTTGTTGTTACATAATGGATGCCATAAAAGGTTTTAATCCCAATACTTTGGGCTCTGTTGTTCTATATATAGGTAAATAGCCCCAAGCCATAAAGTTCTAAGTAAAATTTAAATAAGTTATAGTTTAGGCAAAAATAACAGCTACTGGATACAAATCAACCCTCATCTATGCTGAGGTAAACTCTTAAGAACATGGTAAAGGCAGATTTTGGCTACTTGTTTTCATCCTTTCAAAGTATCTCAATATAATACACATGAAAATTTGGCCACAGAGTTCTTAAATGTACTGAATTTTCCCTAAGGCATGTGTTACTTTTCCCTAAAAGCCCAAGGCAAATTAAATTACAACACTGAACATTTTCTTTTAGAAATTCAGTTTAAGTTATTATATTAATTATAATTGTTTTACATCTATTCACCACTGTAAGTTTAGACTTGCATTTTTAAAAACTTGTCACTCCAGAGTCCAGCTATAGCAGTTATACTAACTACCAAATTAATATTGCTTTACCCTGATCAATTTTGTAGTATTCTAGATTCTCATAGGGTTCTACTAATATGTTAGTAGTTGAAAAGACCCTCAAATTATGTTTATTTGAAGAGTTTAGGCTGATGGTACAGATCGCTTCACAAAGCCAAACAAAGCTATATCTTTTTTCCTACGGTCAGCTAACTCTTTAAGAGTATATTAGTAAAGAGAATTGTTTATCTTTGAATTTTAAAACCATGGTACTGCTTTTGCAGTACATAACTCTTTCCTTCTGTGAGTTCATGGAGCTTCAGATCCACAGATATAGACATGTGTAGAAGGTTGGGTTTCTAAGATTGTAATCATTTTGCAAAACTACTGCCTCGAATTATGGCCACTACCACTTCCTTCTACTGTGGAAGGAAGGTGTTCCCAGATAAACCCTTCCCCAGCCCATTAGAGCTATAGAATTTTTAAGCTAGAAGAACTTTAGAGATCATCTAGCTCAACCCTTCATTTTGTTCATAGAGAAATGAGGGCAACAGAAGTGAAGTGACACATGCAATGTCATAGCCAGTTAGTGATAGAGCTTGAGCAAGAAAGCAGGTTTCCTATTATACCAGCTGTCTGTCTTCGCCTACTAATCCCCAGTGAGATGGCTTAGGATTTCCTTACTTTAAGGGTCTGGACTGGTTTCATATTAAGCATGAATGTTCTAATGGTTTATTGAAATGCCACTTTTGAAATGTAGGTCTTGGTTCAATGAGGACAGGCTTGGTAAAATTATCATAACAACAAAAATCCGTCTAAATATTAGGAGTCATCAGAAGGTGGGCATCTTATTAAAATGATCCCATTACAATGTTAATAAAAACCATTGTCTGAAAAAAGAGGTCTCCCTTTAAGGGAACGAGACTAAACAAAATGTGTTCTCTATTTGTGAATGATCGCTCTGTGTTTTCTGGAAGATGACAAGTAAGGATTATGAAAATACCTGGGCATCTAACATGTAGCTCTGTTAGATATTTTATTTTTCCCTTAGTTGGTGACTTTTTAACTTAATTAGCAGTCACATTATTTTGTCCATCTTTGTTATTTTAAACCTAATTAACTAGTCCACATAATTTACCCAACTTTATGACCTAATTATCTGGTCCACATGAGCTAGTATTCCCTGGGTGGTGCAAATGGTTAACTTGCTTGATTGCTAACTAAAAGGCTGGCGGTTCGAGATCACCCAGAGGTGCCTTGGAAGAAAGACCTGGGGATCTACTTCCAAAAAATTACCCATTGGAAATTCTTTGGAGCATTGTTCTACTCTGACACACATGACATCTCCCTGAGTCGGAAATGAGTGGATGGCAACTGGTTAGGCCAAACCATCTATCTGATGCCATCACTATAGGTGGCTAAGCTCAGGCAGAAAATATAATAGCAGATTTAGATACTTCAATGATTGTAGCTGATAGTAATTACTTCTAAAAATTTTAAACTGTTCAGCTTTAATTCCACTACATTGCATTATGAAACTGGGGTATTATGAAGCATGACTGACAAAAGGAAAATATATGTACTTGACTAAAGGGGGAGTCATGTCCAATTCTCAGACACCATGTGTGCACACTCTTTGGATTAACCATTGCTATCAGAATGTTTTCCTGTGACACACACACTATAAATATCTGCTCATGCGATCATTCTTAAAAATTCTATAACATCTCTGACATATAAAATCCAATGTCAATGTTATGCTTTAGCTCTCCAATATAAGCAGTAGTCGAGATAAACAAATTTACAGGAAACAGAAAGGAATAAAGCAAACAAACAGAAACTTACAATTGAACCAGTTTTGGGCTTTTGCCTTCATGACAAAATTTATAATAGCCTACAAAGTAAACAACATGCAAATTAACTAATGAATCCATCAAGTTGACTGTGCTTATCATAATTACGTTGCTATTTCTATTACACTAGGTAACAGTAACACTTTAACTTCATTGAAAATTACAGCAGTAATATACAAACAGTAAAAAAGCCTAAAAAGAGTACAGTTTTTATTTAAATCATGAATTGGTATTAATTATATCAAATAACCTTTCTATATTTGTTGAGTTGGTAATATATGGATTTTTTTCTTTAACCTTAATGTGACGAATTAGATTAATATATTTCCTTCTATTATATTCTCCTTAAATTTCTGGAGTAAACCCTACTTTGGCTTGCTATGTAGTTCTTTTAATATACTACTGGAATCAATTTGCTACTATTTTCTTTCAAACTTCTGCATTTACATTCAATATTGAACATTCTGGCAGTTTCTTTCCTGTTTTATTTTTGGTAGCAAAATTATGATAGCTTCAAAAAGGTTTATATAGCATTAGGATAATCTATCAAAGTGTGAGAAACTATGGTTCATAAGAACTTTTTGGCCAGCCCTCTTTTTAGAAGGTAATTTGAATAACTTTAAATTTCTTCTATTGTCATTGGTCTGTTAATATTTTGTTTCTTGAGGTTATTTTGATTTTGTATGGAAGCTTTCTGTTTCATCATATTTGGATTTTTTATTAATGATAACAAGAATAATAAAAATACCAGCAATAAATACAACCTAAAATTATCCTATCACATGGCCACCACTTTTACAAGTTTCTATTTTTTAGTTATTTTTATGGTAGTTTTCACACTCTAATATGCTTTGTCTGTAGTCTTTGATCTATCAACTATATTCAAGATTTATTGAGTTTTAATTTTTATATAAAAGAGAAAGATATACAGCAGAGTACATTACCTCCTCTCCCTTCATTCCTTACCTCTCAATTTTTATTAGTTATATTGCTATTTTTAGTTCTTCTACAAAATGCCTTTATTTCTAAATACATTGACTTTAGACAATCATCTATTATTTCTGATTATGAAATTTTCTAAACTTTTTGTATGTTCAGCACATACATGGACTCATCAATTTTAAGTGAATAATAAAAAAATGATTCATTGCTAATATTAAAATAATAAATATAAAACTATACCTTAAAATTTCATAATAACAATAAATAATTATAATGATTTATCCAGATTAGCAAGGGGTGAACATGACTAGTAAAATTTCACCAAAGTATTAATATGTGACTTAATAACTCATGGTCTGAGCCGCATGTCAAGTTACACATCCAGTTTTTGGAATAAAGTGTAAATTTTCTTTGTGTATATGAAGTTAGATTTATCTGTATTTAAAAAACTAAATAGGAGATTTAGCTATAGAGCTCTTAATATTATATAACCATTTGGTGGCTAAATCAAAAAATTTATAATTGAGAATAAGGTTTTACTTCTTTTAAAAAACCTTTAGAAAGTATAATTTTATTAAAGAAATGGAGGCAATTTTCTGCCTTATGATAGCTCCTTCCAATTGCTTCTGCATGTTTATGCTAGCAGTGTTAATTCTTTCTTTTTTGTTTTTGGAAGGAGGCACAGTTTAAATATATAATAAAATTTAAAAATACTAACTTTAAAAAAAATGTATAGTGTCTATAGTATGTCATACATTAAAGGACTTTCATATTCATTGTCTCATCTGATCACCCTGAAGTCTTATAAAATAGCTATAACAGATATAATTATTCTCACTCTATACATGAGAACATATATTCAGAATGGTGTAGTGATTTGTCTCAAATCACAGTTAGTGGCAAAGCAAGAAGAGTTATGCTTCTTGTATCAATATTTTTCCATGTTACTGTTATGGGAAACGCTTCATAATATAACTGGTATTCAGCCTGGCACAGAACAGGTGCCCAGTAAAATGATTGTAATTATTGTTACTATTATTCTAAACTATAGTAACCAGGCAATAATATAATAAACTGAAGTAAAAATTAAAATATATTGTGGAAACCCCAAAGATACAACAGATATTTTAAATGATTGCCAAGGCTTTAAACAACATCCACGCATGGATTTCGTTATACCATTATTCCGACATTTCAAGAGCCCCCAGAGTAAGTTCTAGCATCTTGTTCCTTCTCGAAGGCATTAAATCGGGGGTTCTTCACAGTTTGTTTTTGTGCTATGGAATTCTTCATAATCTCGTGAAGTTAATGAACTCCTTTTCAGAAGAATGCTTTTAAATGTATAAACAAATACATTGGATTACAAAGGAAATAAATTATCTTGAAATGTAGTGATCAAAATAATGAAAAAATAATTGTCAGTTAAATAAAAAAATTTCACAACAGGTCTAATAATTATTGTAATTTTGAAGTAGCTGTGAGTATAAATGATCTTTTGACATTTGCAATAACTGCAATACAATATGAAAATACCTGTGATTCAAATTGGTGACAAAGTAGCAAGTATTGCTAGTACTATTATGATTTATTGCTTCACTCCTTCATAATTGAAAAGAATGCTAAATTTCAGGTAGAGTTTAGTGAATATAAGATGCATTTTTGTTTTACCATCCGAGTTCATCATATCCCTTGAGTTTTTTCCATGATAGAATTTTTTGAGAGTCTGTGAACCCTAGTTTGAGAACTCTTGCCCTAAAAACAAAGCCTGCCAGCTGGTTATCAAGAACCACCCATTGACATGACAGTCCAATTCAATATTCCTATTTCTTCAATATTAAATAGGAAATGCTAATTCTTTTTTTCCTTTTTTTTATGGGAAGGATTCATAGCTTCCAAAACCAGTAGGATGAAAGAGAAAGACCAAGATAAACAGAATAATTGAACCCAGAGAGAAGAGAGATAATTCAAGGTGCAAAGAGAACATACAAAAGAAACTTTCTAATTTTATTTTCAGAAAAATTGAAGAAAATTGTATTTATAAAACAAGAACAGGCTGATACGAAAAAGAAAAACCTGCTACCAAAAAAATAACTCTTGGAAATGAAAATTATGGTTACTGAACATTGTAAGATAAAGTCCAGGTGGTCCCCTAGTTCGGGACAATCGTTGAGCCATCTTTTATTAATAGTCTAGATTTAAAATGGCATAAATATGCTATGCTTTCTTTCTTCTGCTTTCTCTTTTCCATCAGGTTGGTGCTATAAGAATACCTGGTCCTTTTGGACAGAATGACCACATCCCTCTTATACCCTTTGGCTCTTGTGCGGTAAGCAATTCACAGGGGAGGCAGTAGAAAGTCTCATTTAGGCTGCCTGGCCTAAATGATCCAGCACTGTTTACTAGTAGGAATAAGGCTATGAAGTTGGAGATGTATTAGGGTCTTGACCATTATTAATAAAGTAGTAATTTTTTCCAGTTGGCTTTTCTTTCCTATACAAAGGACTTCTTTAATCGAGTGGTACACAAAGAGGGACAATTTTGCCTCCCAGGGGACATTTGACACTTTTTGGAAACATTTTTGGTTGTCACAACTTAAGGGGATGTTACTAAACACCCCACAATGTATAGGCAGCCCTTCACAACTAAGAATTATCTGATCCAAAATCACAATAGTATCAAGACTGAGAAAGCCTACTTTAGTCAAGGGCTGCAAAGGGGAAGACAGAGTGGTAAAATTGTCAAACCACACCCAAACCCTTGATAGCAGCCATTTTCCATTATATAATCAACTTAAAATAGAAACATCTATTTCTGCTCTTTATTTTGTGAGTTAGAATTGACTCGACAGCAACAGGTTTGATTTTTTTTTTAAATTTTGTGTGGAGTCAAGTGATCTATTTTTAACGTTGTAGACTGTACTTAATTACTATTATGATAGATTAAAAAATATTATGGCTGTTTCTCCCAAGCTTGAACAGGCTGTGTCTAAGAGATGCCAAAGCAATTAGTTAATTGAATTTTTCATTATTTGAGTTAATTGTTTGGCATTTTATAGAGATAGGGATAAACAGAATATGACAGAAGACCTCAGAGACAAAACTGAAATACTGATCATAGTTTCTACTTTTAGAATATGAGAATTTCCTTTTGTAATGTTAAAGAAGTCATGGAGAAATCTCATTTGAAAATTTAAGCTATTTATTTTATAAAAACATTTAATGTATTTTAAAATACTTTTCCTGAGAAGCAGCCAGAGAGGATAAATCTGCAATTAAAAAATTAAAATGGAAACCATTTACATTTTATAAAGTAAGTCTTTTAAAAGGTTTAATCAAAACATTATTTTATTCAATCATTTTAGTAGTTAGATTCCCCATATATCTTTATTTTTCGAAATTGTAATATAACTGACTAGATTCATTAAACCAAAGGCAAGGAATGTTGAATATATTTTTAAAACTGAGAGTTTCAAAGATTTTCATTGAAATTTCACTTCAGATGGTTATCTTTCATAAGATGTAAAACATGTCTACAACAATTTCAATTAAGGATTAGAAAAGAACTGATTTAAGGAAGATTTATAGGTTCTGTGACTAAAGAGGATCCTGGCAGTGCAGTGATTAAGAGTTTGGCATCTAACCAAAAAGGTCAGCAGTTCAAATCCACCAGCCGCTCCTTGGAAACCTTATGGGGCAGTTCTGCTCTGTCATATAGGGTCACTATGAGTCAGAATTGACTCGATGGCAATGGGTTTTGGGTTTTTGGTGACTAAAGAGCATCAATAGTATAAGAAGCCAGGCTTTAAAGAAGTTAGAAGTATCATTCTGAATGCTGCTAAGGACATTTTTAAACTAGGAAGCACATACTAAAATTAGGCTAAGGGAAATTTTTGTTAGATACATGTGATAGTAGGAAGAACCACAGTTTAGGAAAAATGCTTCTCCAGGAATTAGAAGATCCCGATTCTAGTACTAGTATTTTTTCTAACATGCTGTATGAACTTGGATATATATAATAACCTTCTTAGGCTGCACTCAAGTTGCTCCTTTGTAGGGAATGAGTTCTATTTATCATACTATCTAGGGCCTAGAATAATGCCTGGCAAAACAGATGTTTGTTGAAGCAATGTTGTAGAACAATTGATAAAATAAGGCAGAAAAACAGTAGCCACAATTACCTCTAGGGCTAGTTCTAGGTAAAACTGTAAAGTATTTTTTTCATTCTTTATCTCCCTTCCACTCCCAATCACCTCTCTATCTGTAGTGCTCATGATTCTACGCTCTGTATTTTTCGTTTTCCTCATCAATAGTACACCAGGTCTGCTTTGCTACCAT
>NW_004443996.1:3959454-3981757 GCF_000243295.1 Trichechus manatus latirostris
GTAAATGTGTGTGAACCCACATGCAAAGTCCTACCTTCTTAATTTAATATGTTAATACAAGTTAAACAGGAACACAAATATTAACTGCACATAAGGTGGTCATGTTGAGAACGGAATATACAAAGTTATTCTCCATTTTCTTGTCTTTGTTTTTCGTCTCTTTTGTACATTTTCATCAAGTGTACATTTACAAACTTAATGGGGAACAGTATGTTTAAACGTTTTGGATAGAACCTCGTGAAAATTTCATAAGGGATATCATCACTAAGATCACATTTTATTTACAATGTTTATCATTGTATCATCTAATTTCAGCACATCTCTTAATCTTTGATAAAGTTTCTCAGGGGGATATCTCAATGGACTATGACTCGTAACAGCTGGCAAACTAATTACCGTCTAGATAAGCACCTGAGGACTGCTTTCAGAAAAGCTAGTCTGACTTGGAAAGTTTTCTGCCATTATTTCTTCAAATATTCTTTGTCTCTCTCTTTCTCCTCTCCTTCTAAGATTCCCATTTAAATAGTGGTTGCCAGGGGCGGGAAGGAAGCGGAAATGGGGAACTATTGTTCGGGAAACATTGAGTTTCTGTTCATGGTGATAGAAAATCTGGCAGAGGATATTGGCGATGGTTGCACAACATGACTGATGCAATTGGTGTCACTGAACTGCACATGTGAAAAATGTTGAATTGGCAAAAGTTGTGTTATTTATATTTTTGCAACAATAAAAGAAAAAAAGCACATTATAGAAAGAAGAAATAGGCTAGTCTGATAGCTACTCAAATTCATTCTAGTTATATTTTTGATGAAAAGATATGATACTGAGGATGCATGCATCTTTGATGATAAGACCAAAATGGGAACAATTACAAAGGTATGTGCTTCATATTACTGGAACTTCTTATTTGAGAGATAAAATGACCATCTAAGATTTCAGAAACACCACTGGATTGTTGGAAAGACTGCTTTAGAACTGGCACAAATTAACTACTTAGCCAAGAGAATAACATTAAAAGGACAAGAAGATCAATTACTGAATTCATTCAATGCTAAACAAAATTTTATCAGTACTCCTGAGGGTAGTAAAGCAGGGCTCTTTTCAAGGTGTCACCTTATATCTTCTATATCTCACAAAAACAAATAATGTAGGTTCTGAAAGGGCAGAGTGAGCTTCACTAAACAAGAATTCTTAGAGCAGCTAAATGTGATCTGTGCCCAAGACGGTTCTTTGTGTTTGCCTTAGATATAGATCATGCCTTATAGATTGCTGAGAAGTTTGGAGAAAAATTTGAGATTACTTCTTATTTAATTTTTATTACTCTCTAATTTTAATACTTTATTTTACATATGCAGAAACATTTAATTAACTATGTAAGTTCCTACTGTCTTATGGCTCTGATCTATTGATTACATGCAACTCAACTTGTCTTTAGTAAACCCCTTCTGGGGTTCATATTTAGGAAATTGAGTTCTGTGTTCCTGTTTTAACTTTTATAAACATAGTTCTTAAATATTTGATAAATTTAGGTCCAGAACTATTTTCTACTAGTTGTTTTATTATTATGATTAAATGATCTGGTACTCTCCTAACTTCAATTAATCTACAATAAACATATACCAGCAGGCAGAGATGCTTAAAAAGAGACTCTGAGGCTTCACTAAAATGAAGACTGAGCTGTAGAAATTTAGGCATATAGAATAGCCAAAAAAACTAAAAGAAGGTTTGAAAATCATATGCAAAAAGTTACACTGAGTTTAAAGAAAACTGGAGCCATCATTTGACTTAATTAATTAATTACTTCATCCAAAAAATAATTTTTGAATGCTAGTATGTGCCAAACATTTTTTCTATATTTTAGAGACACAGTGGCAAACAAGACAAAGTCCTGCTCTCATGCTGTCAAGTTTAAATGTTAAAGGGGAAAAGAGACAATAAACAAGTAAATAAATACGGAATATAACTTCAGGTAGTGATAAGTGCTTACTTTTTTTTTTAAATCTGGGGCTCTCCATGGTTTAGACACTGGTGCTAACAGCCTTAAAATTGAACACTTCCAATGGAAAGGAATCATTAAACAGTTTAGGGTTCCTTCATCCCTTCACACCCCATACTCTGAATGCTGTCCCACCAGATCTTCCAGGTCCAGGCAGTGCTCCCAGTTCATCTCTCATAATTGCTCAATAAAGAAAGTATGTTTAACTAATTCATACACTCTGGTGTTGATGATGGATAATGACTTTGTATGTTACCCCTTCCGGAGGCATATGAATTTTAAAGTGTCTAAATCTCAAATGAATAAAGATTTCAGCCACTAAGGAGCCTCTCTGAGAATATGCTAAATTCACACCATAAAAATGATTTACTGAAGGCCAGCCTGATATAAATGAGGGATGGTGACATAATGTAAAGAAAAAAATACACTTCTAGTTTTTAGCCTTCATATTTATTGAAAATAATTCTTCAGTTCTCAATATATGAAGCATATATTCTGTGACCTAGAGAGTTTGCCATTATTTTATTCAAGTATACCCTGGAGAAATATTCCACATAGAACTTTCATCCTGTATCAATATTTGCTTGCAGCCTAATATGTTTCTTAAGTTCCCTAGGTACCATGGTGACAGGTGCCAGAAAAATACCAAACTAATTTCTCACTGAATATCCAATATAAAAAGCACAAACAGTTCTTAACTCACAATAGTGTCGTATATATTGCAGTCTATTTTTATTGCATTAGGGAGTTAAAAATTCAATCAAGTTTTAAGAAAAATGAAAAGCTAGAAAATTTGCTTTAGTCATAATAAGGCTAAATTTTTTAGAGATTTAAGCAAGATTCATCATGACAAATAGACACATTTCTGTGTACTTGAGTAGAAATGAAATAGCAAGCATTTGTTTTTTCAGTCTATAATTCCATTGCTAGCTTTTGAAGTGCTGTCTCTAAGAACTCACCAAGTTGAGTTTATTGTTCCTTAGGATTTTTTACCTAACCTACTAGACCTCTTTACTTTTGAGATGAATAAATTAATAGATTAACTTAAAAATGGTCTATGGACAGTCTAACATGTCTATAGCAATTGATTTCAAAGTGACTATATTAGTTTTTAATGCTGTATTTCAATTTAAAAAGTGGATTACCTTAAGACTTTTGCTAATAGTAAACTCATAGACTAGAGCATTTTTTCTTTCATATTAAATAAATCCACAAATCATAAATTATTTGTGAGGATTCTTGCCTGGAATTAACTATTTGAGCCAGCTGTTCTAAAACAGTTGACAAGACTGGTAAAAGTATGTTAGAATGAGAAATCATCAATAAAAATCATGAATTTTTTCTAAAGAAATTAAAAAAAATAACTTTTTCTGAAAGCAGTCCCTTCTCGGTGAAATTTGGAAGTTGGTGAAGGTATATTTAAGACTTAAACCTTGGAACACTTTACTCCTTGGTGGAACATCATTATCCCACCCCTTTCATAAATCAAAAACCCATTGCTGTCAAGTAAATTCCTACTCATACCGACCTTGTAAGACAGAGTAGAACTGCCCCATGAGGTTTCTAAGGAGTGGCTGGTGGATTCAAACTGCTGACCTTTTGGTTAGCAGCCATAGCTCTTAACCACTGGGCCACCAGGGCTCCACCTATGTCATATGTGAATGACTCCCTTCAAATAAACTTATAAAACCAAAAACCCATTGCCATCTAGTCGATTCCGACTCACAGGGTTGCTGTGAGTCAGATACCTCTATAGTATTCATGATATATTCTTGCTCTATTAAAATCTGATCTCAAGAAAAAAAAATCTGGTAAGTTTGTCATACATAAGGATAACTGGCAGAAGTTTAATATATTTCATTTACCAGGCATATTTGTGTTTCCTTGGAAAATAAGATCTTAAACCAAAGGAATTAATTTCAAATTAGAAATTGGAAGCTTAGCATCAATAAAACAATGGAAAAGTTATTTGTGGGGGGAGGGGCTATATAAAGCCAAGTCCCTGGGTGATGCAAACAGTTAAACGCTTTACTACTAACTGAAAAGTTGGTGGTTTTAACCCATCCCGAGGCACTTTGGAAAAAAGGCCTGGTGATCTGATTCTGAAAGGTCACAACCTTAAAAACCCTAAAGAGCACGGTTCTACTCTGCAACACGTGGGGTCTCCATGAGTAGGAATTGACTAGAGGGAAAATGTTTTTTATTCTATGTAAAGCCAGTCGTTTTTAGTTTAGAATCTTGAGACTGAATATACAAATGAATGATGGATATATGAAAATAGAACTCTGACCCACAGCCTCTGCAGCAACCAGCCCAGGAAGCTAAACCATAACCTCAGTAGCAATCAGCCCAGAAAAATCAGGCTGTGGTCAATGACTGCAAGCTTCTCTAATTTTTGCCCCTTCTTTCAACTCAACACCAACCAGAGAAAGCCATATATGCTCTTCAAATCAATCACATAGGACGTTCTGCTTCTAGCTGTCCTGTTTCCAGCTTCCCCATGCCAACAACCTCCAATCAGGGCGTACTGTAAACCTCTTTTATCCCACTCTAAAACTTTCCCACTCTCCTGCCAGCCTTTGAGTCTATGCCAAATGTAAATGATGGTGGCTGACTCCCTTGCTACAGTAAGCTCTGAATAAATAGCTTCTCTTTGTTCTCATTTGGGTGTTCTTCATTTCTTTCCACAATCCTGTTATACATTATTTTAAAGCCAAATGTTTTAACTGGTGATATATGTACATGATAATCAAATAAAAAAGTTAAATATTTACACCTGGTCAACCACTGTCGCAGCGGCAACGATTGTCAAGGCGGCGAAGACAGTAGCCAAACACAACTCTTACAGAGAAGTGGGACCAAGGAGGGTCACTCAGAGGAGTCGACCCCCATTTCAGTCCCAGGAGTTTGTTTATAGTCAATACAGCAAGCAGTGAAGCAAATCACAGAACAATGGGCTTTAGGTGAATAACAAGAAGTTTCGGGCAAGAAAGAATGGGTTTCAAGTAAACAAGTCAATTAGTAAAGGAACAGTGGGTTTTGGAAAAACAAGTCGTCATCGCTGACACGTTTCACCGTGTTCTGCTCATGGGCATTTGAGAGGCTGAAGTTAGCCATAGTACAGTCATGTTTAAATGGTACATATCCCCAGATTTCCCCCCTTTTGTTTAACTAATGGAATAGGAATCAAGCGGGTTTTCACTAGTCCAACAAAATGCCATTAGGATAAAGTAAAATTTTCTTGTCAAGAGCATTTAAGCTGTTGTTTCTACACATCAGGACCTGGCTGATGTATGGAGAATTTTTGTGAGTCCTTGTGTGCCCAGCTTCAGCTGGGGCACACTCCATATGTTTAAGGAGGAGAAGTAGCATAGCGATGAGTAATACCTGGACTTAGTTGGGCTCCTAGATGGCAGCCATGGCAGGCTCTTTAAACTCACGGTGCTGGTTTTCCGCCGGATACCATCTGGTTCTTCACCAGGGTACTAAATTAGAGCGAGGCTCTCATGAATCGCAGTGCTGGAATGAATGGACTCACTGTACAGCAACAATTTAGCTTAAAGGGCAAACACTCGGAATAGAGTCAGCGCAAGGGAAATATTTTTAAACCCTTGTACTGAACACATCCTGATTGTTGGACCAATGGGTTTTCTCCTGATCAATCCCTTGTTTAACACTATTACTCAATAGTCACTAGATTAACATTCTTAAAGGCACAAACATTCATTAACAAGCAAACAAGCAATGATTTACAAAAATTCTCTATCAATTAAAAAAGAATCATCTGAATTAGAGACCTATCTATACAGAAGCATCTAATCTAAAGGAAGCAGAAAATATAGAGGAATTTACACATGATAGATTTTTCTGAGGAAATTACTGATTAACAAGATGATATAGGAAGGGCCTTCTTAAGAGGAGGTCTTCAATTTTCTTGTTTAGCGTAGAAGGCCGACTTCTGTTGGCGATGGGAGAGCTTCAGGGAATAGAGACATTGGATGACTGTTGAGAATTAAAAGTCACGAGAGAAACCATAGCTAGAAACAGATTTTCAGGTGTAAGTGGGGCACCGGTAGCTGAGAGGACATGCTCAGCTTTGGAGGAGAGGGCTTTCAAACCTCCCCATGTTACTGGCACAGCAGAGCTCTGTTGTTCATTCTCCTCCCCCGGAGGAGGGGATGGCTGTATCAGTAGTAGTTCTGGAATCAAATCGGCTGGCCAGCGGAAGGATGGTGGCTGTTGCTGGGTCATGATATAGTTTTACTAGTCGAGTGGGAATCCAAAGTGGACCTGTAAGAGACAAAATAGCCACATACCCTCGCCCCCAGGTTAGTAATTCTACAGGTCCTTGCCAGACAGAGGGATTTTGAGGATCTTTATAGAGGACCTGTGGGCGACGTCGGGTGTCAGAGGGGATAAATTGTCGTTCTGCAGCAGTACGACCATCTTTGGCAACCGATAAAAAGTTAAAGGTAAAGAGAGCTTTGGCAAGTCTTTCATTTTGGTCACATAGTCTGGAACCAACATCTCCCCCCTTTTGTTTATTTAAAAGCTGTTTGAGAGTATGATGGGCATGCTCAATTATGGCTTGGCCTTGAAGGTTATAAGGAATGCCAGTGGTGTAAAGAATATTCCAAGTGGCACAAAATTGTTGAAATTTAGCAGAAGTATATGCAGGACCATTATCAGTTTTAAGGGCTTGGGGACATCCCATAGTTGCAATGGCTTGGGTGAAATGCTGACAGTCATGAGTAGAATGTTCTCCAGAAAGGGCTGTAGCATAAAGAAACCCAGAACATGTATCTATGGACATATGAAGATATTTAAGTTTCCCAAAGGGAAGATAGTGTGTTACATCCATTTGCCACAATTGATTGGCTACTAGACCACGTGGGTTGACGCCAGCAGCAAAGGACGTGGGAGAAAAGCGTTGGCGGTCAGGACAGGTGTGAACAATCTGTTGTGCTTCAGTAAGAGAGATAGAAAATTATTTTTGAAGTCCCCGTGCATTTTGTTGAAAGAAATTATGAGAAGTTCCGACATTAAAAAAGGCAGAGCCAGCAAGTAAATCGGCGTGAGAATTGCCATCAGAAAGAGACCCCGGCAAGGGTGTATGGGAGCTCACATGTACCACAAAAAAGGGAGAGCTATGGCTATTAAGCAGGGTTTGAAGCCTTTTAAATAAAGTAAATAACTCATAATCGGAACTAAATCGAAGAGTTACATTGCTAATATGTTGAATAGTGTGAACAACGTAAGCAGAATCAGTGATTAAATTGAAAGGCATTAATTTAAAAATTTCAAAGGCAGCAACAGCTGCCGACAACTCGGCACACTGTGTAGTGGAGGCTTTCTGTGTAATAAAATGCTGCCAGGCACCGTCCATCTGCCAAGTGACCGCTCCCTTTCCAGTTTTTCCTGATCCGTCTATAAAGGTGGTAGGAGCGTTAGCAAGAGGTGAAGGAGAGAGCATAGTAGAAAATTGTAAAGGAAGAAGCTGCAGGGTAGAGAGTGGCTTTGAAGTGGGATAAGAATAAATTATTTGTCCTGTAAAATCAGCCAAAGCAATCTGGAGTTCTTCAGAATTAAGAAGAGCATGGTCAAAAGCTGTTTTTGTTATCCCAAAATATATAAAATGAGGGTCAGAACCCCAAAGCTGTTGAGAGTGAGTACGCCCCTGCATCAATAGGTTAATGCACTGAGAGAAGTGTGTAAACAATTGTTGTGGAGGGCGATAAGGAAGAAAAACCCACTCAAGTGCTTCAAAATCAAGAGTAAACTGACAGAGCACGCCTGTAAGACTATGAGGAGTATTTAATAGGAGAAGGTAAACAGGATGATTTATCTGTAAACCAGTCAAAAATTTCTCTTTAATGGCTTGGTTAACAAGTGTTAATTCATGGCGTGCCTGGGGAGAGAGTGTTCTCATAGAGGTTAGAGCAGGGTCACCCTTAAGGGTCTCAAATAAGTTGGTCAGCTGAGAAGTTGTTATACCTAGTGAAGGTCGCAGCCAATTAATATGACCAAGGATTTTCTGGAGGTCATTTAGATTTAAGGACTTGGGAATTATAATTTCTGGTGTTTTAGGGCAAATGATATAGGTGTCAAGATAGTATCCCAAATACTGCCAAGGGGTGAAAGACTGAACTTTTTCCAGAGCTATTTGTAAGCCAAAACTTTGTAACGCTTGTTGAACAGAGACAAGAAGTGAATCAAGTTGTACTGGTTTGGGATGGGCTAGGAGAATGTCGTCCATATAGTGATATATAAGACATGAGGGAAAGGCTCTTCGGACTGGCTTAAGAGCCTTATCAACATAATATTGTCAGATAGTTGGACTATTGACCATGCCCTGTGGGAGAACAGTCCACTCATAACGTTGCATAGGATGACAATTATTCACAGAAAGAACTGAGAAGGCAAATTTAGCACAGTCATCAGGGTGGAGTGGGATAGTAAAAAAACAATCTTTAAGATCAATAACAATAATATGATATGTTTGAGGAATACAGGCTAGATTGGGAACTCCTGGCTGAAGAGGTCCCATAGGGACAAGACGTTGATTAACAGCTCATAAATCATGTAGGAGCCTCCACTTTTTAGATTTTTTGGGGATACAAAAAATAGGTGTGTTCCAAGGGCTGCAGGAAGGCTGGATGTGCACAGCTTCTAACTGTTCCTGGACAAGTCTTTTAAGGTGTTCTAATTTTTCTTCTTTAATGGCCCACTGCTCAACCCAAACAGGAGGGCCAGGTATCCAGGTTAATTTTAACAGAGGGTCTGTTTGAGCAGTGGCCCCTGTGAAAAATCCTGATGGGTGCCAATTTGAACATTCCACTGGGAGAGTAAATCTCGTCCCCATAATATAGTAGGTAGAGGAAGGATAAAGGGACAGATAGAAGCGGGCTGTCCATCAGGGCTATAGCAAACAATGGGAAGTGTACTTTGAAAAAGGACACTGTGCTCCTCCAACTCCGGTGAGGGTTTCAGCGGTCTGTTTCTTGGGCCAAGAAGAGGGTCAGGAATCAGAGGAGAAGATAGTTACGTCTGCTCCAGAATCCACGAGCCCTTTAAACATGCGATCATTGACCTGAACAGTAAGATATGGTCGGGAAGACTGTAACTTAGTGACCCAAAAGGCATCAGTACTGCCGAAACCCCCAGTCCGTCTTGGGGTAGCACGAGCGGAGGGGACCACAAAGGGGAGTAAAATTAACTGTGCTATTTTATCAGAAGGAGTAATGTTCCAATAGGATAGACTGGAAACCATAATTTTGATTTGACCTTCGTAATCAGAGTCTATTACACCAGGATGAACAGTCAGACCTTGAGATGTAACACTAGAGCGACCCATTAGAAGTCCCAAATATCCTCGAGGCAGGGGTCCCCAAACCTGTGTTGCTATAAGAAAAACTTTTCCTGCCTCAACTATTACAGCCCCTTCTGCCAAGGGTAAATCTAGTCCCACACTCCCTTCCGTACCTGCCTTTAAATCATTGACTCGTAAAGCTGTTTGGAGTCTATGCTGTGGTCTCCACACTCCACACTCGGGGGCTCCCTGGATTTTTCGGGGCGTGAGAGCTCTCGCCCCTCCTCCTGTTTCCCGACTTAAAGTTGCCCTGAATATTGTTAGATTGATTTCTGCACTGGTTAGCCCAGTGAAAGCCTTTGCCACAGCAGGGACACTTTCGGTTTGGGAACTTAGTATTGCTATTTTTACTTTCTGAGCTGTGACAGTCTTTCTTAAAATGTCCTGGTTTACCACACCCGTAACAGGTGACGGTGGCAGTGGATGGACGGAGAGCTGCCGCTAATACTTGTGCCTTATAAGTTTCTGTGCCAACATTTTGACATGCTCTAATAGCTTCTTCTGACACCTTATGCTGTTCAGAAGAAAGAGAATTCCCCATAGTGAGGGAGAAAAGGAAAATGAAATGAAGAGAACAAAGCTCCTGGCCTGAAACCTGAAATCCCTCAGGAGCGGTCAGGAAAGCCCCGCCGCTCTGGGGCTAAAGCAGCCTGATCTGAGAGCAGTCGGGAAAACCCCGTCGCCCTCGGCTGTGAAGGCAGCCTGAAAAGGACGTCCGATACTCACCACCTGAAGGGATTGAGTGCGAGGGGTCTACAGCTCCCTCACAAGGGGCACCATCTGTTGCAGCGGCGACGATTGTCAGGGTGGCGAAGACAGTAACCAAACACAACTCTTACAGAGAAGTGGGGCCAAGGAGGGTCACTCAGAGGAGTCGACCCCCATTTCAGTCCCAGGAGTTTATTTATAGTCAATACAGCAAGCAGTGAAGCAAATCACAGAACAAATGGCCTTTAGGTGAATAACAAGAAGTTTTGGGCTAGATAGAATGGGTTTCAAGTAAACAAGTCAATTAGTAAAGGAACAGTGGGTTTTGGAAAAACAAGTCGTCATCGCTGACACTTTTCACCGTGTTCCACGCATGGGCGTTTGAGAGGCTGAAGTTAGCCATACTGCAGTCATGTTTAAATGGCACATATCCTCACAAACCACCACTCAAGTCCAACTGAATTAGCATCTCTATGAGTGGAACCAGGCAATGAATATTTTTAACAAACACCCCAGGTGATTCTTAGACACACTACAGTTTTAAAAACAGCTGTTCTGTGGAAACCATGCCTAACTTTTATCCAATGTTTATGAATGTCCATTCAAAGTTATTTGATAACAAAAACAAAACAAGCAAGCAAGCAAACAAACAAAGCATGCCTAATTAGTGTGAATACTTTCCAAACTCAATCTTCTGTTTAGAAAACAGAAAATATTTTAGGAAGAATTTGAAACTTGCTCTAACAGATAAAACCAAATACTCCTCTGCTCAATTTTTCATAATTCAAATATTTTCTGAAATGGATCACTTCCTTAGCATTCTTCGTAAATTTTCACCTTAAATCAACAGTTACTGAAGAGTCAAAGGATTGGCACAGTGCACAATACAGAATCATTTCACAAAAAGAAAATTGATTGTTTGCTCTCAAATATAAGACCAGTGTAACACTGGCTTAGAAGAGCTCCTTTGAGCCTCTTTTGAAAACTGAGAATCAGTCATGTGCTGGCTTATGATTAACTCTGGTGAAGGACTCTTTGGCAAGGCAGATGCTTTACAACAAATATCACGTGATCCAGACAAGAGCGCCAAGTGAGTTTTGTGTTGTATTAAAAAACTAAATCACCTGAGACATAAAGGTCTTTTCAAAAAGATTCCCAGTATCAGTTTCCTAAAGGGATAAAATTCAAAATTTCTAAGCAATATCACAGCAATTACTTGCAAATGATGTAGTGAAGATAGATTACTCCAAGTGCTAATAGTATATATCACACTGTAATCACCCTTCTTTTGACGATTACCTGAGTTATACAAGTTAATGAAGCAGAATAAGAGTCAATGTGACTAAAACTAATACGATCATATTTTGCAAGCAGTGTAGGGTCAAAAATAGTCCAGAGTACCCACTACATACACTTGTATACAACTCTTTTACTCTGCTTTTGCTTACTCACTTTGTCACCACCAGTATTTAATGGAGCTATGCAAATGTACAGATGTTGAGGCATGGAAACAATTTCAACAAATGATCTAGTAGGAGTGGTTTATTTTCGCCCACAAATCACTTTATGCCCTGAAACTCAGCTTGGAAATAATGACAACTAAGGAAAGTTTTTTAGGAGATTTTAGGCAAATGAGGCAACATTTTTTCTACTTCAATGATGCCATTCACTTCCACTGAATACAACAAAAATGCGAAACAATGCGTGTGGGGTGAGAATGCTAGAATGGAAGAGTAAAGGATGGTATTTGTTGCCTCAGTCATGGTAAGGGTGTGGTGGGTGGGGCATATCAGGGACAGAACTGAAGAAACCATGAGTTAAAGAATAGCAGTAATTGTGTGTCAGAAGAGGAAGTTCAATTGCTTCGTGGATATAGCTGACTTGGAGAAAAAGAAGACATTAACTGTGATGAAGAGTAAACACAAGAAAGATATGGGTTATGGGGAAGAAAAATTGCATAGTTTTCCAGTTCTAAACAATGTCTATAACATAATAAATCTTTGTTGTTGTTGTTGTGTGCCGTCAAGTTGTACACTTTATAAACTCCTTGAGAGAAAGGAATATAATACCTTGTCTTGGATTGGAATGCTTTTTTAAATGTTCCTATCCCCGTGCAGTTCCTAGGCTGACTGATAGATAACTGGGATGGCTTGGTATATATTAGATATCCAGGTTATAGATCAAATTAATGAGAAAATATGTAGATATTTTAACATAATTATTTCATTTTTATTTCCATATTTTTCTATGATAAATTATAAAGAAGGCACTAGACTATTCAAAACAGTGGATTAAAAGAATGTTCTGACATTTTTTAAGCATATGTAAAATTAAATACATTGGAACCTCGCTCTGCCTTTAGAATCCATGCCCTGAGTTGACACAATAGAGGAGACTACAGGTAGTCCCTGACTTAAGACAGGATTCTGTTCTGATGACTCCACCATAAATTGGTTCTGACATAAGTCAAATACTTCATTTCTTTTTTTTTTTTCAGTTTTCATTATTAGTACCTTTTAGTATAAATGTCTTTATAAATCCAATATTTATTTGTATTTGGGGGTTGGAAATATTACATATAAACTTACAGATATATTTTAACACACACATACCTCCAGAAAAATACGCAAATCATAAAAATTTACTCAGGCGATGAAGAAGAATTGGATGATGTTGGCATTTTGTCAGTTGTGGTAATAACTTCACTTGTGGAAGGTTATGAATCATTTGGATTATCCCTGGGAATGGGGATGGTGTTTCTAGTCAGAAAATTAGTGAGAGTTGTCTGTATGGTCCTTTTTCTTTTTTTCTTCAAATATTTCGTGGTAACATCTCACTGCTTCCTGAATCTGCCTATCGACTTTAGCAAAGCAATCAGCGTTTGGATCCATGTTTTCAAGCAACTGAAGCCCTGACTTAGTTTAGGAAAAACTCCAGCTAATCCTTTCACTGTAAATTTTTTTGACAGCTTCTCTCCTTCCTCTTCCATCTCGTCCAGCTCATCCTTGAATTTTTCGTCAGCTTCAACATCGGTGCTTCCTGCTTTGCCAGTTATACGCATGTTACGTAAGCCAAACCAGCATTTGAAGCAATGAAATCAGCCCTTGCTGGCATTAAGGAACTTGCGGTAGTCTTATCTTTGCTGTTCCTTCGGGTCTTCAAAAAGGCTGTGTACTTATGTATCAATTATCAGTAAACTCATAGGAATTCTCTTCTGGACTTTGTCTTCTATCAAAATTATCAATAACCTTTCCATCTCGTGGATTGGTCCTTGCCTATTCTTTGTTAAAAATGTCACTTTTATGCCAATCGCTCTTTTGACTGCCTCCAAAATCCTGTTCTTATCCTTAATGACTGTTGAAATGGTCGAATGAGACAGTCCTTCCTCACGTACTATTTCACCGACTTTCTTTTCATTATCATAGGCCTTACTGATCCTTATCTTTATATCCATGGCTAGAGCCTTCCTCCCCTTCTTTTTTGGATTAGAACTTTTAGTGGTATGACTTCTTTTGCTAGACATATTTTAGGGGATATAAACACTGCAGGTGTTATAGTTAGAGAATCTTGAACAACTAGGCTTCAAATTAACAACTGATGCTTCTTATGCTATGAAACACTGAATAAGATCATACCATAGGCCTGGTCTGGAGCCCTGGTATCCTAGGGGTTAAGAGCTACAGCTCTTAACCAAAAGGTCGGCAGTTTGAATCCACCAGCCACTCCTTGGAAACCCTATGGGACGGGTCTATTCTTTCCTATAAGGTTGTTATGAGTTGGAATCAACTCAACAACAGTGGGTTTGGTTTTGGCTCTAGGCCTGGTCTACAATGAAGCTGGCAACAGTGTTGTAACAATAAAGTCAGAGTCGTAATGGCTGTGGGGTGCATTTGCAGTTCAATTGTAGTATGTCATTAGAGTTGAACACTGCCCAACTTTCTGTCCATTATGATTCCCGACACTGACACCGACTTCACTGTAGAACAGACCATACCATAGCCTGCTATATGGCAGTGTTTTGAACAGTAAATCATAACATTGAACACCTGTGAATGAACATCTGGGAATCATAACATCAGCAAATTACACACTGCAACATTGTATATAGTACATATTACTACCAATAAGATGTACAAAAAAAAAAGGATGGTCATAAGTGTGGTTTGACATAACTCGAATAAGTCATCAGTCGGGAACTACTGTACACAGTAAAGTACTATAATGACATGTGCAAAGACCTGGAGATAGAAAACCAAAAGGGAAGAAAACGCTCAGCATTTCTCAAGATGAAAGAACTGAAGAAAAAATTCAAGCCTCAAGTTTTAATATTGAAGGATTCTACAGGGGAAATATTAAACTATGCAGGAAGCATCAAAAGTAGATGGAAGGAATACACAGAGTCACTATACCAAAAAGAATTGATCCATGTTCAATCATTTCAAGAGGTAGCATATGATCAGGAACCAATGGTACTGAAGGAAGAAGTCCAATCTGCACTGAAAGCATTGGCAAAAACCAAGGCTCCAGGAATTGACAGAATGCCAACTGAGATGTTTCAAAAAACAGATGCAGTGCTCATCTATGCCAAGAAATCTGGAAGAAGCTACCGACCAACTGACTGGAAGAGATCCATATTTATGCGTATTCCCAAGAAAGGTGATCCAACCGAATGCGGAAATTATCAAACATTATCACTAGTATCACATGCAAGTAAAATTTTGCTGAAGATAATTCAAAAGTGGCTGCAGCAGTGTATCGACAGGAAACTCCCAGAAATTCAAGCTGGAGTCAGAAGAGGACATGGAACCAGAGATATCATTGCTGATGTCAGATGGATCGTGGCTGAAAGCAGAAAATACCAGCAAGATGTTTACCTGTGTTTTATTTACTATGAAAGGCATTCGACTGTGTAGATCATAACAAATTATGGATAACATTTCAAAGAATAGGAATTCCAGAACACTTCATTGTGCTCATGAAGAACGTGTACATAGATCAAGAGGCAGTGCTTCAAATAGGACAAGGGGATAGTGAATGGTTTAAAGTCAGGAAAGGTGTGCATCAGGGTTGTATCCTTTCACCATACCTATTCTCTCTGTATGCTGAGCAAATAATCCAAGAAGCTGGACTATATGGAGAACGCAGCATCAGAATTGGAGGCAGACTCATTAACAACCTGAGATATGCAGATGACACAACCTTGCTTGCTGAAAGTGAAGAAGACTTGAAGCACTTACTGATGAAAATCAAAGACTACAGCCTTCAGTATGGACTACTCCTTAACATAAAGAAAACAAAAATCCTCACAAACTGGACCAATAAGCTGCATCATGATAAACGGAGAAAAGATTGAAGTTGTCAAGGACTTCATTTTACTTGGACCCACCATCAACATCCACGGAAGCAGGAGTCAAGAAATCAAACGACACATTGCATTGGGCAAATCTGCTGCAAAAGACCTCTTTCAAGTGTTGAAAAGCAAAGATATCACTTTAAGGACTAAAGCGCACCTGACCCAAGCTGTGGTGTTTACAATCGCTTCATATGCTTGCGAAAGCTGGACAGTGAATAAGGAAGACTGAAGAAGAATTGACACCTTTGAATGGTGGTGTTGGTGAAGAATACTGAATATACCATGGACTGCCAGAAGACCAAATAAATCTGTCTTGGAAGAAGTACAGCCAGAATGCTACTAGAAACAAGAATGGCGAGACTATGTTTCACATACTTTGGACATGTTATCAGGAGGGATCAGTCCCTGAAGAAGGACATCATGCTTGGTAAAGTAGAGGGTCAGCAAAAAAGAGGAAGATCCTCAATGGGACAGTCTGACACAGTGGCTGCAAGAATGGGCTGAAGTATAACGATTGTGAGGATGGCGCAGGACTGGGCAGTGTTTTATTTTGTTGTTGTACATAGGGTTGCTATGAGTCGGAACTGACTCGATGGCACTTAACAACAACAACACTGTACTTTATAAGGTCTATTTGATACTTTATTATCTAAGCTTCCTAAAATGGTATCCAAGATGGCCCAGACATGAAGAGAATACCAGTAAATAATGTTTAGAGTGAGATTCTACTGTACAAAGATAACCTATTATGTGTAAGTATATTGTGGTTTAAAGGGCTTTTTAAAAATACCAATTCTTCTGTGCGAATATCCAAGTTCTCTTCATTTACATAAAATATCTTTCTACATCTCATTTAATGTCTCCAAATGGTAAAATTTTGGAGGTCTTGCTTGTTCCATTCAGTTTCTTTTATGTTTACAGTTGAAATACATACATACAAATATATGTGTATATATATATATATATATACAGTCTTACTTTCTCTTTTACTGAGGTATAAGTTAATCAAAGACTCATCTTTTTGGAGGAAAAAGATTAAGAGTAGTAACAGCAGATCAAAATTCAAATGAACATTCGTTAACCATGTTTCTCATAATCCTGAAAACAAATGGACAGATTCTGAATACTAATTTAGTACACTATTTGGGGACAGAGTAAACAAACCACAGCATATTCTTGGGATCTAGAGAGAGTCTGGGGAGATTTAACACCCTGCTCTGAATATCTCAGACCTTGCCAACAGAGGCTCCTATTTTTTCATCCACAGTAGTACCAACACTTGTTTCTTTTTAAAAATAATAGTAAAAAATAATTCAAGAATCTTTTTAGTCTATATTTAGCTTATAGGCTGGCGACTGATTTTAAAAGAATTAGACAATGGTTTTGCATTTTAGAGCAATGTGACAAAATGTTGATTTCATTTTGTAATACTTTGATGCTCATAGAAATGGTTCCGCTTTGGACACCAAGATTTTTAGTGTTTAAAATCCCTTATCCTATTTTAGTTTATGTTCCAGCTATTGAAATACTTTCATATTTCTTTTATTTAAAAATTTAACATGCCGAAATTTGCATTGGTTTATTATCACTAGAATCAAGAACATGATGTTCTTTGTTAAGTTAGGAATTTGATATGGTAGATTGCATCAGGATTGTATATTACAAACTAAATGGTCACCAACGATAAAATGCCCTAAATATTTTGCCAAATGTGTTATTTTTATTGGTTACCCATTGAATAAGAAATATACTTAATATAATGTACTAAAGTTCATACTCCAAGATTCAGTCCACTGGATAAAACAGAGTGGAATTTGCCCATAGTTTTCCTCCTAGAAAGATCACTGTGACAAGTAGCCAGCTTGAAAGAGTAGTATTAGTAGTTATTTGTGAGGTCAAAATATTAATCTTTATAATTTTCAGTGTATAAGTCTTTCACCTCCCTTGGTAAATTTATTCCTAGGTATTTTATTCTTTTAGATGCTATGGTCAATGGAATTGTTTTCTCAGTTTCTTTTTCAGATTTCTCATTGCTGGTGTATACAAAGATGACTGATTTGTGTGTGTTGGTGTTGTATTCTGAAACTTTGTTGAATTCGTTTATCAGCTCTATAAGATTTCTTGTGGATTCTTTGGGGTCTTCTATATGTAGGCTCATGTCATCTGTGAAAAGAGATAGTTTACGTCTTTCTTCCCAACTTGGAAACCTTTATTTTTTTTTAATTCAATAATTGCTCTGGCTGGAACTTCCAGTACAATATTGAATAGCAGTCTTGAGAGTAGACATCCTTATCTTGTTCCTGATCTTAAGAGGAAAAAACTCTTAAGTCTTTCACCATTGAGTATTATGTTAGCTATGCCCATTACCATACTGAGCAATTCCCCCTTACATTCCTAGTTTGTTGAGTGTTTCTATCATGAAAGGGTGTTGGATTCTGTCGAATGCCTTTTCTGCAGTGATTAAGATGATCATGTGGTTCTTTTCCTTCATTGTATTAATGTGGCATATTATTTTGATTTTCTAATGTTGAACCATTCTTGCATTCCTGGAATAAATTCCACTTGATTGTGGTGTATAATCATTTTAATATGCTGTTCGCTTTAGTCTGCTAGTATTTTGTTGAAGATTATTGTATCTGTGTTTTTAAGAGATATTGGCCTGTAGTTTCCTTTTCTTGTGGTGTCTTTTGTCTGGCTTTGGTATCAAGGTAATGAATGCTAACTTAATAGAATGAGTTATGAAGTGTTCCCTCATTTTCTATTGTATTGAGCAAGATTAGTGTCATTTCTTTTATAAATGTTTGGTAGAATTTCCCAATGAAGCCATCCACTCCAGAACCTTTTTTTTTTTTGTGGGGATGTGGGGGAGTTTTTTGATTATTAATTCAGGCTTTTCACTTGGTATGGGCCTGTTGAGATTTTCTATTTATTCAGTCAATTTAGGTAGCTCATGTGTTTCTGGAGCACTAGTGGTGAAGTGGATAAGAGCTCAGGCTGCTAACCAAAAGGTCAGCAGTTCAAATCCACCAGCCACTGCTTGGAAACCCTATGGGGTAGTTCTACTCTGTCCTATAGGGTCACTATGAGTGGGAATCCACTCAACAGCACGCACAACAACATGTGTTTCTAGGAATTTGTCCATTTAATCAAAGTATCTAATTTGTTGGATTAGAATACATAAGTATTCTCTTATGATCCTTTTTATTTCTGTAGGGTCAGTAGTAATGTTCCTACTTCTATTTCTGCTTTTAGATATTTGCATCTCCTCTTTGTCTTTGTCAGTCTAGATAAAGGTTTGTCAATGTTATTGATCTTTTCGAAAAAGCAACTTCTGTTTTCATTGATTCCATTATTTTTTTTTCTCTATTTCACTCATTTATCCTCTGATTTTTGTTATTTCCTTCCTTTTGGTAGCCTTGAACTTAGTTTTCTCTTCTTTTTCTAGTTCTTTAAGTTATAGAGTTAGACTGTTGGTTTGAGATCTTTCTTCTTTTTTTAAATTTAACACTATAGATTTTTATATGAAGAACTCCCTTAGCATTTCTTCTCGTACATGTTTAGTGGTAAAAATCTCTCTCAGCTTTTGTTTATCTGGGAATGTATTAATTTTACCCTCATTCTCAAAGGACAGTTTTTCCAGATATAGAACTCTTGTTTGACAGTTCTTTTCTTTATGCACTTTAAATATGTCATTCCACTGCTTTCTTCTGGTCTCCAAGGTTTCTGAGGAGGAATCAGCATTTGATATTATTGAGGATAACTTGTATGTGACAATTCCCTTCTCACTTGCTTCTTTCAGGATTCTCTATCTTTCGTTTGAAAGAACTTGATTATAATGTGACTTGGTGTGGATCTTTTTGGGTGTATCCCACCTGGAGTTTGTTGAGTGTCTTGGATTTGTAATTCATAATCTTCATCAAGTTTGGAAAGTTTTCCTCCATTATTTCTTCACATATTCTTTCTGTCCCTTTCTCTTTCTTCGTCTTCTTTTGGGATATCCATGATGTGTATGTTAGCTTGCTTGATGATGTCCCACAATTCCATTAGACTTTGCTCAGATTTCTTGATCCTTTTATCTCTGCTCTTTATCCTCAATAATGTCATTTGCTTTATCCTTCTGTTTGCTGATTCTTCTGCCAGCCTAAATCTACATTTGAGTTCTTCCATTGAGCTTTTCATTTTTGTTATTTTATTTTTCATCTCCAGTTATTCTGTTTGGTTCCCTTTTCTAGTGTCTCTCTTTATTGGTCATCTCATTTTGGTCATGTACTGTTTTCCTGACTTCCTTTGTTTCTTTCATCATATTTAATAATGTTGTTTCAAATTCTTCTAATCTGTTCATAGCCATCCTTCTGTAGAGATTATTTCTCTCTCTTTGCCTTTTTTTTAAAATGAGCCATCATTTTCAATTTCTTTGTATGATTTTTGTTGTTGTTGTTGAAACGGACATAAGAATATTAAAATGTGTTATCTTCTCAATTTCCCCATATACACAGTGCTTTTGAAGATGCTAATTTCTGTGAGAAATTCTCAGGTGGGCTAAGCCTTTAGTCTTTGCTCACTGCTCCCTCTCCCACCTTGTGACAGCTCTGATTTAGGCCAGACTGAGGATTCAGTCCTTGAGGCAGCTCCCAAACAGACCAGAACAGAAACAGTGAACACCCCACCAGCAAAGTCTGCCCTATTTACTCCAGAATCAGAGATCAGGCCCCGTTCTTTGTGAACATGCATCACGGTCACCTCCACTGCAGCTGTCTGGTTGTCACACTGGGAGGGGGAGGAGTTGGGACAGCATAGTAGAAAAAGAAGTTTTCCTATGATTTAAAAGACACTCATTTCTTGTTTCAGTTTGTGGTCAGTAGTTTAAATCTTCTGCCTTAGAGTTTTTTCAGGATTGAGATTACAGATTTCTGTTGCTTTTCTTGGTGCTCATGTAGCAGGGTCAGGATCTTAGACCTACTCGTGCTGCCATCTTCCCAGAAGTTTCCTTTTACTTTTAACCTGCCTGAGCCTGGTAGGTTAGTGGTTAAGAGCTTGGCTGCTAACCAAAAGGTTGACAGTTCAAATCCACCAGACACTCCTGGGAAACCCTACAGGGCAGTTCTACTCTGTCCTATAGGGTCGTTATGAGTCCAAATCAACTTGACAGCAGTGGATTTTTTTTCCTTATGGTTTATTTATTTATTTATTAAGTTTTTTAAATTGTACTTTAGATGAAGGTTTACAGAATGGAGAGTTTCTCATTAAACAGTTAGTACACATGTTGTTTTATGACAATGGCTAACAACCCACAACATGTCAACACTGTCCCTTCTCAACCTTGGGTTCCCTATTACCAGCTTTCCTGTCCCCCTCTCCCTCCAGTCCTTGTTCCTGGACTGTTGTACCCTATTAGTCTCTTTTTGTTTTATGGGGCTGTCTAATCTTTGACTGAATAGTGAACCTTGGGAGTGACTTCATTACTGAGCTAAAAGGGTGTCTGGGGGCTACACTCTCAGGGTTTCTACAGTCTCTGTCAGGCCAGGAAGTTTGGTATTTTTTTGTGAGTTAGAATTTTGTTCTGCATTTTTCTCCAGCTCCGTCCAAGACCCTCTGTTGTTATCCCTGTCAGAGCAGTCAGTGGTGGTAGCCAGGCACCATCTAGTTGTACTGGATTCAGTCTGGTGGAGTCCATGACAGTTGTGGTCCATTAGTCCTTTGGACTAAATATTTTCCTTGTATCTTGTTTTCTTCATTCTCCCTTGCTGCTGAAGGGGTGAGATCAGTGGAGTATCTTAGATGGCTGCTCACAGGCTTTTAAGACCCCAGACGCTGCTCACCGAGGTAGAATATAGAACATTTTCTTTATAATGTGTGTTATGTCAATTGAGCTAGATGTTCCTCGAGACAATGGTCCCCACAGCCCTCTGCCCAGTAATTCTTTCCCTCAGGGAGTTTGGATGTGTCTATGAAGCTTCTATGACCTTTCCTTGTACAGGTTGTGCTGGCTTCCCCATTATTGTGTACTGTCTTACCCTTCACCAAAGTTACCGCTTACCTATTGTCTATTTAATATTTACCCCACACGCCTCCCATCCCTCATAACCAACAAATATTTTTTCTCTGTGTGTAAACTTTTTCATGAGTTTTTACAATAGAGGTCTCATACAATATTTGTCCTTTTGTGATTGACTTATTTCACTCAGCATAATGTCCTCCAGTTTCACCCATGTTTTGAGATGCTTCACAGATTCATCATTGGTCTTTATCATTGTGTAATACTCCATTATGTGTATGTACCATAGTTTGTTTATCCATTCATCTGTTGATGGGCATCTGGGTTGTTTCCATCTTTTTGCTATTGTGGACAATGCTGCAATGAACATGGATGTGCGTATGTCTATTCATGTGACAGCCCTTATTTCTCTAGGATATATTCCTAGGAGTGGGATTGCTGGTTGGTATGGTATTTCTATTTCTAGCTTTCTAAGGAAGTGCCATATCATTTTCCAAAATGGTTGTATCATTTTGCATTCCCACCAGCAGTGCATGAGAGTTCCGATCTCCCTGCAGCCTCTCCAATATTTGTTATTTCCAGTGCTTTTGATCCGTGCCAGTAATGCCGGGGTGAGATGTTATCTCATGGTGGTTTTAAATTGCATTTCTCTAATGGCTAGTGATCGCGAGCATTTCCTCATGTGTCTGTTGGCTGCTTGAATGTCTTCTTTGGTGAAGTGTCTGTTCATTTCCTTTGCCCCGTTTTTAATTGGGTTATTTGTCTTTTTTTTGTAAAGGTGTTGAATTTTCTTGTAGATTTTAGAGATTAGACCTTTATCTGTCTTGTAATGTCCAAATTTTTTTCTCAGTCTGTAGTTTCTCTTTTTACTCTTTTGGTGAA
>NW_004443996.1:3982943-3983956 GCF_000243295.1 Trichechus manatus latirostris
CTCTGTGGCCTAAGATGTGGTCTATTCTGGAGAACGTTCCATGTGCATTGGAAAAGAATGTGTACTTTGCAGTTGTAGGGTGGAATATTCTATATATATATATAGGAGGTCAAGTTGGCTGATTGTGCCCTTTATGTTTTCTGTATCTTTTTTGAGTTTCTTTTTCTATGTTCTATCCTTTACCGAGAGAGGTGTGTTGAAGTCTCTTACTATTATTCTGGAACTGTCAATTTCTCTTTTCAGTGCTGTTAAAGTTTGTTTTATGTATTTTGGAGCCTGGTCATTGGGTGCATAGATGTTTATTATGGTTATGTCCTCATGACAGATCTTCCCTTTAATCATTATATAGTGTTATTCTTTGTCCTTTATGGTGGATTTTGCTTTAAAGTCTATTTTATCTGAGATTAGTATTGCCACTCCTGCTCTTTTTCGGTACTTGTTTGATGGATATATATTTTTTCCATCCTTTGATTTTTAATATATTTATGTGTTTGTTTCTAAGGAGTGTCTCTTGTAGACAGCATATTGATTGATCTTGTTTTTTTAATCCATTCTGTCACTCTCAGTCTCTTTATGGGTGCATTTAGGCCATTTGCATTCAGTTGTAATTGTTGATAGCTGTGAGTTTATTGCTGTCATTTTGTAGTACATTTTTTTGTGGTGCTGACACTTTCTTTGTTCCTCTTACTCTCTTGTGCTGAATTCCTTTTGCTTGTGGATTTTTTTCATTTTTTTGCTTTTGTAGGTTTCGTTTTTATTGAGACTTTATGTTTTTCCTTTTTTATTTTGATGATTAGGTTTGTTAACTTTCTTTGTGGTTACCTTGAAATTTACCCTTATCTTCCTTAGTTTGAAGCAGTCTTTTATTACTTGATATTGCCTTGCCTTCCTCTCCATTAGAAGGTTCTATACCTACACAGTTTATTCCCTCTTTTATTGTTCTGATGTTGTTGTCATTTACAGATTAACTGCTCTGATTCCCTGTTGTATTTCTTTTGGTTTTGGATAGTCCT
>NW_004443996.1:3984428-4013693 GCF_000243295.1 Trichechus manatus latirostris
GTTTATCTTTTGGATTTCTAATTGTTGTTTTTCTATGATTTCTAGTTGTGAATTTATTTTGGCATTTTGTTCCTGCATTATTTTCCTGAATTCTTTCACTTTTTTGTCTGATTTTCCATGAATTTGTCTGCCTTTTCCATGAATTTGTCTATTTTTTCCTCATTTTTGTCTGCTTTTTGCTTCAATTCTTGAATAGCTCTGAATGTTAGAGATTTGAATTCCTTATCAGGTAGTTCTAGTGCCTTTTCTTCTACTGGAACATCATCTGGTGTTTTATTTTGTACGTCTACTGGAACCATCCTGTCCTGTTTTTGTAAATGTTTTAATATTGCCTGCTGTTTTCTAGGCATTTGGTAGTTATTTTCCTATTTTATTGATTGTAGATTAGTTCGTTTCATCCTGCTTTTTTGTTTTACTTGTTTATGTCTGAGCAGGCGGGCTGTGTGTTTTTTGTTGTTTGCTTGTCTGTAGGCATGATACTTTTCACCTCCTTCTCCAATTGGCAGGGTCAGTCGCTCAGATATGGTACAGTAGGGCTGGTCAAGCTGAAAAGGAGTTGCTGGGATGGGTTGTTTTTGGCACTTACTGAAGTCACCAGGGTGGGCTGGTAATCAGTGCGGGGCAGGTTCCAGTTAGCCGTACCTGGGCTACTTGGTGGTGTGATGTTATACGCAGGGTACAGGTAGGCAAGATGGATGTGGGAGATTGTGATTTGTGGAGCTAAGATGGGTATGGGAGAGAGGAGAGAAGGAGAGAGGAACAGGAGGAAAAAATATACAAACAAACAAGAAAGAGTGCTAGGGGAGGTTGCCATTGGATTGGAGAGATGAGAGACTATGAAGTGGAGAAAAACAAAAAGGAGAAGAAGAAAAAATAGAAAAGAAAAGAAATAATGAATAAATAAAAATTAGAAAGAAAAAAGAAATTCAAAGCCCCCAGTGATTCCACCGGTGCAGCTGCAAAGTCTGGGGAAGTTGCTCCCAGCCTGTGATGCACAACCTAGCTCTCCTAGGTAGAGGTATCTCTCAGCACCAGGTATTTAGGGGACAGGAAGAGAAGGAAAGTATAGAGAGACGAGAAACTGAGTAATGAAGAAAGACAAAAAGGGAAAACAAAACAAAACAAACAAATAAAAAGAAACAAGAAACCTCCTCCCCAAAACAGAAAAAAAAACCCAAAAAACAAGAAACAGAAATGCTCTCAGGGATCCCTCTGGTCATCTGTGCAAACTGATGGGGTAAGTCCCAAGCCTCGCAGTACTGCCTGGCTAGAAAAGGCTCCCAATTTGGGAAAAGAAACAGAAAACAAACAATTCAAAACAAAGAAACAAAAAAGCCCCGGGATCTCACCAGTGTGGCTGCATGGGCCGGGAAGCAGTCTCAGAGCGGCATTTCACAGCCTTTCACGAAGAAGCAAAGATGCGCGTGGAGCCAGGTTTTTGAGACAAAGGATGGAGAGGTGGTGAGAGATAAGGAAGAAATCTAAAGAAGCGGAAAAATGCTACACCAGCAGCCAGGAAATGGCACTTAAGGAGCCGACCAGTGCAGGCGGGTGGAATCCAAGCGACTCCGGGGTGAAGCCGGTGCTTCCTGGCCAAGGGACTGTGGCCGCAGGAAGCAGAGGAGGCCGAGTGTGGATGAAGATGGGTGAGGGGTGGGAAAGTGTATATCACTGGTTACTGGTTGTTCTGTCTCTTGCTGGAAGCTCCATGAAACTACTTTCTCGTACCCCTGTTTGATGGTCTCTGATAGGAGTCCAAGATGGTGGATCTGTGTTGCATTAGCTGATGAGGACTTCTGCATATATCTCTCCTTCCTCTCTGTTTGCTGTCAGTTTCTTACTCCGTTCAATGCTTGGCTGAGTTCTGTATCTCTTCATTTGATGCTTAGGGTTTCAGGATTGCCATTGTCTCTGTTTCACTTAGTTTTTCGGATCTTTGCTGTGGAGGGACAGCATGGTGCTTCTGCCTATAGCTCCATGTTGCCTGGAAGTCGCAATGGATTTTTTATATCATTATATATAAAATGCATGTTTTTTAGATAGCATGTAATTGGGTCCTGTTTTTTTTTTAATCCCTTCTGCCAATTTTTGTCCTTTAATTCATGTATTTAGATCATTCACATTTAATGTAATTATTGATATGTTAGGGCCTATGTCTGTCATTTTATTTATTTTTGTTTTCTGTTTGTGCTACCTTTATCCTTTCTCTATTTGCTTTCTTTCCTGCCTTCCAATGGATTAATTGTATCATTTATAATTTCATTTTTATTCACCTATAGGGGTTTTTGAGTGTATCTTTTTGTATAGCCTTTTTAGTGATTACTCTAGGTTATACATTATACATACATATTGTATCATAGTCTGTTAGGGTTCTACATTTTACCATTTAGAATGAAATGTAGAAAACTAACCTTCTTTTATATTGTTTTATCCTCCTCCACTTGTAAAATAATTGTCTTAAATATTTTCATTTTCATTGAGAACCACATCAGATAGTGTTATAATTTTTGCTTCAACTATTAAACAATTTAGAAACTCAAATGGAAAAGAAAAGTCTATTTTATTTACCAATAATTTTACTCTTTCTGTTCTTTTTTTCCTTTTTGATGTTCCAAAATCTCTTCTTTTATCTGTTCTGTTCTTTAGAGTACTTCCTTTAGCCATCTTTAAGGGTAGGACTGCTGGTGACAAATTGTGTTAGTTTCCCTTCATCTGAGAATTTCCTGTTTTCTCTTTATTCCTGAAGGATATTTTTGCTGGATATAGAATTCATAGTTGGTCGTTTATTTATTTTTCTTTAGCTCTTGAAAAATGTGCCACTTCTTTCTGGTCTCCCTGGTTTCTGATGAGAAATATGCTATCATGAAAATTATTTTTTCCTATAGGTAATGAGTTGTTTCTCTCTCCTTGTTTTCAAGATTTTTTTTCTTTTTCTATGATGTTCATAAGTTTGACTATTGTGTGTCCTGCTGTGGATTTCTTCGGTTGTATTTGTTTTGGGGTTTGGTAAATTTTTTGAATCTGTAAGCTTATGTTTTCTTCCAAATTTTAGACATTTTTAGGCATTATTTTTTTGTCATCTCCATGTTACTGTTGAGTTCATCCATTAAGTTTTTTTTTTATTTCAGTCATTGTATTTTTCAGTTCTAAAATTTCCAATTGGTTATTCTTTGTATCTTTCATTTCTTTCCTGAGACTGTTTATTTGCTGAGACTTTCTGTTTTTTTCATTTGCTTTAAGTTTGTTTGTATTTGCTCATTGAAGGATTTTTTATGATGCCTGCTTTAGAATCCTTGTCACACAATTCTACCATCTCTGTCACCTTGATGTCGGCTTCTGTTGATTGTCTTTTCTCATTCAGTTTGGGATGTTTTTGATTCTTGGTATGATGAGTAATTTTCAGTTGATACCTTTGTATTTGGGGTTTTATGTTATGAAACTCTGGATCTTATTCAAACTTTCTGCTTTACTTGACTTTCTCTGATACTACTCTAGCAAGGGAAGAATAGTTGTCATTTCATTACTGCCAGGTGGAAGTAGAAGTCAAGGTTCCTCCCTCATCTTCCATTGACACCATGATGAGAGGCTCCTTATTATGCCTAGGAAATAATGGGGGTTCAGGCTTCCCACTAGGCCTCTTCTGTTACCACTATGGCTTGGAGGGGGTGGAGTACTTCATTACAAGGTCTGTACTGACATCACAGCTAGGGGGTGACTTCATTACTCATTGTTGATGGTGAAAATACTGACTCTTCACTAGGCCTTCTCTGATACCACAGAGGGGGATGGGTGCCTCATAACTGCTGGGTGGTGGTAGATGTCTAGGTTTCCCATGTGGTCCCAACTGATAAAGAGTGAAGGGGGACTATGAGGGGTGGTCTCAATACTGCCTGGCAGGGAAGAAAGTCCTGGCTCGCCTCTCAACCTTCTCTAACACTACAAGGGCAGGGTGTACATGGTGGATGGGAGGGAGATTGGTTGGGGCACCTCGTTACAGCCTAGTGCAAGTAGAAGTCTAGACTTTCCACTTGGCCTTTTCTGGTGGATGTGGAGCTAGGGTCTCAGTTTTTTTGATAGTGTTTGGCTGGAGTAAAGCAGTTATGGTGTAAAATTTTCTGTCTTTCCTGAGTGTACCTTTCCTAGTTCTTTGGCTAGAGATAAAGCAGACTTTTCTTGGGCCTTTTTTTTTCCTTCCCCCATTGATATTTCCAGGTTGCCTACTTCCCAGCACTTAATCTAGTATATATAAAGAAAAAAGAAAACCCAGGGACCTTACTGTCATGTTTTTCCTCAGGTCTTGTGGTCTTTAAATAACCTTCCTTCTTCTCTCCACCTTTCACAACCTTATTATTTTTTTTTTCCCTAATACAGTAAAACCTGCGAAAGCTGAAATCTTGAAACTGTGTAAGGCAGAAACTTGTCAGAGAAGGAAAACTCAAATATTTTCCACTAATAGAGGGCCATAAAAAGTGGTAAGACCTCACCCTGTCAAAGGCAGAAAACTCATGAAACCTGGAAAAACAAGGCAGTCCTGTGGAGTTCCAGCTCTCATAAATTTCACTGTATATAATATTCAGGGTTTTTCATTGTACTTATTGGGAAGAATAGGGAAAAATATGTCTACTCTGTCTTCTTGGAAGCAAAAGTCCAAAGAGATATTTTAAAGCCACGTAACTGATTATGTCTCATTCCTGCTTAAATTCTTAAATTGTTTCACATTTATTTTAGAATAAATACCAAAATCTTTAACATAAATAAATCCCTGCATTTTTTGGCTCTGAGTACCTATACAGGCCAATCTCACACTGCCTTTCTTTCTATACTCCAGCATCTCTAGGTGTTTTGCAGTATCTGTGATGTGATATGTTAGTGGACATTTTCACATGCTGTTCCCTCTGTCTAAAATCTCCATCACCACCCATCTACCCATGCTGCGTCTCCTTCACTTAGTTTATTTCCACTCTTCCTTCCCTCTCAGATGAATTACTTCCTCAAGGATATCTTCTCTGACAGCCCTCCTACCCCCCTCACGCTTGACACAAACACAAAATTCTAGGTCAGATTTCTTGTTATGCTTTTTGTAGAACTGGGAAACTTTCCTTAAAAAAGGAAGCACTCATCTCAGTTTGTAATTACACATATCTATATGTGTGATTTAAAAAATATCTGTTTTACTGACTACAATGTACACTCCATGAAAACAAGGACTATGTCTGTTTTTGCAAACCTTTGTATCCCTACTCATAGCAAAATATATGTTGGTAATAAGAAGTAAATGGTAATTAAACTCTGGCTAATCATATAAAAGGAACATAATTTTGGCGTAGAGAGTGAGGAGGACGATGTCTTATTACAGAGTCTTAATGTGGCAGCGCCAGAATGGAGTGAAGAGTATTTCTTTTCTGTGTAACACGCTCCTATGATACACCACTTTTTGTAGTTAAACAGAAAATCAAGATGTGCTAGTGGATTTGGCAGTATCACTTTCTGGATCTAAGTTGTGAGGATGCTTTAGCTTCTTACATCTGTCTATAAAAACACATCCTACTCCTTGCTTCATAGACACCTTTCCATTCAAACCCTCAAACAAAGCTCAATTGGGAAATAGTGGGAAAAATTCTTATTTTCTCTATATTTTTTTCAAAGTTGGAGCCTATAGCTATGACCATTTATTCTATGAGTTTTCTAAGATTAGTACAGATTGACTCAAATAATTATATGCTCAGTGCCATTTAATGACTCAAGTTCATATCAGAAGCACCATGTATCTATTCTTTAAAAAATGACCATACATTCTTGCATATAACATTTTTTAAAACACTGAAACCACTTCTGTTCAACAGAAACATGAATGTTTTAGGAAGGAAGAAATTGGCTTGGGTATTTCTGAATCATTCTTGTAAACCTCACCCTATCAAATTCTTATCTTCCCTTATAATTAATATTGTATTTAGCTTACTTGGAACAAATAATGGTTGCTGCGTAGATATGTTTAGTTTAATGACAGTAAACTTATAAATGCTGCCCTGTGCAGAGATATAGCCAAAGAAAAGTTGAACTCCTCCACAGGAAAAAGGAAAACAGAAATTCTCATGAGAAGATGATATAAAGAAATGTGGTGCAAATGAATTAATTTTCCCCAAACTCTGATGAAGAATCTAACATTTCTGAATATCTTGGTGATGGTATTCTTTCCTTTCTTCCTTTCTTCCTTCAAGAAAGAAAGCAATGCAAACATGTATCGAGTGACTATTACATGCCAGGCAAGGATCTTAGATTCACATTTCCTAGTTTAAACACATTTGAATCATTCTTGATTTCATGCAGGTAAGAAGCATTCCCCCAGACTCTTCTATGCTAGTCATGACTCCAAGAGATGATTCAGGTAAACAAGGTAAGTCTAGCCATCAATCTTTATCTAACCATGCTGAGTAAATCTAGCATTTAGTTAACATTAATTTCCTTCTTAGAAAAATGAGAGAACATATCATTGATTTATCTCATTATTAGACTTAATGAAATGCATGCTAGGGTAGCCAACTGAGGTTTCAGCTCACCTACTAGATTTACATCCACAGGCTAACTTTGGTTTTTTATTTTTTTCATTTTTTTAAATGACAAAAACAATCCAAGATCATGGTAAAATGTTCGAATAATATAGAAGTATAAGCTGTAAGAACTGAAAAAATCCTTTCCTCTCCCCTAATACAAATAATTTTGTATGTATTTTTACAAACATCTTTGATATGTGTTCACAGTTATATTACTTAACAATTTTTATATAAATACAATGGAACTGCTAGAAAGAATAAAGTGGATAAATATAAATTGACATAGAAGGATGACCTCAGTGTTTAAATGGCTGTGAAAAAAAGTGATTTGCAGAAAATTACACGTAATATTTATGTAGATTTTACTGTCAAAATTGAGACTCCCCTTCTGTTTTGATTTCTATCATTAGTAGACCTAGGGGAAAGATAAAGAAAGCCTTTAAAAGTTAGGAAAAATCAATGTAGAAATAACTATACCAACAAACTAAAAAAAATTATAAGTTTAAAAGTGAATATTCTCATGTTTTCATAAATGCAAACATCCATCATTCATTTTCTATGAAATGTCCAGTGATGACAATGGAAATATTGCTATCTATAAGTTTACAAAACCAAATCTGGTTATTTTCCAAGGACCAATTAGAGAGAGAGAGAAAGGGAAGCCCAGTATCTTGGCAAGTTACTCTACAAACTATATTACTAGAAATCAATAGAAAAAAGAGTACTTTATTGGCCATATAATATTGGAAATACTGTCTTATGCTCAAGAAATAAAAGTATTTATTAAATTTGATTTTGCCCAAACCAAACACATAAACAATAGTTATTTAGGGCCCTCTATGACCACTCGTCCCTTAGTTTGTTGTATTGTGGGGGCTTAAGTGTTGCTGTGATGCTGGAAGTTATACCACCAGTATTTCAAATACCAGCAAGGTAACTCATAGTGAACAGGTTTCAGTGATGCTTCCAGACTAAGACAGACAAGGAAGAAGTACTGGGGATCTACCTCCAAAAAAATTTGCCCATTGAAAATCTTATGGATAGCAGTGGAACATTGATATACTGCTGGAAGGTGAGCCCCTCATGTTGAAAAGCACTCAAAATAAGAGGAGGAGCGGCTTCTTCAAAGCAGAGTAGATCTTAACGACTTGGATGGAGTAAAGCTTTCAGGACCTTCATATGCTGATGTGGCATGATTCAAAATGAGAAGAAACAGCTGCAAACATCCGTTAGTAACTGGAACATAGCATGTGTGAAGCATGAATCTAGGACAACTGAAAATTGTAAAAAAATCAAACTGAACACAAAGGTCAATATTCTAGGCATTAGTGAGCTAAAGTGGACTGGTATTGGTTATTTTGAATCAGATACTCATATGGTCTTCTACGCCAGCAATGGCAAATTGAAGAAACGTTTCACTTTCTTCGTCATCAAAAAAAAAAAAAAAAAAATTAAAGATTTATCCTGAAGTACAATGCTGTCAATGATAGAATAATATCCATATGTCTACAAGGAAAACCAGTTAATACGACTATTGTTCAAATTTATACACCAAACACCAGAGATGAAGAAATTGAAGATTTGTCCCAACTTTTGCAGTATGAAATTGATCAAATATGCAATCTAGATGCATTGATAATTACTAGTGATTGGAATGAGGAAGCTGGAAACAAAGAAGAAGGATCAGTAGTTGGAAAATATGGTCTTGATGATGGAAACAACACTTAAGATCCCATGATAAAATTTTGCAAGACCAACAACTTATTCACTGCAAATACATTTTTTTCAACAACATAAATGGTGACTATACACATGGACCTCACAGGATGGAACAGATAGGAATCAAATTGACTATATCTGTGGAAAGAGACGATGGAGAAGCTCAATATCATTAGTCAGAACAATGCCAGGAGATGACTGCGGGACACACCAACATTTGCTCACACGCAAATTCAAATTACAGCTGAAGAATATTAAAACAAATTCACGAGAGCCAAACTACAACCATGAGTATATGCCACCTGAATTCAGAGACCATCTCAAGATAGATTTCCCTCTTTAAACACTAATGACCAGACGAACTGTGGGATAACATCAAGGACATAATACACGAAAAAAGCAAAATGTCATTAAAAAGACAAGAAAGAAAAGACCAAAACGGATGTCAGAATAGACTCTGAAATTTGCTCTTGAACGTAGAGTGGCTAAAGTGAAAGGAAAAAACGATGAATTAATTGAGCTGAATAAAGATTTCAAAGGGCAGCTCGAGAAAACAAAGTAAAGTATTATAATGAAATGTCCAAAGACCTGGAGCTAGAAAACAAAAAAGGAAGAACATGCTTGGCATCTTGCAAGCTGAAAGAACTGAAGAAAAAACTCAAGCCTCAAATTGCAATATTGAAGGATTCTATGGGCAAAATATTGAATGACACAGGAAGCATCAAAGAAGATTGAAGGAATACAGAGTCACTGTACCAAAAAGAATTGGTCTATGTTTAACCATTTCAGGAGGTAGCATATGATCAATAACCTACGGTATTGAAGGAAGAAGTCCAAGCTGTACCGAAGGCATTGGCAAAAAACAAGGCTGCAGGAATTGACGGAACACCAATTAAGATGTTTCAACAAACAATGCAAGGATGGAAGTGCTCATTTGTCTACGCCAGGAAATTTGGAAGACAGCTACCAGGCCAACCGAGTGGAAGAGATCCATATAGGTGCTTATTACAAAGAAAGATGATCCAGTAAAAATTATCAAATAATATCATTAATATTACACACAACTAAAATTTTGCTGAAGATAATTGAAAAAACATTTGCAGCAGTACATGAACAGGTAAATGCCAGAAATTCAAATGAGACTCAGAAGAAGATGTGGAATGAGGGATATCATTGCTGATGTTAGATGTATCTTGGCTGAAATCAGAGAATACCAGAAAGATGGTTATCTGTGTTTTATTGACTATGCAAAGGCATTCTGCTGTGTGGATCATAACAAATTATGGATAACATTGCTAAGGATGGGAATTCCAGAACACTTAATTGTGTTCATGTGGAACCTGTACATAGACCAAGAGGCAGTCATTCGAAAAGAACAAACTGATACTGCGTGGTTTAAAATTAGGAAAGGTTTGCCTCAGGATTGTATCCTTTCACCATACTTATTTACTATGTATGCTGAGCAAATAATCCCAAAAGCTGGACTATATGAAGAAGAATGCAGCATCAGGATTGGAGAAAAACTCATTAACAACCTTCGATATGCAAGTGACACCACCTTGCTTGCTGAAAATGAAGAGGAATTGAAGCATTTACTGATGAAGATCAAACACTACTGCCTTCAGTATGGATTATGCTTCAGAGTAAGGAAAACAAATATTCTCACAAATGGACCAGTAAGCAACATCATGAAAAAGGGAGACAATATTGAAGTTGTCAAGGATTTCATATTACTTGGATCCACAATCAATCCACGTGGAAGCAGCAGTCAAGAAATCAAAAATCGCATTGGGCAAATCTTCTGCATAAGATGTCTTTAAGGTCTTCAAAAGGAAAAATGTCACTCTGAGGACTAAGGTGTTCCAGACCCAAGCCATGATAGTTTCAAATACCTAATATGCATGTGAAAACTGGACAATGAATAAGGAAGACCTAAGAATAATTGATGTATTTGAATTATGGTGTTGGTGAAAAATATTGACTACACCTTGGATTGCCAGAAGAATGAACAAATCTGTCTTGGAAGAAGTACAACCAGAACGCAACTTAGAAGCAAGAATGACGAGGCGAGGCCAAGAAGACAAAGTAGTCAGACGCTTCCTGTGGTCCCTCTTACAACAAAGACCCGATTATATATGACAATCTAGGAGCCCTGAACATCAAAGGCAAAGTTGAGGAATCGGACTGACTGGCAGGGGGAGGGAGAGACAGTTCAGAAGCAGTGAGGAGTTTTCCAGAACTGATCTGGTGGGAGTCGGCACCCTTTAGGCTGGACAGGCTCACGTGTGCATTGAAGCAAGCAGTGGCAGTCAGGATCTGTTTTCCACGTTGGGAGAGAGTCTACTTGGGCATCCAGAACCAGTAAAAAGCAGCTCTCAATTTTCAAAAGATAAGTACTTGCATCTGGCCTACAGCCCGGATCAAAAAACACCCCCTTTTGGAAAAACCTCTCCCATTTACCTTCCCCCTCCCCACTTTGCACCGATCCAGGGCTGGTTTCAGTGACTGTCGAGTCCCCTGGACTGGAAGGAGGGCTCGTCAAGTGTCCTGAGCCATTCTCCCATCCCTGAAGAGGGAACAAATTAACAAACAGAGAAAAAAATAATCTGCCATTTCCCCAAAGCCAGGAACTCAGGGTAGGCAAATCTCCTTTGCCTAGGCACCAGCATAAGGGGTCCATGGACTTTGAATGCCTTTCACCCCTGCATAGACCTGTGTAGGCCCATTTCAACAACTTAAGCCCTCATTACCATAGTACAACAGGGTATATACCTGAAGTTTAACTTCAGCTGTTTCAGCTATACGGTGAAGTGGCAGGTATGTGACATTTGACATTACACTGCCCATTTTGCAAGGTCCTCAACTACCCACATCAGGGGCCTGAGGACTGGTGGCTCCATCCATGCCACCTAGACACCCGCAAGAGGTGTCCAACAGTAAGTGGTGCCCCCTAGTCCTTACAGCCAAAATCATTGGGTGCTTGTAGTCTGGCTGCAAAACCACCCTCCTATGTGCTCTAGGAACAGGTACATGCTTTCCTCCCAGTCACTTAGGGGCAGCTTTCAGCCCCCTGACTTGCTCAGCACGTGATCCCCTACTGCAGCCAGATGCCTGTGCCTACACTGATCACTCTTGCCTGTCTAGGACTGTAGGTGAGAGCCTGCACCACACACTTGGTGATCAGCTACCTGGATATCTGATCTGAATTCATCCAAGAAAGGTAGACAGACTCCTGGGCTCACATACCTAGTAACAAATCTAACCACCTGGTGACAGGATGTTAGAGCTTCAAAGGCACCAATAATCAAACTAGCTCACATGAGCAGCCTATTTGGGCATATCAAAATAAAACAAAACAAGAAGCTAGAACACAGTAAGCAAACATAAAATAAATAAATATAATAACTTATTGATGTCTCAGAGATAAGAGTCAATATCAAAAAATTCACATAAAGAGGCAGACCATGATGGCTTCAGCAAGCTCCCAAAATAAAGACACAAAAAATTTTCCAGAGGAAGAGAATTTCTTGGAATTACCAGAGGTAGAATACAAAAGATTAATATACAGAACTCTTCAAGATATCAGGAAGGAAATCAGTTGCAATGCAGAACAATCCAAGGAACACACAGACAAAGCAAAAGAGGATCTTAAGAAGGTTATTCAAGAGTATAATGACAAATTTAAAAGGCTGCAAGAATCCATCTAGAGACAGCAATCAGAAATCCAGAAGATTAACAATAAAATTGTAAAACTAGATAACTCAATAGAAAGTCATAGGAGCAGAACTGAGGCAGCAGAAGTCACAATTAGTGAGATTGAAGATAAAGCACTTGACATCAATTTATTTGAGTAAAAATCAGATAAAAGAATTTTTAAAAATGAAGAAACTCTAAGAATTATGTGAGACTCTATCAAGAGGAATAACTTATGAGTGATTGGAGTACCAGAACGGGTGGGAGAACAGAAAATATAGAGAAAATTGTTGAAGATTTGTTGGCAGAAAACTTCCCTGATACCGTGAAAGTTGAGAAGATATCTATCCAAGATGCTCATTGAACCCTACATAAGGTAGATCCCAAAAGAAAGTCACCAAGACATATTATAATCAAACTTGCCAAATCCAGAGATAAAGAGAGAATTCTAAGAGCAGCTAGGGAGAAACAAAAAGTCATCTACAAAGGAGAGTCAATAAGACTAAGCTTGGACTACTCAGCAGAAACCATGCGGGCAAAAAGGCAATGGGATGACATATATAAAGCCTTGAAGGAAAAAAAAATGCCAGCCAAGAATTATATATCCAGTAAAACTGTCTCTCAAATATGAGGGTGAAATTAGGGCATTTCCAGATAAACAGAAGCTTAAGGAATTTGCAAAAACAAAACCAAAATTACAAGAAAATCTAAAGGAGTCCTCCAGTTAGAAAATCAATAACATCATATAACAACCAAAGACTAGAACATGGACAGTGCAACCAGATATCAACCCAGATAGGGAAGTCAAAAAAATAAATCAAAGCTAAAATACTGAAAATAAGGAAACAGAGATGTCAATATGTAAAAGATGACAACATTAAAACAAAAAAGGAGGACTAAAAAGTGTAGACATAGATTTTTCATATGAAGAGGAAGTCAAGGCGATATAAAGAAATAAAAGACAAGTTTAAACTTAGAAAAACAGAGATAAATATTAACTTCAAAAAAAACTAACAATCTTACACATAAAAATAAAAAACAAGAAAAATATAAAGACTCATCACATACAAAAATCAACAACAATGAAAAAGATGAAAAGAAAATACATAAAGAAAAAATGACTCAGCACAGAAAATTAAGTGGAACAAAGAAACTGTCAACAACACACAAAAAATGACATCCAAATAACAGCACTAAACTCATACCTATCAATAATTACACTGAATGTAAATGGACTAAAATGCACCAATAAAGAGACAGAGAGTGGCAGAATGGATTAGAAAAACACGATCCATCTATATGCTGCCTACAAGAGACACACCTCAGACTAAAGGACACAAACAAACTAAAACTCAAAGGATGGAAAAAATATATCAAGCAAACAACACTCAAAAAAGAGCAGGAGTGGCAATATTAATCTCTGACAAAATAGACTTTAAAGTAAAATCCACCACAAAGGATAAGAAAGGACACTATATAATGACTAAAGTGTCAATATACCAGGAGGACATAGCTATAATAAGTATTTATGCACCCCATGACAGGGCTCCAATGTATATAAAAAAACTCATAGACATATACCAAACACTCCACCCAACAGAGGCCAAGTATACTTTCTTTTCCAATGCACATTGAACATTCTCCAGAATAGGCCACATATTAGGCGTAAAGCAAGCCTTAACAAAATCCAAAGCATCAAAATATTATAAAGCATCTTTCTGACCTTAAAATCATAAAAGTGCAAATCAATAACAGAAAAAGCAAGGGAAAAAATCAAACTCATGGAAACTGAACAACAAACATCTTGGTCAAAAACTACTGGGTTATAGAAGAAATTAAGGATGGAATAAAGAAATTCATAGATCAAATGAGAGTGAAAACACATCCTACCAGAACCTTTGGGACACAGCAAAAGCAGTGCTCAGAGGTCAATCTAGAGCAATAAATGCACACATCCAAAGAGAAGAAAGTGCCAAAATCAAAATATTAACCCTACATCTGGAACAAATAGAAAGACAGCAGCAAAAGAAGCCCTCAGGTGCCAGAAGAAAGGAAATAATAAGAATCAGAGCAGAATTAAATGAAATAGAGAATAGAAAAACAATTGAAAGAGTTAACAAGACCAAAAGCTGGTTCTTTGAAAAGATCAACAAAATTGATAAACCATTGGCCAAACTGACAAAAGAAAAACAGAAGAGGAAGCAAATTACCCATATAGGAAATGAGATGGGTGATATCACAACAGACCCAATTGAAATTAAAAGAATCATAACAGAATACTTTGAAAATTTGTACTCTAACAAATAGGAAAACCTAGAGGAAATGGACAAATTTCTAGAAACTCACTACCTACCTAAACTAACACAAACAGAGGTAGAACAACTAAATAAACCTATAACAAACAAAGAGATTGAAAAGGTAATTAAAAAACTCCCAACAAAAAAAATGCCCTGGCCCTGACGGTTTCACTGGAGAATTCTACCAAACTATTAGGGAAGAGTAAACACCACTATTACTAAAGGTATTTCAGAGCCTAGAAAAACATGGAATACTCCCAAACTCATTCTATGACGCCAGCATAACCCTGATACCAAAACCAGGTAAAGACATCAGGAAAAAAGAAAATTACAGACCAATATCCCTCATGAACATTGATGCAAAAATACTCAACACAATCCTAGCTAATAGAATTCAATAACTTATCAAAAAAAATTCACCATGATCAAGTGGAATTTATACCAGGTATGCAGGGGTGGTTCACCATTACAAAAACAATCAATGTAATTCATCCCATTAATAAAACAAAAGGCAAGAAACACACGATCTTATCAATTGATGCAGAAAAGGCATTTGACAAAGTCCAACACCCATTCATGATAAAAACTCTAAAAAAAAAAAGGAATAGAAGGGAAATTCCTCAACATAATTAAGGGCGTTTCTACATAGCCAACAGCCAACATCATCCTAAATGGAGAGAGTTTGAAAGCATTTCCGTTGAGAACGGGAACCAGACAAGGATGCCCTTTATCACCAATCTTATTCAACATTGTGCTGGAGGGACTAGCCAGAGCAATTAGGCTAGAAAAAGAAATAAAGGGCATCCAAACTGGTAAGGAAGAAGTAAAATATCTCTATTTGCAGATGATATGATCTTATACACAGAAAACCCCAAAGAATCCACAAGAAAACTACTGGAACTAATAGATTTCAGCAAAGTATCAGGATACAAGATAAACATACAAAAAGTTGTTGGATTCCTTTACATCAACAAAGAGAACTTCCAAGAGGAAATCGCCAAATCAATACCATTTACAACAGCCCCCAAGAAGATAAAATACTTAGGAATAAATCTAACCAGAGGCTTAATAGATGTATACACTGAAAACTACAAGACTCGACTGCAAGAAACCAAAAGAGACCTGTATAAGTGGAAAAACATACTTTCTCATGGATAGGAAGACATAACATTGTGAAAATGTCTGTTCAACCCAAATCTACAGATACAATGCAATCCCCATCCAAATTCCACCAGCATTTTTTAATGAGATGGAGAAACAAATCACTAACTTCATCTGGAAAGGGAAGAGGCCCCAGATAAGTAAAAGTATTACTCAAGAAGAGGAACAAAGTGGTAGGTGTCAAACTACCTGATTTTAGAACCTATTATATTCCTCCACTGTAGTCAAAACAGCCTGTTACTGGTACAGCAACAGATACATAGACCAGTGGAACAGAATTGAGAATCCAGACATAAATTCATCCACTTATAAGCAGCTTATATTTGACAAAGGCCCAAAGTCCGTTAATTGGGGAAAAGACAGTTTAACAAATGGTGCTGGCATAACTGGATATTCATCCACAAAAAACTGAAACAAGACCCATACGTCACATCATACACAAAAACTACCTCAAAATGGATCAAAGACCTAAATATAAAATTGAAAACGGTAAAGATCATGGAAGAAAAAATAGGGACAATGCTAGGAGCCCTAATACATGGCATAAATAGAATACAAACCATAAGTAACAATGCACAAACACCAGAGGAGAAACTAGATAGCTGGGAGCTCCTAAAAATCAAACACTTATGCTCATCAAGAGACTTCAACAAAAGAGTTAAAAGACAACCTACAGACTGCGAAAATAATTTTGGCTACAACAAATCCGATCAGAGTCTAATCTCTAAAATCTACTAGATACTGCAACACCTCAACAACAGAAAGACAAATAACCAAATTAAAAAATGGGCAAAGTGTATGTACTGGCACTTTGCCAAAGAAGATATTCAGGCGGCTAACAGACTCATGAAGAAATGGTCACAATCATTAGCCATTAGAGAAATGCAAATCAAAACTACAATGAGATACTGTCTCACACCAACAAGGCTAGCATTAATCCAAAAAACACAAAATAATAAATATTAGACAAGTTGTGGAGAGAGTGAACACTTATACACTGTTGGTGGGGATGTAAAATGGTACAAGTACTATGGAAATTGATTTGACATTTCCTTAAAAGGTAGAAATAGAAGTACCATACAATCTAGCAATCCCACTCTTTGAAATATATCCTAGAGAAATAAGAGCCATCACACGAATAGATATATGTTCACTCATGTTCATTGCAGCAATGTTCATGATAGCAAAAAGATGGAAACAACCTAAGTGCCCGTCAGTGGAAGAATGGATGCAAACCATGGTATATGCACACAGTGGAATAGTACGCAATGATAAAGAATAACAATGAATCCATGAAACATAACATGGAAGAATCTGGAAACCATTATGCTGAGTGAATTTAGTCAGTCATAATAGGACAAATATTGTGTAAGACCACTATTATAAGAACTCAAGAAAAGGTTTAAATACAGAATAAAACATTCTTTGATGGTTACGAGGGTGGGGAGGGACTGAGAGGGGTATTCACTAGCTAGATGGTAGACAAGAATTATCTTAGGTAAAGGGAAGGACAACACACACTACAGGGGAAGTCAGTACAACTGGACTAAACCAAAGCTAAGAAGTTTCCTGAATAAAAACAATCATTTTGAGGGACAGAGTGGCAGGGGCAGGCATCTGGGGACCATGGTTTCAGGGGACATCTAGGTCAGTTGGCATAACAAAGCTTATTAAGAAAATGTTCTGCATCCCACTTTGGTGAGTGGCGTCTGGGATCTTAAAAGCTAGCAAGCAGCCATCTAAGATGCATCAATTTGTTTTAACCCACCTGGAGCAAAGTAGAATGAATAACACCAAAGACATAAGGAAAGTATTAGCCCAAGAGACAGAAGGGGCCACATAAACCAGAGACTTCACCAGCCTGAGACAGAAGAACTAGATGGTGCTCGTCTACTACCAATGACCACCCTGAGAAGGAAAACAAGAGAGAGTCCCAGACGGAGTGGAAGAAAAGTGGGGTGCAGAACTCAAATTCTAGTAAAAAGACCAGACTTGATGGTTTGATTGAGACTGGAGGGACCCCGGAAGACATGGCCCCCAGACTCTCTGTTAGCCCAAAACTAAAACCATTCCTGAGGCCAACTCTTCAGACAAAGATTAGACTGGACTATGGGACATAAAATGATACTCGTGAAGAGTATGCTTCATAGCTCAAGTAGATACAAGAGACTAAACGGGCAGCTCCTGCCCAGAGGTGAGATTAGAAGGCAGATAGGGTCAGGAGTTGTTGAATGGACATGGGAAATCCAGAGTGCAAAGGAAGAGTGTGCTGTCACAGTATAGGGAGAGCAACTAGGTTTACATAACAATGTATGCACAAATTTTTGTATGAGAGACTAACTTGAATTGTAAACTTTCACTTAAAGCACAACAATAAAAAGTAAAAAAATAAATTGAAGTTTACAAAAACAAAGCAAACAAAAAAAGAAGCAAAAATGACGACACTTTGTCTTACGTGCTTTGGACATGTTATTAGAAGAGACCAGTCCCTGTAGAAGGACATCATGCTTGGTAAATTACAGGGTCAGCAAAAAAGAGGAAGACTCTCATGGAGATGGTTTGACACAGTGGCTGCAACAATGAGTGCAATTGTGAGGATGGCGGAGGACCAAGCAGTGTTTTGTTCTGTTGTACATAGTAGGGTCGCTATCAGTTGGAACCGACTCAGCAGCACCTAACCACATAACAGGGCCTTCTATGTTGAAGGCAGGTCCCTGGGTGGTGGAAACAGTTTGCACTTTAAGAACTTAAAGGTTGTCGGCTCAAACCAACTCAGTGCTGCCACAGAAGAAAGGGTTGGCTATCTACTTCTGTAAAGATTACAGCCAAGAAAACCCTATGGAGCAGTTCTACTCTCTAACACTTGTGGTTGCCATAAGTTAGAGTCAACTCAACAGTAACTTTTTTTTTATGTTGAGAGTATTATTGCTACCTATCTTGTATACTTAATATTTTAACTTCTGATTAAGATGGATTATATTGAAACAAATTTTCTATATTCAATACAAATCAAATCAGTCAAATAAACTAAATATACTCTATGGAAAAATGTAAAATAATCTAGTAATGGTCACTGAGCTGTATATTAATTACTGTAAATGTTTGATGGTGTTTCTTATAATTTATGATCATCAGCCTGTAATTATGCTTTAGTGTTTATAAGGCATTTTCTGAATTTCCTTTAAAACAAAGTAAAAAATGTTGTCAATTGGTTTGAAGAGTATGATTGTGTTATGCCTATAAAGAGTACATGTTGCAGTAGTATATTCAGGCATGACATAAAACTATCTCAGAATTAAACTGAAACAAAGCACATTTGTAGCAAAACTGTAAATATTCTTGATGCAGAGTTGCCTAATATGTTTAATTTTATTATGATTCAGCAAATATTTCCACTCCCCTTCTTCCTCTTTTTAGAAGAAGTATATTTCTCTGCTCTATTGATGTTGGAATTGGCCATGTGACTTCCTTTGGCCAATGGAATGTGAGTGGAAGTCTGAGCAAAAGTTTTACATGTGTGATATGGCTTGCCTTCTTGTGTTCCTACTCTCTGCCATGAAACTATTATATCCAAGATAAGCAATAACTCCTTCAGCCTGGGTTATGAAATGGGAATAATCATGCAGCAGATCTGAAACCAACCTGCAGCCTGAGTAGAGCCACCTCTTCTGACCCAAAGACTCATGAAGGAGAAATAAATAATTGCTGTTGTAAGTCACTGAGATTTAGGATGGTTTGTTATATAGCATTATCGCAATGAATGTTAACTAATAACACCCAGTATTAAATCCAGAATGTCAGTCTATTCATATCCTAGTCTAACATCCACAATGATTTGAGGGAATGGGTAAACCAACATCTTTGAGTTAAATTAGTGGTAAATCTAAAAGCTATTGTAGGCTATGCTCCCAATCATCTCCTTCATATCAGAAGGTTAACCAAAGGACTTAAATGCCCACATTGTAGAATATATTCAATTTTCTCAAATCATTGTGACATATGAATGAGAATGACCAATCATTTTCAATATTACTGAGGACAGAATATAGATTAGTTAATGAGAAGTTATATAAAAATCTTTGACAATAAATGTTAATCACTAAAATAAGTAATGAAGACATTCTATGTATTATACAATACCTAGCATAGTACAAAGTATGTGGTAGATGCTGAATGAATAAACAGATATTTACTGGAGATATTTAGGAATAAATTGTTGTAAATATACAGTTATAATTAGAGGCAAGATATTAAACTATTATCTAGTTTCTCCTGGGCATAGGATTTAGTAATTGAACACTACTGGTCTTGGGAGTTTTCCCTAGTCTTGAGGTCAACAGTTATTTCAAATAATTCTTGAGTAAACTAGGGAAAAGGAGCCCTGGTGGCGCAATGGTTAACTAAAGCACTCAGCTGCTAACCAAAACGTCTGCGGTTTGAGCCCACTAGCTGCTCTGTGGGAGAAAGATGTGGCACTCTGCTTCCACAAAGATTACAGCCTTGGAAAACCTATGGGGCAGTTCTACTCTGTCTTATAGGTCTCTATGAGTCGGAACTGACTGGATGGAAATGGGTTTGGTTTGGTTAATAGGAATGTAGTGGTATCTCATTGTTTTTTTATTTGGAATTCCCTAAAGACATATGATGCTGAGAATTTTTCATACGCTGATTTGTCATCTGTATATATTCTTTGGTGAAGTGTTTTGTTCAGATATTTCACCCATTGTGTAATTGGGTTGTTTTCTTATTGTTGAGTTTTAAGAGTTCTTGTATATTTTGGAAAGAAATTCTTTATAGGCTATGTTATACAAATATTTCTCCCAGCATGTGATTTGTCTTTTCATTCTCTTAACAGTGTTTTTTTTGCAGAGGAGAAGTTTCTGATAAAGTCCAACTTATCAATTGTTGTTATGGATTGTGCTTTTGGTATAGCATCTAAAAAATCATTGCCAAACCCAAGGTCACCTAGATTTTCTCCTATGTAATCTTCTGGTAGTTTTATTGTTTTGCATCTTATATTTAGTTCTATAATCCATTTTGAGTTATATTTTTGACAGATACATGCTCTGTGTCTAGATTCATTTTTTGCATGTGACTGTCCAGTTGTTCCAGCACCTTTTGTTGAAAGACTGTACTTTCTCCATTGAATTGCCTTTGTTCTTTGTCAAAGAGCAGTTGGCTATACTTTTTGCCCACTTTTCAGTCTGAATAACTCTCCCATTCCCATTCCACTGATCTGTTTGTCTATTCCTTCTCCAATATCACACTGTCCTGATCGCAGTAGCATTATAGTAAGCCTTGAAGCCAGGTAGTGTCAGTCATATAACTCTGTTTTTCTTCAGTGTTGTGTTTGCTATTCTGGGTCTTCTGCCTTTCCTTATACACTTTAGGATCAGTTTGTTGATATCCAGAGAATAACTTGCTGGGATTTAGATTGAGAGTGCAATGAATCTATAGATAAAGTTGCAAAGAATTGAGATATTAATAATATTAAGTATTTCTATTCATGAACATAGAATATCTTTCCATTTATTGTCATGGTTGTTCTCAGGTGTCATCAAGTCAGTTTCAACTCATAGCAACCCTATGTACACCTAAAACGAAACAGTGCCTGGTCCTGCACCATCCTTACAATCATTGTTACGCTTGAGCCCATTGTTGCAGCCACTGTGTCAATCCACCTACTTGAGGGTCTTCCTCTTTTTTGCTGACCTTCTACTTTATCAAGCATCTTAGTCATCTAGTGCTGCTCCAACAGAAATACAACAAGTTTTAACAAAGAGAATTTCATTCTCTCACAGTCTAGTAGGCTAGAAGTCCAAATTCAGGGGGTCAGCTCCAGGGGAAGGCTTTCTCTCTCTGTCAGCTCTGGAGGAACGTCCTTGTCATCAACAGTCTTCCCCCAGACTAGGAGCTTCTCTGCACAGGAATGTCGGGTCCAAAGGACACGCTCTGCTCCCGGTGCTTCTTTCTTGGTGGTATGAGGTCCCCAATTCTCTGCTTGCTTCCTTTTCCTTATATCTCTCGTAAGGTAAAAGGTGGTGCAGGCCAAACCCTAGGGAAACTCCCTTTACATCGGATCAGGGATGTGACCTGGGTAAGGGTGGTGTTACAATCCCACCCTAATCCTCTTTAACATAAAATTACAATCACAAAATGGAGGCCAACCACACAACTCTGGGAATCATGGCCCAGCCAAACTGATACACACATTTTTGGGGGGACGTAATTCAAACCATGACACCAAGTATGCTGTTCTTCTACAGGGATTGGTGCCTCTGATAACATGTCAAAAGTATATGAAATGAAGTCTTGCCATCCTCTCTTCTAAGGAGCATTCTGGCTGTACTTCCTCCAAGACAGATTTGTTTGTTCTTTTGGCAGTCCAAGGTATATTCAGTATTGTTCACCAACACCATAATTCAAATGCATCAATTCTTCTTCAGTCTTCCTTATTCATTGTTCAGCTTTCCCAGGCATATGAGGTGACTGAAAATATCCTGGCTGAGATCAGGCACACCTTAGTCTTCAAAGTGACACCTTTGCTTTTCAACACTTTAAAGAGGTCTTTTGCAGAAGAGTTGCCCAATGCAATACACCATTTGATTTATTGACTGCTGCTTCCATGGGCATTGATTACAGATCCAAGTAAAATGAAGTCCTTGACAACTTCAGTCTTTCCTCCATTTATCGTGATGTTGCTTATCAGTCCAGTTGTGAGGATTTTTGTTCTCTTTATGTTGAGGTGTAATCCACACTGAAGGCTGTAGTCTTTGATATTCATCAGGAAGTGCTTCAAGTCTTCACTTTCAGCAAGCAAGGTTGTGTCATCTGCATATTGCAGATCGTTAATGAGTCTTCCTCCAATCTTGATGCCATGCTCTTCTTCATATAGTCCAGTTTTTTGGATTATTTGCTCAGCATAAAGATTGAATAAGTATGGTGAAAGGATACAACTGTGAGGCAAAACTTTCCTGATTTTAAATCACGCAGTATCCCCTTGTTCTGTTCAAACAACTGCCTCTTGGTCTATTTACAGGTTCCACATGAGAACAATTACATGTTCTGGAATTCCCATTCTTTGCAATGTTTTCCAAAATTTGTTATGGTCCACATTGTCAAATGCCTTTGCAGAGTCAATAAAACACAAGTAAACATCTTTCTGGTATTCTCTGCTTTCAGCCAAGATTCATCTGACATCAGCAATGATATCCCTTGTTCCACACCCTCTTCTCAATCCAGCTTGAATGTCTGGCAGTTCCCTGTTGATGTACTGTTGCAGCCAGTTTTGAATGATCTTCAGCAAAATTTTACTTATGTGTGATATTAATGATATTGTTTGATAATTTCCAAATTCTTCTGGATTACCCAACTTTGGAATGAGCACAAGTATGGATCCCTTCCAGTTAGTTGCCCAGGTAGCTGTTTTCCAAATTTCTTAGGCAGAGACAAGTAAGCACTTCCAGGGTTGCATCTGTTTGTTGAAACATGTCAATCAGTATTCCGTCAGTTTCTGGAGCCTTGTTTTTAGCCAATGCCTTCAGTGCAGCTTGGACTTCTTCCTTCGGTACCATCAGTTATTGGTCATATACTACCTCTTGAAATGGTTAAACATAGACCAATTATTTTTGGTACAGTGACTGTATTCCTTCAATCTTCTTTTTGTGCTTCCAGTGTCATTCAATATTTTGCCTATAGAATCCTTCAATATTGAAAGTCGAGGCTTGAATTTTTTCTTCAGTTCTTTCAGCTTGAGAAATGCTGAGCGTCTTCTTCCTTTTTTGTATTCTAACTCCAAGTCTTAGCACGTTTCATTATAATACTTTACTTTGTCTTCTCACACTGCCCTTTGAAATCTTCTATTCAGCTCTTTTTCTTCATCATTTTTTCCATTCACTTTAGCTACTCTATTTCAAGAGCAAATTTCAGAGTCTATTCTGACATCCATTTTGGTCTTTTCTTTCTTTCTTATCTTTTTAATGATCTTTTGTTTTCTTCACGTATGATGTCCTTGATGTCATCCCACAACTTGGTCTTTGGTCATTGGTGTTAAATGCATCAAATCTATTCTTGAGATAGTCTCTAAATTCAGTTGGGAAGTACTCAAGGTTGTACTTTGGCTCTTGTGGACTTGTTTTAATTTTCTTCAGCTTCAACTTGAACTTGCATATGAGTAATTGATGGTCTGTTCCACAGTTGGCCCCTGGCCTCGTTTTGAGTGATATTGAGCTTTTCCATTGTCTCTTTATACAGATGTAGTCAATTTGATTTCTGCGTATTCCATCTTGTGAGGTCCACGTGTATAATAGCTGTTTGCATTGTTGAAAAAAGGTATTTGCAATTTATAAGTTGTTGATCTTGCAAAATTCTATCATGCAATCTCCGGCTTCATTTGTATTACCAAGGCCATATTTTCCAACTACAGATCCTTCGTTTCCAACTTTCACATTCAAATAATCAGTAATTATCAATGCATCTTGAATGCATTTTTGATCAATTTCAGACTGCAGAAGTTGGTAAAAATCTTCAATTTCTTCATCATTGGCCTTAGTGGTTTGTGTGTAAATTTGAATAATAGTAGTATTAACTTTTCCTCCTTGTAAGTGTATGGATATTATCCTGTCACTGACAGGATTGTACTTCAGTATAGATCTTGAAATATTCTTTTTGATAATGAATGCAATGCCATTCCTCTTCAAGTTGTCATTCCTGGCATAGTAGACCATATGATTGTCTGATTCAAAATGGCCAATGCCAGTCCATTTCAGCTATTTCCTAGGATATTGATCTTCAAGTGTTTCATTTCGTTTTTGAAGATTTCCAATTTCCCTATATTCATACATTGTACTTTCCATGTTCTGATTTTTTTTAGCTATTGATCTTTTTTTATTGTACTTTAGATGAAAGTTCACCGAGCAAACTAGTTTCTCATTAAGCAATTAATACTCATTGTTTTGTGACATTGATTGCCAACCCCACAACATGTCAACACTCTCCCCTTCTTGACCCCAGGTTCTCCATTACCAGCTTTCCTGTCCCCTCTTGCATTCATGTGCTTGCCCCTGGGCTGGTGTGCCCACTGAGTCTTGCTTTGTTTTATGGGCCTGTCTAATCTTTGGCTGAAGGGTAAACCTCAGGAGTGACTTCAGTACTGAGTTAAAAGAGTGTACGGGGGCCATCGTCTCGGGGTTTCTCCAGTCTCTGTCAGACCAGTAAGTCTGGTCTTTTGTGTGTGTGAGAGAGAGAGAATTAGAATTTTGTTCTACATTTTTCTCCAGCTCTGTCTGGGACCCTGTATTGTGATCTTTGTCAGAGCAGTCTGTGGTGGTAGCCAGGCACCATGTAATTGCGATGGACTCAGTCTGGTGGAGCCTGTGATACTTGTGGTCCATTACTTCTTTGGACTAATCTTTTCCTTGAGTCTTTAGTTTTCTTCATTCTCCCTTGTTCCAGACCAGGTGAGACCAGTGGAGTATCTTAGATGGCTGCTCACAAGCTTTTAAGATCCCAGACACTACTCATCAATGTAGAATGTAGATGTGCTCTGATTATTAATTAATGTTTGTATCTGTTTCTTCTCATTCGGAGTTGTGCCACATTAGCAAGTGAAGGTCTCGAAAACTTGACTCCATCCATGTCATTAAGGTCAATTCTACTTTGAGGAGGCAACTCTTTCCCAGTTGTATTTTGAGTGCCTTCCAACCTCAGGGGCTAATCTCCCACAGCTATGTCAGACAATGTTCCGCTGCTATTCATAAAGTTTTCATTGGCCAATTTTTTTTAAAGAAGTATTTCACCAGGTCCTTCTTCCTAGTCTGTTTTAGTCTAGAAGCTGTGCTGAAACTTGTCCACCATGGGTGACCCTGCTGGTGTTTGAAATACTGTTGGCATAGCTTCCAGCATCACAGCAACACGAAAGTCACCACAGTATGGCAAACTGTTATCTGCAAGATCAGTTAAGGGTATGAAGAATAAATGATTTTATTCTATTTTCATTTATTCCTTCTTGAACACCTTTCCTTTATGCAGATCTAAGTTTCTTACCTATATCATTTTCCTTTTCTCTGAAGAGTTTTGTAGTTTTCTTCATAAATATACATATTTTATTAGAATTATACCTAAGTATTTAATTTTGATGTTACTAAAACAAATGGCATTGTGTTTTTTAATTTCAAATTCCAATTGTTCATTGCTGGCATATAGGAAAGCAATGGACTTTTATATTTTAATGTTGTACATTGCAACCTTTTTATAATCTCTTATTAATTCCAGGAGATTTCTTTTTTTTTTGCCAATTCTTTGGGATTTCCTACATAGACAATCACATCATCTGCAAAAAAAAAGACAGTTTTATTTCTTCCTTTTCAATCCATATACCTTTTATTTCCTTTTCTTGTCTTATTGCATTCATTAGGCTTTTAGTATGATGTTGAATAGGAGTGTTGAGAAGGTACTTACTTGCCTTTTTCCCAGTCTTAGGGGGAAAGCATCTAGTTTTTATCATTATTTATGATGTTAGCTGTAGATTTTTTGTAGATGTTCTTCATCAAGTTGAGGAAGTTCCCCTCTATTTCTAGTTTCAGAGCGTTTTTATTATGAATGGGTTTTGGATTTTGTCAAAAGATTTTTCTGCATCTATTGATAACATCATATGATTTTTTCATGTTTAGTCTGTTGATATGATGAATTGCCTTAATTGATTTGCAAATGTTGAACTACCCTGGCATACCTGGGATAAATTCCACTTGGTTGAAGTGTATAATTCTTATACATTGTTAGATTCAGTTTGCTAATATTTTATTGAGGATTTTTGCATCTATGTACATGAGAGATATTGGTCTGTAAATTTCCTTCTTAGTAATGTCTTTGTTTTTGGTACTAGGATTATGGTGGTCTCATAGAATGAGTTTGGAATTGTCCCCTCCTCTTCTATTTTTTGGAAGAGTTTGTGAAGGATTAGTGTTAATTTTTCTTTAAATGTTTAGTAGAATTTACTAGTGAAACCATCTGGGCCTGATGATTTCGGTTCTGGAAGGCTACTAATTGTTGATTCAATTTCTTTAATAGCTATATGCCTATTCAGATTATCTATTTCTCCTTGTGTGAGTTTTGGTACATTATATCTTTCAAAGAATTGGTCCATTTCATCTAAGTTATTAAATTTGTGTACATGTAGTTGTTCATAGTATTATTATCTTTTTAATGTCTATGGGATCCATTGTGATGACCTCTGTTTTATTTCTAATATTAGTAATTTGTGTCTTCTTTCTTTTTTTATTGGTTAGCCAAGCTAGAGTTTTATAAATTTTATTGATCTTTTCAAAGAACCAAATTTTGGTTTCATTGATTTTCTCTGTTGATTTCCTGTTTTAAATTTTATTGGTTTCTTCTCTAATTTTTGTAATTTTTTTCTTCTGCTTACTTTAGATTTAATTTGCTCTTCTTTTTCAAGTTCCCCAAGGTGGAGTCTTATATTATTGATTTTAGATCTTTACTACCATATGCATTCACATGCTATATCTCCTCATGCCACACATTTTGATAAATTGTGTTTTAATTTTCATTTAGTTAAAAATTTTTTTTTAATTTGTCTTGAGGTTTCTTCTTTGACTCATGTGTCATTTGGTAGTGTGCTGTTTAATCTCCAAATATCTTGGAATTTTCTAGCTATCTTCTGTTACTGATTTCTAGTTTAATTCCATTGTGGCCTGAAAGTATAGTTTGTAAGATTTCTATTCTTTTATATTTGTTAAGATGGTTTTTATGACCCAAAGTGTGCTCTATCTTCATGAATGGTTCATGTGAGCTTGAGAAAAATGTATATTTTGCTGTTGTTGGATGAAGTATTCTATAAATGTCAATTAGATCCAGTTGATTCATGTTGCTGTTCTGTTCAACTATACCTTTACTAATTTTCTGCCTGCTGGACCTGTCAATTACTGATAGAGGGATGTTGAAGTCTTCAACTATAATAGTGAATTTGTACATTTTTACTTGAAGTTCTATCAATTTTTCCCTCACATATTCTGATATTCTGTTGTTAGGCACACATATAATCAGGACTGCTATGTCTTTTTGGAAAATTTACACCTTTATCATTATGTAATGCCCTTTTTAACCCTGATAATATTCCTTTCTCTGAAATATGCATTGTCAGAAATTAATATAATTACTCCAGCTTTCTGTTAATTAATGTTAGCATGGTATATCTTTCTCCATCCTTTCACTTTTAATCTCTCTGTATCTGTATATTTTAACTGGGTTTCTTGTAGACAACATAGAGTTGATTCTTGTTTTTTTAATCCCCTCTGATAGTCTCTGTCTTTTAATTGGTATATTTAGACCGCTCACATTTAAAGCGATTATTGATATAGTTGAATTAATGTCTACCATATTTGTAACAGTATTTTATTTGTTGCCTTTGTTGTTTGCTTCCTCTTTCTTCTTCTCCTCTTTTTTTGGACTTCTGTGATTTTAATTGGACATTTTGTATGCTTCCATCTTCTCTCTTCTCCTAACATATCAACTATATTTCTTTAAAAAATTCTGCCATAGAGTTTGCAATATACATCTACAACTAATTTAAGTCAACCTTCAAGTAACTTAATGGGTTATTTACAGGTACCTTGTAAGAAAGTGGAAACCCTGGTGGCAAAATGGTTAAGAGCTACAGCTGCTAACCTAAAGTTCGGCAGTTCAAACCCACCAGGTGCTTCTTGGAAACCTTATGGGGCAATTCTATTTTGTCCTATAGGGTCGCTATGAGTTGGAATTGACTCGAAGGCAACTGGTTTGGTTGTAAGAAAGTATTCCCAATACCTTCCTCTTATCCCTCATAACATTGCTGTCATGCATTTTACTTATCCATAAGCTATAATCATGCAATATATTGTTGTTATTATTATTATTTTAAACAAAGTGTTATCTGTTAGATCAGTTAATGATATGAAAAATAAATGGTTTCATTTTACCTTAATTTATTCCTTCTTGAACACTCTTCCTCCCTTTATGTAGATTTGAATTTCTTACTATATCACTTTCCTTTCCTTTGAAGGACTTTTTTTTCAACATTTTTTGCAAAATTGGTCTGTTATTGTGTGCCACAGAGTTGATTGTGACTCATAGCCACCATATAGGACAGGGTAGAACTGTCCCATAGGGTTTCCTAGGCTATAATCTTTACAGAAGCAGATCACCAGGTCTTTTTTTCCAGGGAGTAGCTGATAAGTTTGAACTGCCAACCTTTTGGTTAGCTGCTGAACACTTAACTATTGCACCACCGGGGCTCCTTTATAGTTTATACTGGTCTAATGGTGACAAATTCCTTCAAATTTTTGTATGTCTGAGAAAACCTTTATTTGTATTTAATTTTGGAGGATAATTTAGCTGGGTACAGAATTCTAGGTTGGTATTTTTTTTTCAGCATTTTAAATGTTTTACTACATTCTCTTCGTACTTGCATGGTTTTTGATGATAAATCTGACATAATTATTATCCTTTTTCCTTTATAGGTAAGGCTCTCTGCTCCCTTTCTAGTTCTTTCAAGATTTTCTTTTTGTCTTTGATTTCCTGAAGTTTGAATATGATATGCACCCAAACCCATTGCTGTCAAGTCGATGCTGACTTATAGCAACTGTATAGGACAGAATAGAATGGCCCCATAAGGTTTCCAAAAAGTGCCTGGTGGGTTCGAACTGCTGACCTTTTGGTTAGCAGCCATAGCTCTTAAGCACTACGCCACCAGGGTTTCCATGATATGCACAGGAATATATTTTTTGGTATTTAACCTGTTCTGTGTTCTCTGAATTTCCTGGATCTGTGATTTGCTGTCTGTCAACAATTTT
>NW_004443996.1:4014538-4015928 GCF_000243295.1 Trichechus manatus latirostris
AAACAGTTAGTACACATATTGCCCTATGACAATGGTTAACAACTCCACGACATGTCAACACTGTTCCTTCTCAAACTTGGGTTCCCTATCACCAGCTTTCTTTTCCCTTCCTTCCTACTAGTACTTGTCCCAGGACTGCTATGCCTCATTAGTCTCATTTTGTTTTATGAGGCTGTCCAATCTCCAGCTGAATGGTGAATTTCTGAAGTGACTTCACCACTCAGCTAAAAAAGGTGTCTGGGGACCCTACTCTCAGGGTCTCTCAAGTCTGTCAGGTAAGTAAATCTGGTCTTTTTCTGTGAGTTAGAATTTTGTTCTGCATCCTTTTCCAGCTCTGTCCAGAACCCTCTGTTGTGATCCCGGTCAGAGCAGTCAGTGATGGTAGCCGGGCACCATCTAGCTGTACTGGACTCAGTCTGGTGGAGGGAGTGGTAGCTGCGGTCCATTAGTCCTTTGGACTAATCTTTTCCTTGTGTCCTGTTCTCTTCACTCTCCCTTGCTCCCGAAGGGGTGAGACCAGTGGAGTCTCTTAGATGGCCGCTCACAGGCTCTTAAGACGCCAGACGCTACTCACCAAGGTAGAATGTAGAACATTGTCTTTATAAACTGTGTTATGCTTATTGAGCTAGATGTTCCCCGAGACAATGGTCCCCAGAGCCCTCCACCCAGCAATTCAGTCCCTCAGGGAGTTTGGATGTGTCTATGGAGCGTCCATGACCTTTCCTTGTACAAGTTGTGCTGGCTTCCCCAGTATTGTGTACTGTCTTACCTTTCACCAAAGTTACCACTTATCTATTGTCTATTTAGTTCCCCCCACCTCTCCCATCCCTCGTACCCAACAAAAACTGTTTCTTTTTGTGTGTAAACTTTTACATGAGTTTTCACAGTAGAGGTCTCATACAATATTTGTCCTTTTGAGACTGACTTATTTCACTCAGCATAATGTTCTCCAGTTTTATCCATGTTGTGAGATGCTTCACAGATTCATCATTGTTCTTTATGGTTGCATAATACTCCACTGTGTATGTACCATAGTTTGTTTATCCATTCATCTGTTGATGGGCATCTAGGTTGTTTCCATCTTTTTGCTATTGTGAATGGTGCTGCAATGAATATGGGTTTGCATTAGTCTATTCGTGTGACCGCTCTTATTTCTCTAGGATACGTTCTTAGGAGTGAGATTGCTGGATGGTGTGATATTTTTATTTCTAGCTTTCTAAGGAAGTGCCATATCATTTTCCAAAATTGTTGTATCATTTTACATTCCCACCAGCAGTGCATAAGTATTCCAATCTCCCTGCAGCCCCTCCAACATTTGTTATTTCCAGTGTTTTTGATTCGTGCCAGTAATGCCGGGGTGAGATGGTATCTCATTGTGGTTTTAATTTGC
>NW_004443996.1:4017282-4018609 GCF_000243295.1 Trichechus manatus latirostris
TTCTCAAGGGTAATGTTTTCAGCCTCTCTCCATTAAGAATGATGCTGGCCATTGGTTTTGCATAGATGCCCTTTATTTTGTTGAGAAATTTCCCTTCTATACCTATTTTATTGAGAGTTTTTATAAGGAATGGGTGTTGGACTTTGTCAAATGCCTTTTCTGCGTCAATTGGGATGATCATGTGATTCTTTTCTTTCCTTTTATTTATGTAGTGGATTATGTTGATTGATTTTCTAATGTTGAACCATCCTTGCATACCTGTATGAATCCTACTTGGTTGTAGTATGTTTTTTTTGATATGATGCTGAATTCTATTGGCTAGAATTTTGTTGAGAAGTTTTGCATCTATATTCCTGAAAGATATTGGTCTGTAATTTTCTTTTTTTGTGGTGTCTTTGCCTGGTTTTGGTATCAGGGTTATGCTGTCTTCATAAAATGAATTCGGAAGTATCCCTTCCTTTTCTATGTTCTGAAATAGTTTGAGTAGTACAGGTGTAAGCTCTTCTCTGAATGTTGGGTAGAATTCTCCCATGAAGCCATCTGGGCCAGGGCTTTTTTTTTTTTGGATTTTTTTTTATTACATTTTCAATCTCTTCTCTTGTTATGGGTCTGCACAGATTTTCAACATCACTTTGTGGTAGTTTGGGTACGTGGTGTGTTTTTAGAAATTTATCCATTTCCTCAAGGTTTTCAAATTTGTTGGAGTATAGTTTTTCATAATACTCTGTTATAATGCTTTTCATTTAAGTTGGGTTTGTTGTAATGTTCCCCATGTCATTTCTTACTTTGGTTATTTGTGTCCTCTCCTTTTTTTCTTTTGTCAGTCTGGCCAGTGGTTTGTCGATTATGTTGATCCTTTCAAAGAACCAACTTTTGGTTTTGTTGATTCTTTCTGTTGTTTTTCTGTTCTCTATTTCATTTATTTCTTATCTGATCTTTATTATTTCCTTTCTTCTAGTGGCTGCGGTATTTTTTGGCTGTTCTCTTTCTTTTTGTTTGAGTTCTGTAGTTAATGTTTTGATTTTGTCCCTTTCTTCTTTTTTGATGTGTGCGTCTAATGGTATAAATTGTCCTCTGAGGGCTGTCTTTGCTGTGTCCCAAAATGTTTTGGTATGATGTGTTTTCATTCTCATTTGATTCTAGGAATTTTTTGATTCCGTCTCTGATGTCTTCTTTTACCCAGTGATGTGTAAGCAGGGTGTTATTCAGTTTCCATGTAATTGATTTTTTTCCCTTGGTCTTCCTGTTGTTAATTTCTACATTGATGGCATTGTGGTCAGAGAAGATACTTTGTATTATCTCAATGTTTTGGATCTTGTTGAGGATT
>NW_004443996.1:4019015-4052287 GCF_000243295.1 Trichechus manatus latirostris
ATTGCCACTCCTGCTCTTTTTTGGTAGCTGTTTGCTTCATATATTTTTTCCATCCTTTGATTTTTAATAAATTTATGTCTTTGTTTCTAAGGTGTGTCTCTTGTAGACAGCATATTGATGGATCCTGTTTTTTTTTAATCCATTCTGTCACCCTCCATCTGTTTATGGATGCATTGAGTCCATTTACATTCAGTGTAATTATTGATAGGTGTGAGATTATTGATGTCATTTTGTAGTCTTTTTTTGTGGTGCTGTTGTTTTATTTGTTCCTCTTACTCTCTTGTGTGAATTCCTTGTTTGTGGACATTTTTTCATTTCTTTTTTTTTTTTGTAGGTTTTGTTTTTACTGAGACTTTATTTTTTTCTTTATTTTGATGAGTAGGTTTTTTAACCTTCTTTGTGGTTACCTTGAAATGTACCCTTATCTTCCTAGGTTTGAACAAGTCTATTATTACTTGGTATTGCCTTGCCTTCCTCTCTATTAGAAGGTTCTATACCTACACCGTTTATTTTCTCTTTTAGTTTTCTGATGTTGTTGTCATTTACAGATTAACATCTCTCATTCCGTGTTTTAATTCTTTTGGTTTTGGATAGTCCTTAAGAGTTCATTTCCTGGGTTGGCATATGGCTGTTACAATCCTGTGTCCTAGATTCAGCCTGTGGTCTGTTGTTTGTTCTCAGATTGAAGGACTCCCTTTAATAAGTCTTATAAGTTTGGTTTGGTTTTTACATAGTCCCTTAATTTCTGTTTATCTCGAAATGTCCTAATTTCACCATCGTATTTGAATGAGAATTTTGCAATTCTTCAATGATCTTCTGTGTGTTTTCTATTTTCCCCCCCTGTTCTGGAACTCTGATCACTTGTAGATTTTTACTCTTGATTGTATGCCACATAATTCTGATTTTTCTTAGAGTTGTATCCAAGTTTTTGTCTTCAATTTTGCTGATTCTGTCTTCCATTATTTCAAAACTGCTCCTCAGCTTTTCTATGACACTATCGATTTCTGAAATCTTGTTGTTTATCTTTTGGATTTCTAATTGTTGTTTTTGTGTGATTTCTAGTTGTGATTTTATTTGAGAATTTTGTTACTGTATTATTCTCTTGAATTCTTCCATTTTTTTGTCTGTATTTTCCGTGAATTTTTCTGCCTTTTCCATGAATTTGTCTATTTTTTCCTCTTTTTTTGTCTGGTTTTTGTTTCAACTCTGGATAATTCTGAATATTAGAGATTTGAATTCCCCATCAGGTAGCTCTAGTGCCTTTTCTTCTGCTGGAAATTCATCTGGTGTTTATTTTGACACCTACTGGAATGATCCTGTCCTGGTTTTGTATGTTTTTGACATTGTCTGCTGAGTTTGGGGCATTCAGTAGTTTTTTTCCCTTTTACTGATTGTAGATTTGTTTGTTTCATCCTATTTTTTGTGTTATTTGGTTATGTCTGAGCAGGTTTGTTGTGTGTTCTTTGTTGTTTATCATCTGTGGGCATGACACTCTTCACCTCCTCCTCCAATAGGCAGGGTCAGTCACTCAGTTATGGGACAGCAGGGAAGGTCCTGCTTAAGGAGGACTCCTGTAATGGGTTGTTTGTGGCACGTACTAGGGCTAACAGGGCGGACAGGGAATCAGTGCAGGGTAGATTCTGTTAGGCTTTGTCTGTACTGCTTGGGAGTGTGATGTTCAGTGCACTGTGCAGGTAGCCAGGAAGGAGGGGGGAGACTGTGATGTGTGGAGCTAAGATGGTTATGGGAAAGAGGAGAAAAGAACAGGAGCCAAAAACACACATAAACAAAAAAGAGTGTAAGAGAGGTTGCTATTGGAGTGGAGAGATGAGAGACTGAGAAATGGAGAAAAACAAAAAAAAAAAGGGTAAAAGAAAAAAATGAATACATAAATATTAGAGAAAAAAAGGAAGAAAATTCTCCAGGGATCCCACTGGTGTGGCTGCTAGGGCTGGGGAAATTTTTCCCAGGCTGTGAAGTACAGCCTGGCTAGAAGGATAGAGGTGTTACACAGTGCCAGCTATTCAGGAGACAGGAAGAGAAGGTAAGTACAGAGAGATGAGAAACTGGAAATGAAGAAAGACAAAAAGGGAAAAAGAGAGAGAAGAAAATAAAAAAAAGAAAGAAAAACAAAAACGAAAACAAAAAAACAAAAACGAAAACAAAAAAACAAAAAAAGAAATGCCCCCAGGGATGTCACTGTGCGTCTGTGCAGAGTAAGGGAGTACCTCCCAAGCCACATGGTACTGCCTGGCTAGAAGGGGTTCCCAAGCCAAGAAAAGAAAAAGAAAACAAACAAACAAACAAATCAAAACAGAACAAATCAGAACAAACAATAAAAAGCCCCAGAGTTCCCACCAGTGTGGTGGCAGGGGCCGGGAAGCAGTTTCACAGTTGAGCAGTGTTTCACAGTCTTTCAGGAAGAAGCAAATATGGCACACTGAGCCAGGTATTTGAGAGAAGGAGGGGAAGGTGGTGAGAGGTAAGGAAGAAATCTAATGAAGCAGAAAAAAGCAACACCGGTAGCCAACAAATGGCACTCCGGGAGCTGGTGAGTGCAGGCGGGTGGAATCCAAGTGACACCAGGGTGAAGTCAGTGCTTCCTGGCTAAGAGACTGTGGCCACAGGACACGGAGGAGGCCAAGTGGGGTTGAAGAAGGGTAGAGGGTGGGAAAGTGTATTTCACTGGTTACTGGTTGTTTTTTCTCCTGCTGGAAGCCCCATGAAGCTGCTTTCTCATAACCCCTGTTCGCTGATCTCGGATAGGAGCCCAAGGTGGCGGCTCCGTGCTGTGGTAGCTGATAGGGGACCTCGGCATGTATCTCTCCTCGCCCTCTGTTCTCAGTCAGTTTCTTATTTCATTCGCTACTTGGCTGAGTTCTTTATTTCTTCATTTGATGCTTAGGGTTTCAGTATTGACGTGTGACTCTGTTTGACTTAGTTTTTTGGATCTTTGCTGTGGTGGGATGGTGTGCTGCTTCTGTCTATAGTGCCATGTTACCCGGAAGTCAATCATAGCTATTTTAAACTTACAGTCTGATAATTGCAAAATGTCTGTCATATCTAAGTCTGGTTCTAATGCTTTCCCTGTCTCTTCAGACTGTGTTTTTTTTTTTTTTTTTTTTTTTTTTGCCTTTTAGCATTCCTTGCAATTTGTTTTGAAAGGTGAACATGATGTATCAGGTAAAAGGAAATGAGGATTTTTCACTTATAATCCCTTGTAATGCCCTGTTGATATTCATATGGAGTTAAGGTGTGGGAGAAGGGGAAGCGTTGTATAATCCTATGATTAGGTCTCAATTTTTTAGTGAGCCTCTGCCCTTGGAGTGTGACCTTCACAGGTGCTTCTCAGATTTTTTTCACCTCTTATATAAAACAGGAGGAAGCCTCATGGCACAACGGTTAAGTGCTCGACTGCTAATGAAAAAGTCAACAGTTCAAATCCATCAGTGGCTCCATGGGAGAAAAGACCTGGCAATCTACTCCCATAAAGATTACAGTCTAGGAAACCCTATGAGTAAGTTCTACTCTGTCATGTAGGGTCACTAGGAGTCGGAATTGACTTAAAGACACACAACAACAACATATAAAACAGGAAGGCTAGTAAGGGCTGGAGTTGACTATTTCCTTTCCCCATGTGCAAGGTTAGAAGAAGCAGTAGTTGGGTATTTCCCTTCTCCCACATCCAAGGCTAGAAGGATGATTGGGTTGGGATAGTCTCTTTCTCTACATGGAAGGCTAGAAGTCGCTAGAGTTGAGTATTTCCCCTCTTCCATGGTGGTTAGGCTTTGATAAATCTCACGTTGGTTCTGATAAAGTAGTTTCTCTTGAGGGTAGATCATTTGTTAAAGAGAACAGATAAGTATTTCAAAATTGTTACTTTTACCCTCCTCTGCCAGAAGCAAGAGGGTAATTTATATCTGATCTTCACAGTGAGAACTTCTGGGGCTCCTAGAGGTAAAACTCATGAATGTGTGGGGAACCCCTTAAGTCTGAGCATTTTTTTTTTTACCAGCAATTCAGCCATTTTCCTTTAAGTGTTCCTACCTGATGCTGAGTTCAGTAGGGGTGGTTTCTGATATCAGTCAGTGGTGATTCTCTGTACCAGCTTGTCTTTCTATTCAGTTTTTAGGGCAGCAGTTTCCCTGTAACCTCAATTCTCTGTTGGATCTAAGAAGAGTAGTTGATTTTCAGTTTTTCTGTGTTTTTTTTTTTTTCTTGTTGTGAGGATGAGAGTGATGACTTCCAAGCTCTTTGCATGCTGGACTAGGAACTGGAAATCTCTATCAATATCTTTATAAATATACTGACAGGGTATAAAAAATAACTATTCATAGCCTTATGATACTCTAGTATATATACAGCTGTTATTATATAAGAAGAAAATAAAATGGAGTTTTAGAGGACAATTTTATTGTTTCAGAAACTTGTTACACTTAGTAAGTCTACATTAAGAGATGTGTTAGAGGAGGTAAATCAGATTTTTTAAGTGGTGAGCAGAAGCAGCAGCAGAATAAAAAGCTATATAATGTTAATTAACATCTTGCTTCATTGTGAAATTAAGTGGGAAACCAGGAAGGAAACTCTTCATAGATGGGTCTAAATTTCCTTTAACTCAAGAATAACATCAATAAAAAGCTTCCAAAGGATACTGTTGATACGCAAAATTTCAACAAAAGCAATTTTTTATTTTCTTTTATTTTTTAGTTAGGGTCTGCTCTTTGCCTACAGTGCTTTCATTTCTTAATGAAAATACTCTTGAGAAGGAGAATACTTTCAATTTCTACAGCACTGTAGTGTGATTTAATTAGATAAGTGCATTCCTAGCTAGCACCAAATTACTAGATGTCTAGTTTTAAAATAATGAAAAGGTAACAAAATGGCACCAAAATGGAAGGAAAGATGAGAGCAACTGCATATAAATGCTCAGTCTATTTCATAGTTTTACTTAGCTTATCTCTGATATAAAAGCTAAGAGACATGTTTCATAGAGGATAGAAGTCAAAATTCAATGAAAAGTCTACAACATATCTGTGCTATTTTGAAAAAAACTTAATATGAGTTTGTTCTTTTAAATTGGTAAGAGTGAAAGTGTTAATTTTATAAACCAGAAGTTAGCGTATCTCTAAGGCTGCAGTAATCGTAGTGACGAAGTTACGTAAGTTGCTGACTATAGCAGCTAAACAGATTACTTCATATCTGAGCTTTCACATGTGAAAAGCTGGAACAACTAAACTGGTTGCAGCTCAATTTATGTGACTTTTTTTGTAGTGATAAGTGGGAAACTCTTTTGCTGGGGAAGAAAAGCCCACATCAGATTCTACTAGTTCTGTCACAGACTGAGTATGATCTTGGGAGGATTTTAACATCTCTGTAATTCAGTTACCTTACCTACTATATCCCCAGTCTGTCTCAGTGGTATATTATGATATGTATTAAGATCATACAGCAGTGTTGGATCTACCCAAGAAAGAGATAATTTAGGAATACTAGTTATGTCAGTTATCTTCTTCTGAGGCTTAATTTAGTCATTATTCTTATACGTAATGAAAATTGACCAATTGATATCTCATCAGTGCCATTTCTGTGTCAACCAGAATGGCAGAGGTGAAAGGTGAAAACAATCCAAATCATTCCTCTCAGAACTGTAAATAAGATTTATAATATTCTATATCTCTTGAGTTCTGTGTAGAAGAGGTAGGTTCAAAGCAGATATGTTATTCAGAAAAATATTAACAACAGGATTGCAGGTCTTGGGAATATAAACCAGGTGTTTGGACTAAAGGTTGGTCGAGATTGGGTTGGAACCATAAGGTAGGAGGTCAATCTTCAAGCAAATAGCAAAGGTGGAATCAGGGATTAGAGGCCAGGTGAGCAGTCCTGAATTAATTTGCACAGTGATCAGAGTAGTAGTTGGTTGCACATTAAAATCATCTGGGAGTTTAAAAAAATATATTTGTTCGGGCTCAATTCTGGGACAATCACATCAGTATATGTGGAGATGGAGTTCTGGCATTGGAATGTGTGGCCAAGGTTGACAGCCACTGAGATAGATCTAAGAGTGAAGCTATGGGTCAAAACTAGGCAGGCGGTCAAAAATTTAAAGAATATAGAAGGAAAATTGCAAGGTGAGATGGATTTTCAAAAACCAGGTGGGTAAATGAGAATTAAGAGATCTACAAGAATAAAAGGAAGGACATGCATGGCAGACTGACAGGAAAATAAGTGCAAGGTACTGGAAAGTTTGGTGTTTACAGTAGGGTTGTTCTTAGAAGGGTGCAAGCCTGGGACAATTCACTCAGTGCAAAACACCTTTATTATGGCCATATACTTGTGATTTTAATGTACTTCTGGCTACAAGACTAATTATCAGAAATTAGACCCCTAACATGAAGAGAGAGGCAGGAAGGAGGTTTTACTTAGCTAAGGAAGTAGATGATAGAGAATAAAGACTTACCATTTTTTTAGTGATCTAGAAACTAGAAATTCTGTTCTTTATGTTACAACTGACATCTCAATAGAGATAATGTTCAGGACCACTTAGGTCAGAGTTCTTGATTTAAAAAAAAAAAGTCACAAATGTTGTCACTCTATTAAATGAAACAAGGAAACTGCACTTATTTTAAATAGAGATTTCAACCTATCTGAATTGGATTATCTTTAACATGTCACAAACTGCCGAAGTTTTTGAGCAAGCAATCATTGTTAGCTTCACAAACCTCTTACTTTTATACATCGCTGAAAGCTACTTCTTTTTGTTGAGCACTCTTTCCTAGGATGATAAGTCCTTTTGTTTCTGTTGACAGGGATCAAAAGGGAAAACTTCATGGTCAGAATTAAAAATCCTCAAAGATTTAACAGTGAGTTCAATAAACTCGAAAAGAGGCTGCTTCTTCCTAGGCTGCTTTGCCTCCAACGACAGGGTCAAATAAGATCCTTGTGTGACTGGAGTAATATTGCTCCTTCACAGGTTCTCTCACATAGTTTGAAAGCGGTTAGTAGTGCCATTGGAGTAAGATCACTTCTTGGCTTCCACTGACGGAGATTAAGAGGGAACAAGACCATATTTTCCTTGGAAAAAGATAAATCTCTATATGTTCAAAGAAAGACTATCTCTCCCCTAGCAGGGAAAATGAGTAAACCAAATATACTGAATAAATCACCCTTCCTCAGGACTTCACCCTATCATTGGAAGGAGTGAAGTAGAGGACTGGGAACGCAGTTTTCCCTAATCTCCAGTCTCAAAGTATCATCAACGTTGCCTGCTTTGAAATCACTAGAACTAATCTCATTCTGTTCTTTTTCCCTTTGTCAGTCATTTACAAGAAGCTCTCAACTCTTCGTTCACCCATCATCTTCCATGCTCTAATATATATATATATACACACACACACATATACATACATAGACATACATACACACACATACACGTAGGTATACAGATCTTATATTTGAATCCCATCTCTTACCCTTCCCCAATTACCAAAAACTGTCCACAGTATCCTCTGGAAATCATAGTCCCTCATCAGCAAAGTCCCTTATATTATATACTCAACCTGTTCTCTTCATCTTCTTGCAGTAAGAGAGATCTGCATTTCCCCCAAAGGCACTGCTTTTCCTATAGTTCTCACAAGCATTCTTTCTCACAACACTGGGCTTGTACTGGGGTAGGTGTCCCCTTTATCCTCATTGCCACTTCCAATATCATGCCAACAAACTACATAACATGTTATCTATTCTTATTGGAGTCATGTACTGACCCCTAGGTCACTCCTACTCATTTCTCAAAGATTTTGGCTCCAGTCTCGTTCTCTCCAAAATTATTTGTGCTGTAACTCTTAGTGATTTTCATATCCGTGTATATTATCCTACTAATAGCTTGGTCTTTTCATTTCTTAACTTTCTCATCTTCAATAATCTTGCCCTCCACATTACTCAAAGATTCCTTTCCATGTTAATATCCTAGGCCTTATCATTGCCAGTAATTTTAATACCTCTGTGATTCAAATTTCAAGCATTCCGTTCTCAAAGCACCACATCCTGTGTTTCAGGTTTATTTCCTCTAGTCCTCAATCTCCAAAAATCCTTAAACCCCACCTGGACCTCCAATCCTTTGATTTTTATTCACTGTTTTTCATCTTATCATGTCCTCACTTCCCTCCCTATTTAACTTGAATTTTATCATCAGTCATTATAATCACTCCCTTCAATACATCTTCAATTTCCTTGTCCTCTTCTGCCCTTTTGTTCTCCTTCCCTGGTAAAACCCTCAAGCCTGATTGAATCCAAATCTCTGCCTACTCCATGCCTACACTTATGCAGCATGATTTGTCTGGAGAAAAACACAAAACCAGGTTGACTAGTCTCATTTTAAATTTAGGGTCACAAATTTCAATTTGCCCAAAAAATTCTACATTTCCTTAGTCTATTCATTCATCTAGTCTCCTTGTAAACTTTTTCATACCTTCTCCTCTCTCCTTAAACCTCCAATGCTTTCTGTCCATCCTCATTTTTAGCTGATGATCTTATTTCTCATTTCACTGAGAAAACTGCAATAAATCGAAGAAAACTTCACAAGCTCCTCATATACACGCTTACTAGTACCTGCACGCATATATTCTCTGCTTTCCCTCATTATTACAGATGAACATATCTGTGCACCCAACTAAAGCCAACCTATCCGCGTGTGTAGAAGTTCCCACTCCCCTTTCCTCCCCAAGGACACCACTTTTCTAAATCTCTCCGCTTTCTTATGTTTACTGTTTCTTTCTCTTCTGGATTATTTGAATCAACATACAAATAATATGTTATTTCTCACATCTTAGAAAATACACTCTTGACCCCATTCCACCTCCAGATACTTCTCTATTTCTGTGCTCTCCTTTTGTAATAAAATCCCTCAAGAGAGGTGTATATACTTAGTATGTACAGATGTCTCGTTTCTCATGCAAAAGGAGCAGGTATGAGGAGGAAGACTGGGAATCAAGATTTAGACATGTTGACTTTGAGATAGCTATTAGACCGACAAATGAAAATGTCAAGTAAATGGAGCTATAATGTAGGCAGTTTGGGTAGCTAAGGATAAGAGAGATTAAGTAACTTTCCCTGGCCCCTAGAAGCTAATAATTAGCTGATCTGGGATTCAAACTTAGACTATCTGACTTCCCAGACTGTGTTCTCAACCATTGTGATTCTCAGTTTAATTTCTGAGATCTCATTAATCTGTTCAACAAATATTTATTGAGCACATATTATTAACAGTCCTGTGCCCTTGCTCAGCAGATATAAAGTATAGAAGTGTAAGATGTGATTTTGTTCAAGAAAGTTATAATTTTATCTATAGTATATCTTTATTAAAATATAATACTTTAAAATGTGTTTTAGTTAATTATTATCCGATATAAGCTGAAATTATAATAACTTCAACAATTTTTAGAATTGTTTCAGAAAGCAGATTATAACTAAACAAGGTTTATGCTTTGATGCTTCAGGGAAAGTAGAGTGAATTTAACCATAATATTTAATTACCAATTAACATTCAACAAAATATAGCAGCAGCTTGCAATCCCTATTAGGAAAGAATGTTGTTTGGAACAACTTAATAAAACTAAGTCATGTTTTTAAACTTGGGAAAGGTAGCTGTCAATTTCAGCTGACTGGCAACACCATATTACATGATGAATCACTCTCTTTTTGCTTCTCACTATGGATGAAAAAAAAAGGAAACAAGAAACAGAGAAGCCCAAAGGAACAATTAACTGAATCTTTATTTTGATTTATCTATATCTGAAGGGAATGGTTTGCTAGTGAAGAAAGCCATAAGCAGCTAAAAACTTAAAAAGAAAATGATGAAATAATATTAAACACTAGTAAAGCTTGAAGCACAAGCACTTCTTTGGATAGGGCATTCTTGATCTCCAATATACAGATTAAGGAGCAGTTACAACAATACCATTCAAAAGGGTAATACAGACCAAGTAGGGACTGGTAATAGTCTACATAGTAGAGAATGAAGTCTTAAAATTTACCTAGGTATGTATGGTATTTTAAAATTTCCTATTTCAGATCACTGAAGATGAAAAGTTTGTTTATCTATTTTAATAATGTCTTTAAATTGATTTAAAAAATAAAAAAAATATGGTTATTTCTCCATTAAACATGACTATAGAAATCATGGTTGTTCAGACTAGGTGACCAGTATCAAGCCACTGTCGCTCATTGGTCACAGTACATTCTGATCATAGCATAAAAACCAAAAATAAACAAACTTTTGTGATATGAGTTTGCAAACTTATTCCTTGAGTGGAGTAAGTAACATCGTCCTAATATTTAGACTGTCATAAATAGAAAAAAGTCCCATTATTGTATTAATAAAGAGAATAAATGGTTTTAGTCCTGGTACATTTTCTATTCCTGTAGGAGGAAAAATATTTTCTAGAGAGGGCTTCATGACAAATTTCACTCTGTAAATTGGTTATTTTTTTCTGTAGTTATGAGAGATTTAAAAGTGCCAATATTCAAAGAGCCTGAGAAAAATGTTTTCTTTAAATTGTTCCTTTTCACTAAGAGGAGATTTTCTAACAATCACAAGATTTAAGATCCTTTCTTTGAATTATTTAATATGATGTCCGCAGGATGTCTGTAGACTCACCCCTGGTGACAAATGTGTGCATGTGACAAATGCAATCTTATTTTGAAGATATAATATATATTGGATCTGTTACATGGAAGGGTACATGAACGAAGTTTTTACTGCTGAATTACATTTTTGATACCTGCCTTGGGATAGTATAGAAGTAGTGACATGTGTCCTTAAGCATTTGGTACCAAGTGTTTTTTTTTTGTCTTAATGAAACTATGAATCAAAAGTAGTAAAGTCTGCTTTATGTTGTATAATTTAGTGATGTGCTATATATGGAATATTATTATATAAAGGAAAACAAATGAAAACTTTAAAAACACCTAATGTTTTTGTGAATTCTGAAATTTTAATATATTTTCCAAGTGAAAAATAGTCCATAAGATAGCTCAACATTGTCACTTTTTAGATATTATATATGAACGTTGTTGCCTCTTGAATATTAGCAATTATGATAAATTGTTTTTTTCCGTATTTGGTATTTTTGGAGAGGGTAATATTGAAATGATGACTATCTTTCTGGAAGCTAACTTTATCATTTTTCAAACGTTAAATCCGTTTATAGAAATATCCAATATAGCGTTTTCTTCTTTTCATCTTCTCTTCAAATTGAGGAAAGATTAGGTTGAAAGCAAAACACTTTTTCTTTAAATTGTTCCTTTTCACCGAGGAAATTCTCTAACAATCACAAGATTTAAGATCCTTTCTTTAAATTATTTAATATGATGTCCACAGGATGTCTGTAGACTCACACTTGGTGACAAATGTGTGCATGTGACAAATGCAATCTTATTTTGAAGACATAATATATATTGGATCTGTTACATGGAAGGGTACATGAGCAAAACTTACCAGGCAAATCGCCTTGCAGATCTTCCAGAAGATTTCCCAGCAGATCCTTCTGCTGGTTTCACAGTAAGTCCCACTGCAGGTCCCAGAACCAGTCCGCCTACTGTAGGTCCCAGGGCAAGTCTCTGTGCAGTACTGACAACATGTTGCCTTGCTTGTCTCTCAGCATACCCTCTTGGAGGACTCACAGAATGTTTCCTATCAGGTCTCACAGTAAGTCCCCTTGCAGGACTCACACCCTGGCCTCTTGCAGGACTCACAGCATGGCCTCTTGCAGGACTCACAGCACGTCCCCTTGCAGGACTCACAAAATGTCCCCTTTCAAGTCTTACAGTAAGTCCCCTTGCAGGACTCACTCTCCGGCCTCTTGCAGGACTCACAGCAGGTCTCCTTGTAGGACTCACAGTATGTGCCCCTTCAGGTCTCACAGTAAGTCTGCCTGCAAGACTCACATCCCGGCCTCTTGCAGGACTCACAGCAGGTCTCTTTACAGGACTCACACTATATGCCCTTTCAGGTCTCACAGTAAGTCCCCTTGCAGGACTCACAGCAAGTCCCTTAGCGGGACTCACAGCATGACTTCTTGAAGGCCTTACAGTACGCCCCCTTGCATGTCTCTCAGCTTGTCCCCTTGCAGGGCTCACATCATGTCCACTTTCAGATCTCACAGTAAGTCCCCTTGCAGGACTCACAGCAGGTCTCCTGGCAGGACTCAAAGCAGATCCCTCTACAGGTCTCACAGCATGACCTCTTGCAGGACTCACATTCTGTCCCTTTGCATGTCTCTTGGCACATCCTCTTGCAGGACTTATAGCTTGTCCCCTTGCAGGACTCACAGCATGTCCCCCTACAGGACTCACAAGAAGTCTTCCTGCTGGTCCCCCTTCAAATCCCCAAGCAGTTCCCCCAGCAGGTTCCCAAACAGGTCCCTCTGCTGTTTCCCAAGCAGGTCCCTCAGATCTTGTGGTAATTCCCTCCATAGGTCCTTCCACTGGTCCCCTCTCAGGTCTCAAGGCATCACTGCAGTTGTAGAGTGACTGTAAAAAACAAAGAAAAGATAAAGAATTAACTATTAGCATATTCAATCTCTGAAAGGTAGTCGACATATGTTAAGATCAGTAATAGAGTCTCTGGGTAAAGATAAAAAATTACATTTTAAAATTTAAAAATACTTTTGGAGATTATTATCATACATTGTGTATATTTTAACTGAATTAAGGAGCAAAGAAAAACATGGTCGGGTACATCTTTTCTTCCCCTTGAAGAAATTGTGCACCTTTTTATGCAAAATAGCTGCTAGACATTTGGTACACGTTTTGGCACAAGTTAAATAAACCAGAAAATTGAATTCTGTTCTATTACAATCTATTTTTTCAAGAATTTACAATAAAAATTTTAAGAATTCATCACCCTTCAGCCAAAGATTAGACAGGCCCAGAAAACAAAATGAGGCTAAATGGGCACACCAGCCCGGAGACAAGGACAAGGCGGCAAGAGGGGACAGGAAAGCTGGTAACAGGGAACCCAAAGCTGAGAAGGGGAGAGTGTTGACATGTCGTGGGGTATGGCAACAATTGTCACAAAACAATATGTGTATTAATTGTTTAATGAGAAACTAATTTGCTCTGTAAACCTTTATCTAAAGTACAATTAAAAAAACTTTTTTAAAGACACAAATAAATATAAAGATGTAAATTTAAAAAAATTAAATTCAGCTTCTTACAAAGATGTGTGTGGGTATTTGTTTATTTGTAAAAGGGAAACCAAGGAAGGAAAAAACAGATTTTGTGAAAATGGCAACCTCTAGTGGATGAATGGGAATGAAGTGGAGGTGATAGAGAAGAAATTGAGGTTTCTCTGAGTAAATATTTTTACATAATTTTCATTTGAACCATTCAAATAGCTTATATTTTCAAAAATTAAATTAAATAAAAAGATTGAAAAAGAAAATCCTAAAACTGAAAACCTAAGACCTAAAACCTAAAACTGAATACCAACAGAAACAGATGAATTGAATTGCATATCAAATTTATAACCTAACCTCACAGAATGATGATTGAACTAAGTTTTGATCACTGTACCCTATCTATAACCTTTAGTTGGATATATATTCTGATATGGAGACTTTAAAAATTATTATGAGGTATCTGATCTGAGTAAGAGAAGTTAAAGCAGGGTTCAGGCCTGGCATCCATTTTACGTGAGAATTTGTTTAAAGCTACAGTTAATGCTAGAATCCATTTTGATGAGCATTTGTTAAAAGTTATAGTTAATAATTATGAAATGTTTCAAGAAGAAATGAGAGTAAAGCTGAAACTCATTGTTACATTATTTCCTCTACCTAGGGAAAAGATGTTACATGAAGGGTACTCTATCTTAACCAACAAAGAGACTACACTACAGGGAATTTATGCTCTCATAAAGAAGCGCATTGGAATTTCTTTGTGACTAACCTGGGAACTCATTGCAAGTCACTAAGCAAAGAACAGATATTGAGGTAATTCCCAAGGAAACCTCCCCACAGTAACTAAATGTTGCCTAGCCAACAAAGACTCTTTATACCAATCATTTATTCCCATATGTTATGTTTCCCACTTTTGACAATGATTTATTAATGAATAACCAATCAGAATTTTTTTAACTTCACTTCTTTCTGTAACAGTATATTAAAGACTCCTTGACTGTAATTCAGTAGATTATGCTAGTCTCTTGTGTCCAGTGCATGCTGGCAGATGCCTCATTGAAATATTTTTCTTTGTCTTTGTCTTAGCTTAATAAAAACCACTTTAATTAATTTTGAGTCTGTGGTCTTTTTTCCCTGCAATAATTCTAAAGATAAAAAGAACTAGAGAAAACTATTGAACTTTTCTTAATTGATTTATTGTTTGTAGTAGTATTGGTATAGTAATTTTGATGCTGTTTTGTTTGTATTGTAGGCTAAATACGTTGAGTAAATACGTTGATAGTTTTGGAAGCCAGGATGAAGGGAGATGCAAATAGGAAATGTGGAAGTGAGAAAAGACCCTGTGATACTAAATTTGAAATGAAGGTATCAGTATGAACCTATGATTTAAACACACACACACACACACACACAAACACACACACATACATACATATTTTCTAGATCTGTCTACCAAAAGGCATTTACATGCAATGACACTACAATAGTAATGAGCATATCTACTGACTATATTTTGGTTTCTAAATACCATTTCCCACTAAAAGGAGCTAAGGATCTTTGGGGGAAATGGCTGATTCCAAGTCTAGATTAGAAAAAAAGCAACATGATCCTGGAGAATTTATTGCATTAGAAAACAAGGAATTGCTCAAAGATTAATGGGTTATGTTATGGACTGAATTGTGTGTTCCCAAAACATGTGTTGAATTCCAGGCCCTTGTACCTGTGGATGTTATACTGTCTGGAATAGAGTTTTACTTTTGTTGTGTTAATGAAGTCATACCAATGTAGAGTGGATTCTAAACCTAATCACTTCTGAGTTATAAAAAGACCAAAAAAGACCGAGACACACACACAGCGGGAAAATAGACATCAAGGAACACCAAGGAACTAAGGAATGCCCAGGGCTACTGACAAGGAAGGAATTGACATGGCCCAGGCCTGGATCTGAACTTTTAGTCTCCATAACTGTGATAAAATAAGTTTATGTTCTTTAAATCCACTAACTTGTGGTGTTTGTGTTACACAAGCACTAGGAAACTAATACAGGTCACATCAAAATGACATAGGAACTAGCTTGAAGGGGTACCCATTAGCCAAATTTGGAACAACTGGAACATCAAAAAAAAAAAAGAATGATGGTAATGGATTTTAACACATCGATTAAAATAAGAGTCTATGAGTCTGCAGTAATACTCAAAAAGGGGAAGGGAGAAGGAAAATGTATTACTTACAGGAGAATGATAGATAACTAATAAAAGTAAAAAACATAAAAATCAGCATTTTACAATTCCCAGCGCAATGTTAATTCAGATAAGGATCATCATTGAATGCTAAAACAATTTTGTGAAAAGGTTGCTGTCAAATAGGTATTTAAATGAGCATAAAGTCTCACTCCACAAAATAATTATTAATGACAAAGAAGAAAATGTAACTTTATGATGGAGAGCTCTGATGGACACCACTTTAACTGTGTTGATCAAACCTGTAATGGGACAAATTGACATGATGTGCCTCCTGATGTAATAGGAACAACACAGCACCACTTACACAGTATTCTTGAAAAACCGTTTAACCTGAATCCAACCATGAGGAAACAAATAGAAAATTCCAGACTGCAGAACATCTTACAATGCAAATGGCCTGGATTTTTGAACAAATTAATGTCATGCAAGACATTATAAAACAAGAGGGATTGTTTCAGATTAAAGGAGACTAAAGAGATACAACAACCAAATTTTGCATATTTTAATCTGGGATTTAAAATAAAACTTTTATAGAGGACTTTTTTTTGTTGGAAAACTTGAAAAGTAAAAAATAGACTATTAGACAAGTGTATTGTATCAATGTTAAATTCCTTTGGGCATGACTGACTTCTGGGAAGACGGGGTCATGAGAAGATTAACACCAAGAAATACAACAAAAATTCTCTACCAGAAAATTTTTTCTCCCCATGTTCAGTTACAGGAGTATCACAAAAAGTCATAAAGTACAACAAAGAAAGGAACAGAGATAACAAAAGAACCAATGCTGTGCCATCTGGTGGACAGATCAATTAGTGTGAGCTCTCAGTTCTGATTGTGAGCTGCGGAAAGCTGAAAACCTGGTCCATAGTAGAAAGGGTGGGGGAGGAAAAAGCAAAGTTTGATAATTCTGCTTACTTAAGGGTTTCCTCCAGAAAACAGTGCTGTTGATAATACCTGTGATGGTTAAGATTGTGTGTCAACTTGGCCGGGCCATGATTCGCAGTGTTTTACTATAATCACTTCCATGATTGAACATACTGTGAGTAGCCAATCATATGAAAGGGATTCTCCTGGGGGTGTGGCCAGCATCTGTATATAAACAGACATTCTGGCTTTTTGTTCTCTCTGGATCCTGCAGCTGCTTCCTGTCGTCTCATCTCCCATTCTTGGGACTTAAGCTGTCAGCGTATCTGCCAAACCTAGGATTCGTCGATCTGCACAGCCTGTGAATGGGAGCCCTGCCCTCCGACCTGCCGATCTTGGGCTTGCCAGCTTCTGCAGCTGTGTGACTTGGGAGAGGCCTCTACCCTGATCCACAGACTTGGGAAGTTCTAGCGTCTACAATCACGTGAGCTGTTTCCTTGATATAATCTCTCTCTACATATATATATATATTTTTATAAACCTTACTGGTTTTGCTTCTTTAGAGAACCCAGCCTAAGACAATACCAATTGCTGGAGAGAGTTGAGAAAGCTAACATCAAGCAAAAATATAATGCTCCAAATTCATTCAAAAAAAAGAGTACAAGAAATACTGAGAATGGAACTGAAGGCTCACCCAAATGTTCAAGACATAAGGAGAGACAGCATATCTATGGAAGTCTAAATAATGAATAGAATGTAAGAATATTATACAACAATAGTAAACAAGCTCAGGGAACTGGAGGAAAACACCAAAAGAACTAAAGGAAATTAGGAAATTGAATGAACAAAATGAGAATATAAACAAAGAGATGTTGCTAGTTGCTTCCAAGATGATTCTGACTCATAACAACCCCATGTGTGCAGAGCAGAACTGCTCCATAAGGTTTTCAAGGCTGTGACCTTTTGGAAACAGATCACTAGGCCTGCCTTCTAAGGCATCTCTGAGTGGGTTTGAACCTCCAGCATTTTGGTTAGTAGTCAAATACTTTACTGTTTGCACCACCCAGTGACTCCTAACAAAGAGATAGTCATCATAAAAAAAAAAAAAAAAACAAAAAAAACAAAACAGAAATACTGGAAATGAAAGAGACACTAACTGAAATGAAAAACTCAGTGGAAGTTTTGAACAATAACGTTTGACAGGCAGAAGATAGAATCAGTGAACTAGAAGATAAGGTAATTAAAATTTTAGAAGTTAAAAACAACAAAAAAGAAGGTTCAAGAATACTGAGAACAGTTTAGTGAAACATGATACAATATCAAGCAAACCAACATACGCTTCATGGGAATCACAGAAAGATATGAGAGAGAAAGGAAGAAATAACAGCAGAAAACATTCCAAGTCTGATAAAGGGCATAAACCTAGATATCCAAGAAGCTCAATGAATTCCAAGTATAATAAACCCAAAGAGATCCACACTGAGACAAAATTAAAGACAAAGAGAGAACTCTGAAAGTGGCAAGAGACAAGTAAAAGGTGACATATAAAGGAACTCCGATAAGATTAAATCTGATTTCTCCTCAAAAACAGTGGAGGCCAGAGGGCAATGGAATGATATATTTAAAGTTGTGAAAGAAATGAACTGTCAGCTGAGAATATTATATCCAGCAAAGCTGTCCTTCAATAATTATGGTGAAATTAAAATATTCACAGAAAAAACAAAAACTGCGAGAATACTTTTCCATAAGGCCACCCTTAGAAGAAATACTAAAAGATCACCTTCCAACATGAAAGAAAACAAATTAAAAAGAAACTTGGAACCACGTATATCAAGATCTCCCATAAAGAAAATTGCAGGGGTAAAAATAAGGGCAAGTTTTAAGGTAGTCTTATTGGATAACTGTAATGGTTATGTACTTCCTACTTTATAATGGCAAATATATAAAAATAAGTACAAATATTGAATTCTGAGAAGATAGTGGTATCAACAGACCATTGTTCTGACCCTTCATCACAAACACAATGAGAAATATAACAAGGAAACAGTGCCCAGCTGTGAGAAACTCTGAATCAAGAAGCTGAGGACAGCAGTGGGGGAACTGCACACAGGCAAGAATCACTAGATCAGCAATGAGTTGCATACGGTAGGAAAACTGATTCTCCAACCATCCATGCCCTACTACCCAGCCATGTAGGCCACCAGCTACTGTAAACTGGAGAAGCAGCCCCAGCAAAAGAGCCTGCTACCCTAACCACCAAACCCCTGTCTGTACAAAGAGACAGGACCCCAAGTTTCTGCTCTAAATTCAACAAGGTAGACCTCCCTAGGGGTCCTTTTGGAGCATGCCTCCACTTCCCCAACCCAGACAGTCAGCTGAAAGGCTGCTTCAAAGTATTACAGAAGGCCCCTGCAGTGGAGTCTGCTCCCATAGTCAAAACTCTACCTGCCTGCCTGTACATCCCATATCTCAGGACTCTGTAACCAACAGGACAGACTTCCCAGATCTGTTCAGGTCTGTCTGCTCCCCCTTCTGGTCAGCCCTGAGGACTGCTGACTGAGGCTTCAGTGTGCTAGGAAGCAGACATTTTGAGCGGAGGCTACACCCACAACAAACATACTATAGGGGGATCTGATGGCAATGAGGTAAACTTTCCTGGGGGTCTGTTTGGGGTGTGACAGCCCCTCCCCTACTGGGACATAGTCAGCTGCAAGGCTGTTGCGAGTTGCTGCAGAAGATGCCCTGTGGTGGAGTCTGCTCCCATAGTCAACACTCTACTTACCTGACTTCCTGCACACCCAACAGCTCAGGCCTCCAAAACCAAGAGGACAGACCACCTGAGGGTCAATTTGAGTTAGTCTGCCCCAACTTCTGGTCAGTGCTGAGGACTGTTGACTGAGTCTGCTGTGTGCTAGAAAGCAGGTGTCTTGAATGGAGGCTGCACTCACCGTGAACAATCTACCAGGAAGTGGCCCTGATAGCAACAAGGCAGACCTTGATGGGGATCTGATCAAAGCATGACACCCCCTCCCCCACCTGGTAACTATTGGTTGCCAGGCTGCTTCAAACTGTTACAGAAGGCCCCTGCAGAAGAGTCTGCTCCCATAGGCAGCACTCTACCTGCCTCCCTGCACACCCCATAGCTTGGGCCTCTGAAACCAACAGGACAGACCTTTTTGGGGTCTCTCTGCTCCACCTACTGGCTTGCTCTGAGGACAGCTGACTGAGGGTGCTGCATGCTAAGAAGCAGGCATCTTAAGTGGAAGTACACAGACAGCCAAAACACTATGGAGGGCCTCTCATAGCAACAAGGGAGACTTCTTTGGTGTCTATTTGGAGCATGACAACCCCTCCTCACCAGGTAACTGTTGATAGCTAAAATGATATGAAATAATACAGGTAGTCCCTACAGTGGAGCCAGGAGGTGGGTCACCTAAGTGGAGACTGCTCACCCAACCACCACAGGGCCACTGGTGCTCTGAAGCCAATAAGGCAGATCTCTCAGTGGTCCTTCCGGGGAGTGCCAGTGCCTTCTCATCCTGAAACAGAGGAAAGTCTGCCTGTGCTTCCCCTGAATGCCAGCTCAGACATATGCAGCCCCCACAGAGTAGGGAAGGAAGCCTCAGGCAAACCCAGAGGGCAACACCCAGCCTTGAAGGGGGCTCACTGGGTGTGGGTTTTCTGACAGAAAACATGGCTGCAGAAACAGAGAAAGGAAGGGAGTAATAACCAAAGAGAGAGGACCGAGCACCCAGGTGGACAGATGGATTAGTGTGTCATACCTTGCTTGAGTGGAGGTGCCTGCTGGTGGACAGATTGACAACAGTGTGTTCTCTGGTGTGTTTGGGAGACTCTGAAAGTTGAAAACTGAGATCTGGAACTTTCAAATTCTAATTAAACAAGGGAGCAAAAAGAAGCTATCACAAAGAGGGAGAGAAAATGGAAAGCAAGTGCAGAAGGCTCTGACTACCTAAGAGTGCTTTGCAGAAAGCAGTGTGGGCAAAAACACCAAATACTGGGGAGAACTGAGAAAGTTAATAACCTTGGAAATTCCAGTACACCAACAAAAAAGTCACAAGACACACAAATAAAACAGAAATGATGAACATGGCGAAAGGAATGAAAGTGCATGTATGGAAGACCAAATCATTAAAAGAATGGAAGAATATAATAAAACAATGTTAAACATAATTAAAGAGTTAAGGGAAACTATAGACAAAGATGTAAAAGAAATAAGGAAAACAATGCAAGAACAAAAAGAGGATCTAAAAAAACAAAGAGATAAAAAGAAACCAAACAGAAATATTTCAACTGAAAGGTACAATCACTGAAATGTGAAACACAATGGAAGTATTTAACAATTGATTTAATCAGGCAGAAAAAAGAATCAGAGAATTAGAGGATAAGATAGTTGAAATTATAGAAGCTGAAGAACAACAAGAACAGAGGCTCAAGAAGGCTGAGCATAGTTTAATGGAATTAGTGGACAACATCAAGAGACTTAATTTATGCATCATGGGAATTCCAGAAGAATTTGAGACAAAAGGATAAAAAGAATATTTGAAGAAATAATGACAGAAAATTTTCTCAATATGATGAAGGACATGAATATACAAATCCAAGAAGCTCAAAGAACCCCAGGCAGGATAAACCCAAAGAAACATATACTGAGACACATCATAGTTAGGCTCTCAAAAAGTAAGACTAAAGAGAGAATCCTGAAAACAGTGAGAGAGAAGCAAACACTCACATACAAAAGATCTCCAAAAAGATTAAGTGCCAATTTCTCCTGAGAAGCACTGGAGGCCAAAAGGTAGTGGAATGATATATTTAAAGTACTGAAAGAAAAACAAAAAACAACAACAACAACAACAAAAAAAAAACTGTTAACCAAGAATACCAAGTGAAACTTTCCTTCAAGAATGAGTGTGAAATTAAAACATTCCCAGTCAAACAGAAGCTTAGACACCTCATGTCCACCAGACTGGCCTCACAAAAAATACTAACAGGAGTTCTGAAGATGGAAGGGAAAACACATTAGAAAGTAATTTAAACTCATACATAAAAAGAAAGATCCCTAATAAAGGGAAGTGCACAGACAAATATAATGGCTAGTATTAAGGTATTCATAGTTGATAATTCTAACTGTTTCGTTCTTCAAGCTTTAATAGCAAATGTATAAAATGCAAGGATAAAATTACGTTAGAGGGCACATGAAAAATAAAGATGTAATTAGTGACAACAATAACAAAATTGTGGTGGTGGGGAATGGTATAGGTATAGAATTTCTTGAATGTTACTGAAGTTAAGTTGGTACCAACTTACCCAAGGATGTTATAAATACAAGCTGTTAAATGCAATATTCACGGTAACCACTAAGAAAGTAGCTTAAAAACATACACAAAAGGAAAGGAGAAGGGAATTAAAATGGCTCACTACAAGAAACCAACAAAACACAAAAGCAAGCAGTAGTAAAGGACAAAGACAAAGAAGGCTTAAGACATACATCCACAAAAACAACAAAATGGCAGAATTAAGTAATTTATTATAGGTAATTACAATGAATGTAAGTGGATTAAATGCTCTAATCAAAAGGCAGAGTGGTAGAATGGATTAAAAATAATTTTTTGCTGTTTGCAAGAGACGTACCTTAGACAGAAAGACAGAAATAGGTTGAAAGTGAAAGGATGGAAAAAAAACATGAAAAAGTAAACAAAAGAGAGTTGGGGTTGCAACCTTAATACCACACAAAGTAGACTTTAAGACAAAATCTGTTGAGAGAGATAAAGATGGACATTATATAGTGACAAAAGTGTCAATCATCAAGAAGATATAACAATCATCAATATATATGGACCCAACATTTTCATTTGACTCTAATAAATTTGTGATTCCTCTTTTTATAGCTTCTTGACCCATTGATAGTTTGTGTGTTGTTTAATTTCCATACATTTATGTATTTTCCGTTTCTTTTCTGTTATTGATTTCTAGCTTTACTCCAACATTGGAGCACCTAGATATATAAAGCAAACACTGATAGAATTGACCTGAGAAATAGATAACACTACAATAACAGTTGCAGACTTCAATATACCACTTTCATATTGGACAGGACATCTAGAAAGAAGATCAACATGGAAACAGACAACATGAATGACACTATAAACCAACTAGACTCAACAGATATACATAGAACACTCCACCCAACAACAGCACAATATACATTCTCCTCCAGTGCACATGAACCATTCTCCAGGAGAGATTACATGTTAGGTCACAAAGCAAGTCTCGATATGTTTAAAAAGATGAAACAAAGTATTTTCTCTGACCACAACAGAGTAAAGCTAGAAATCAATAACAGAAAAAAAAAAAAAAACCACTGGAAAATGCATAAATGTATGGAAATTAAACAACCCACTATTAAACTACCAATGGTTGAAGAAGATATAAAAAGGGAAATCACAAATTTCTTAGAGTCAAATGAAAATGAAAGCACAATGTGTCAAAACTTATGAGGTACAGTGAAGGCAGTACTCAGAAGGAAACTTATAGCAATAAATGCCTACATGGAAAAAGAAGAAAGATCTCAAATCAACAGTCTAACTCTACAACGTGAAAAACTAGAAAGAAAGGAGGAAACTAAGCCTAAACCTACCAGAAGAAAGGAAATAACAAGGATCATAGCAGATATAAATAAAATTGAAAACAGAAAAATAAGAGAGAATTGACAAAACAGAAGTTTGTTCTCTGAAAAGATCAATAAACTGACAAACCTCTAGCTAGACTGACAAAGATAAAAAGAGAAAAGATGCAAATAACCAAAAATGATTTGAAAGTGGAGACATTACAACTGACCTGATAGAAATAATGAGAATTATGACAGGATATTATGAACAACTGTATGGCAGCAAACTGAATAATCTAGATGAAATGGACAAATGTTTAGAAGGACACAACCTACTCCAACTGACTAAAGATGATATAAAAAGTCTCAACAAACCCATAATAAGTGAATAGATTGAATCAGTGATCAAAAACCTGCCAACTAAAAAGTTCTGAACCAGATAGCTTCACTAGGGAATACTACCAGTTAGAGAAGAGTTGACATCAATCCTGTTTAAACTTTTCCAAAAGACTGAGAAGGAAGGAATACTCCCTAATTCATTCTATGTAGCAAATATAATCCTGATATCAAAACAAGACCTTCAAGAAAAAACAAAACAAACTACAGGCTGATATCCCTATGAATGTAGATGCAAAAATCCTTAACAAAATACTAGGGAACAGAATCAAACAGTGTATTAAAAGAGTCACACACCATGACCAAATTAGAATCCAGGAATTTGGGGATGGTTCAACTTTAGAAAATCAATCAATGTAATACACCACATCATTAGAACAAAGGAAAAGAACAACATGATCATCTCTATGGATGCAGAAAAACTGTTGGATAAAATCCAACACTTTTTCTTGATGAAAACTCTCTAGAAGATTGGAACAGAAGGGAAATTACTTAATATTATTCAGGGCATATATGAAAAGCTAGCAGCCAACATTACACTTAATGGAGAAAGATTGAGAGCTTTGCCCTTGAAATTGGGAACAAGACAAGGGTGCCCACTCTCACCACTTCTATTCAATATTGTATTAGAAGTCCTAGCCAGAGCAATAAGATAAGAAAAAGAAATAAAATATATCAAAATTGGAAAAGAAGAAGTAAAATTATCTCTATTCGTGGATGACATGATCCTATATATAAAAAATCCCAAAGAGTCTTCAAGAAAACTTCTAGAGCTAATAAAGAAATTAAGCACAGTTGCAGGGTACAAGGTGAACAAACAAAAATCTGTTAGGTTTCTATACACCATCAATGAGAAAACCGAAAGGGAAGTTATGGAAATGATTCTATTTACAATAGTATCTAAGATAATAAAATACCTAGGAATAAATCTAACCAGGCACATGAAGGACTTATACAATGAAAACTATAAAACACTGCTAAAAGAGATAAAACAAGACTTAAATAAATGGAAAGGTATTCCATGTTCATGGATTGGAAGACTTAATATTGTTAAGATGTCAGTACTACCCAAAGTGATCTATAGATTCAAGGCAATCCCAATAAAAATTCCAACAGCCTTCTTCACAGAAATAGTAAAACCAATCCTCTACTTTATATGGAATGGCTAGAGGCCCCAAATAGTTACAAAAATGTTGAAAGAGAAGAACAAAGTAGAAGGACTCACAGTTCCTCACTTTAAAACATTCTATACAGCTACTGTGAGGCCCTGGTGGAGCAGTAGTCAAGCATCTGGCTGCTAACAAAAAGGTTGGCAGTTCAAATTCACCAGCCACTCCTTGGAAACCCTATAGGGTAGTTCTACTCTGTCCAGTAGGGTTACTATGAGTCAGAATCAACTTGACAGCAACAGGTTTGTTTTTTTTTTTTAAATACAGCTACAGTAATCAAAACAGCCTGCTACTGGTATAACAATAGACACATAGACCAATGGAATAGAATTGAGAGTCCAGAAATAAACCCACATATATATTGTCAGTTGATTTTTGACAAAGGTGCTAAGTCCATTCAATGGGGAAAGAAGAGTCTCCTCAATAAATGATGTTGGGGAAATTGGATTTCCACATGCAGAAAAATGAAACAGGATCCATGCCTCACACTGTACACAAAAACAAATTCAAAATGGATTCAGGACCTAAATGGGAAAACTAACACCATAAAATTCTTAGACGAACAAGCAGGGGCAACGCTGTCAGGCCTAGCTTTCAACTATGGATTATCTAATATAATAACAAAAGCACAAACAGCAAAAGACAAAATAAATAAATGGTACCTCATAAAAATTAAAAACTTTTGTTCACCAAAAGACTTTAGCAAAAAAGCGAAAAGATAAGCTACCGACTGGGAGAATATGTTCGGAAACCATATATCCAAAAAGAATCTAATATCCAAGATGTATATAAAATTTTACAATTTAACAACAAAAAGGCAAATAATCCAATCATAAAATGTGTATACGATTGGTCCCAACCCACCTGGAGTGAAGGAGAATGAACAACACAAAGACACAAGGAAAATATTAGCCCAAGAGACAGAAAGGGCCACATAAGCCAAAGATTCCATCATTCCATCAGTCTGAGACCAGAAGAACTAGATGGTGCCTGGCTATCACCAATGACCACCCTGACAGAGAATACAACAGAGTCCCTGATGGAGAAGGAGAAAAGTGGGGTGCAGAACTCAAATTCTAGTAAAAAGACCAGACTTAATGGTCTGACTGAGACTGGAGGGACCCCGGAAGACATGGCCTCCAGACTCTCCATTAGCCCAGAACTGAAAACATTCCTGAAGCCAACTCTTCAGACATAGATTAGACTGGACTATAAGACATAAAATGATACTCATGAAGAGAATGTTTCTTAGCTCAAGTAGATACATGAGACTAAATGGGCAGCTGCTGTCCGGAGGTGAGATGAGAAGGCAAAAAGGGACAGAAGCTGGTTGAATGGACACCGGAAAGCCGGGGTGGAAAGGAGGAGCTTCCTGTCACATTATAGGGAGAGTAACTAGGGTCACATAACAATGTGTGTATAAATTTTTGTATGAGAAACTAACTTGAACTGTGAACTTTCACTTAAAGCACAATAAAAAAAGTGTATATATAACATTTTATATACATAGTTTTGTCAGTTAATGAAATATTCTACATCAGTAAATATTATGGGAACTAAGCCTATATTTGTACACCTAAAATAAAATATTTGACCACTGTGAAAAAAAAATTCCTTTCAGGGTGGTAACACTATGTAGAGGGCTGTTTATAACTTAGAGGAAATGATAAATTATTAAGTATTTGAAAGTGTTGTCTGAAATTTACTTTCAAAGACTCAGAAAAAGAAGGAAAGTGTATAGGGAGGGAGGGGATAGAGACAGGCAGAGTAAGAGAGGGAGAGCTAGAGGGAGACAAAATGTAAAGAAATAAGAACAGGGAAACCTGTGAGAGCTGGAAGTTCGCAGAACTGCCTTCCTTGTTTTTCTGGGTCTTGCAAGTTTTCTGCCTTTGACAGGAGGAAGTCTTAACCACGTTTCTATCACTCTCTATTAGTGGAAAATACTTCAGTTTTCCTTCTTTGACAGGTTTCTACCTTATACAGTTTCCAGCTTTTGCAGATTTTACTGTATAAGCATTTACAGCTTCCTTCATTGTGTACCTAATCAAAGACTGGGGACCTTTGCACAACAAGCATCTAGTTATCTGGACAAGGTAATAATATTCGACTTATTTTGGCATTTAAAGACTAGACCTAAATTAAGTGGCATCTTACTGTTTTCTATAATAGTGTTTATTATTTTCTCTTGAGTACAGTAAACCTAGTGATTTTGTAAGTTCTGGAGATTTCCAATGCCTACAGTAAAATGAAAAGAGTGTACAGCACCAGAAGTAGCCTAAGGAGAGGAGATTTTTGAGACTTTGTCTTGCTTCATTTTCTTTTTCTTCTAACTATTGGGGAAATGCATCTGTGGCTTAAAAAAAAAGTAAGCATGCTGGCAAACAGAAAAGTCTGTTTCCTTTCAAGAATATTTTAAAGAAACACATTATTTATTAAATATAATTTTAAAAATTCACTGCAGGGGCGTCACATTTGGCAAATAACTTTGAAAAATATTACCTGAGCAGCAGGCAATTATGTTGTGTGTTTATCTGCAAAGGTCACATTAGTCACTTAGGCAAGTGGGATATTAAAATACGTGTTTCATTATGTTTTCAACAGCCTGATTTAAAAGCTGATCATTGTTACTTAATCACACAATAATTAACAGAATGTCTGCCTGCCTATGGAAATAATAGATTTCTTTTCATGCCTATGTATACTTGAGATCACCACAATCACAGATTTAGCGTTTTTACTGTACCATTACCAGATGGTCATTATAAGAAGAACAGAGGGGGATTCTTGCATGAGTCACAATGTAACAGAAACATAAAAATTGTTATTTTCCAAAAATTTTATGTGGCATTCAATTAATGACAGCCAGCAAACCCCCTTAAAAACTTAGCATGGATTTAACAAAACAAAAAAAAGCAAGATTATGAAATGATAAGACATGAGATAGAGTAGTTTTGAAGATGAAGAGGAGATATGAAACATGGCACTTAATAAACTGTAATGAATTGTGCCACCTGAACAGACAGAGAACATCCAGATGATATTGAGTCCCATATGCAGGGTGTGAGGGTAGTATCTAAATGGGAGAGAAGAGTGTGAAGGTAAAGTGGTGGGAGATATAAATGGAAGATAGTAGCACCCTAATTTATGAGGATATTTTACTAGATATAGAATTCTGGGTTGATAATATCTTTTTTTTCCCCAGCCCTTTAAAGATGTCATTCTGTTGTTTTCTGTCCTCTATTATTTCTGAAAAGAAGCCAGTGATCATTCTTATTCTAATTCCCCTGGGACAAATTCAGACCATGAGTTAAGAATGTTTTTTAATATTAAAAGGAACGTTTAAAAAATCAAAGAATATGACACACAGGAAATCACGTGTGGCCCAAAAAGCCTAAAATATTTCCTATCTTCTCTACTGTGGTTGAATTTTGTCTCCCCAAAATATCTACTGAAGTCCTGGCCCCTGTACCTGTGGGTGTAATGCTTTTTCGAAAAGGGTTTTTATCTTGTTACATTAATGAGGTCATACCAGAGTAGGTGAGTTCTAAACCTAATCACCTTTGAGTTATAAAAACAGCAGAATAGACACAGAGACACACACAGGGGGAAGACAGATGCCAAGAAATGCCAAAGAATGCCAAGGAACTTACAGGGCTACCGACAAGGAGGACTTCTTCCTAGAACCACACCTTAAATTCAGACTTCTAGCCTCCTGAACTGTGAAAAACAAAATTTCTACTCTTTAAAGCCAACCATTTGTGGTATTTTTTGTTATGGCAGCATTAGGTAACTAAGATACTGGTCCTTTACTAAAGGAAAAGTTTGCTGACCTTGCTGAATGTATCTTTTTCCTCTAATGGCTTTATCTTTTGTTTTCAGCAGTTTTACTCTGATGTGCTTAGGTGTGGTTTTCTTTATATTTATCTTGCTTGGGGCTTGCTTAGATTCTTGGATTTGTAAGTTGGTGTTTTCCATCAATCTTGGGGGTTTTTTGGTTGTTATTTTTTTTCCAATTTTTTTCTGCCCCAGTATCATTTCCTTCTCCTTCTGTAAATCCAATTAGACATATGTTTTATTGTTTAGTATTGTGCCACAGGTCCCTGAAACTGTTCATTTTTCTTCAGTCTCTTTTTTCTCTCCATTCTTCAAATTGATAATTTTTGTTTATGTGTCTTCTTGTTAACTAACTCTTCTGCCATCTCCAGTCTGTTTTTAAATCCTCCCCAGTGAATCTTTCAAGCTAGTTATTATGCTTTACAGTTCTAGAATTTGTACTTAGTTATTTTTAACGGTTTTCATTTATCTGCTGATATTCATCATCTGTTCACTCATTAAGACCATATTTTCTTTAACTTATTTGAAACTATTTATAATGCCTACTTTAATCATTATCTGCTGAGTCTAATATCCAGGCCATCTTGAATTACATTTCTATTGACTGCTTTTTCTTCTTGAGTATGGATTACATTTTTATGTTTCTTTGTATGTTTCTGATATTTGATTACTGAACACTGTACATAGTACATTGTAGAGACTCTAGATTCTGTTATTAAACTCTGATGATTATTAATTCTTATTTTAGCAAACAGTTCAAATCACTGGCTGATCACTTTGATTTTTTGTAAAATTGGTTTTATTCTTTGTTAGTACAGATCCAGGGAAAATGTATGGCATTTCCCAAGCCCTTTAACTTGGCAGGACTCAACCTCTGAATTCTCTCTCTCCCGCAGATCTCTTTGGGTCTTGGATTTAGGCTTTATCAGGGTGGATGTAGAATAGCTGTTACTCTAGAGACTTGTCCTTACTCCAAAGGCATGGATTTTCTGGTGTCTCTGCTGGATTTGCGTTAACTATTTGCACCACCCAGGGACTCCAAGATGAAAGGAGATTGCTCTATTCTCACAGTGGCAGAACTCCAAAGTCCCTTAGCACTGTTCTTACTCCACCACAACTTTGTTCTAATGTCAACACATAGCATCTCTGGCAAGCCTCTGGTAGTCTCACTCTACACATATATGGCCCAGCTCTCAACTACAGGATCATGGGAGACCCCCAAACAGAGTTCTGAGACTCCTTTTCTGCAAAAATCCCCTCCTCTCCAACGTTCCTCTCCACAGATTCCAACCACTTCAGCTTCTCCAAACTCTGAACCCCACCATATCAGCTTATTGGAAGTATTGTGCACTATATGGTCCCACATTTCTGTGCACCTGTCAGGAAATTGTCACCAGGTAGAGAGCTGGGTGTTCATGGTGCTCACCCTGTGAGTTTTCCTTCTAGTAGGAATCATGGTCTTGCATAACCTGTTGTCCACTGACTGAAACATTGGCTTCATAAGTATTGCCAAGTTGTATAGTTGTTTACAGTGGAAGGACTAGTCTGATACCAGTTATTCCATCATGGTTGGTAGGGGATATCCCTCAAAGATAAACTTTGAATTCATAATTTCATCTAAGATTAACTCTACATGATATCCTAAATATGAGAACGGTAGGTATATTTCCTCTCTAAGCTTACTGGGGTACAAGGAGACAAAGATGAAGAACAGGGACTAGATAACATATAACACTTATTGAACATTTGGAGTCCTGGTGGCGCAGTGGTTAAGAGCTCAGCTTCTAACCAAAAGGTTGGCAGTTTGAACCACCAGCTGCTCTTTGGAAACCCTATGGTGCAGTTCTACTCTGTCCTATAGGTTCGCTATGAGTCAGAATCGACTTGACGGCAAAAGTTTTTTTAATTGAACATTTGCTATAGGCCTGTTACTATTCCAAGTGCTTTGCACATATTAACTCATTTAGTACTCACAGTATCCCTATGAAGTAGATAGTATTATTTATCTCATTTTACAGAAGTGACTTTCCCCAGATCACAAGCTGTTAAGTGACTGAGCCAAGATTTAAATCCCACCGGTCTGATTCTAGAGTTATTATTATTTTTTTTTAATTGTGCTTTAGGTGAAAGTTTGCAGAGCAAATTAGTTTCTCATTAAGCAGTTAATACACATATTGTTTTTTGACATTGGTTGCCAATGTCAACTCCCCCCTTCTCGACTTTGGTTTCCCCATTTCCATTCATCCAGCTTTCCTATTCCCTCCTGCCTTCTTGTCCTTGCCCCTGGGCTTGTGTGCCAATTTAGTCTCATACACATGGTTGAACTATGTGTGTTATTGTTTGTTTGATAGGCCTGACTAATCTTTGGCTGAAGGGTGATCCTCAAGAGTGACTTCAATACTGAGTTAAAAGGGTGTCTGGGGGCCATACTCTAAGGGTTTCTCCAGTCTCTGTCTAGCCATTAAGTCTGGTCTTTTTGTGAGTTAGAATTTTGTTCTACATTTTTCTCCAGCTCTGTCTGGGACCCTCTACTGTGATCCGTGTCAGAGCATTTGGCGATCATAGCCAGGCACCATCTAGTTGCACTGGACTCAGTCTGGTGGAGGTTGTGGTAGTTGTTGTCCATTAGTCCTTTGGATTAATCTTTCCCTTCTGTCTTTGGTTTTCTTCATTCTCCCTTGCTCCAGATGGGGTGGGACCAGTGGAGTGTCTTAGATGGCTGCTTACAAGCTTTTAAGACCCCAGACACTACTCACAATGTCAGATGTAGAATGTTATCTTTATGAACTATTTTATGCCAATTGAGCTAAATGTTCCCCGAGACCACAGTCCCCAGCCCTCAGCCCAGTAAGGTCCCTCAGGGAGTTTGGTTGTGTCTATGAAGTTTCTATGACTTTCACTTGGTCAAGTTGTGCTGACTTCCCCAGTATTGTGTACTGTCTTACCTTCACCAAAGTTAACACTTATCAATTGTCTAATTAGTGTTTTTCCCTTCCCTACCCCTCAGCTCCCTTGTAACCAGCAAAGATTGTTTCTTTCTGTGTGTAAACCTTTTCATGAGTTTTTATAATAGTGGTCTCACACAGTATTTGTCATTTTGTGACTGACTTATTTCACTCAGCATAATGCCTTCCAGATTCATCCATGTTGTGAGATGATTTGCAGATTCATCATTGTTCTTCATTGTTGCATAGTATTCCATTGTGTGTATGTACCATAATTTGTTTATCCATTCATCTGTTGATGGGCATCTAGCTTGTTTCCATCTTTTGGCTATTGTGAACATTGCTGCAATGAACATGGGTGTGCATATGTCTTTTCATGTGACAGCTCTTATTTCTCTAGGATATATTCCTAGGAGTGGGATTGATGGATCATATGGTATTTCTATTTCTAGCTTATTTTAAGGAAGTGCCATATAGTTTTCCAAAATGGTTGTACCATTTTGCATTCCCACTAGCAGTGCATAAGAGTTCTAATCTCCCCATGGCCTCTCCGGCATTTGTTATTTTCTGTTTTTTTGATTAGTGCCAGTAATGTCAGGGTGAGATGGTATCTCACTGTAGTTTTGATTTGCATTTCTTTAATGCTAGTGATCGCCAGCATTTCCTCATGTGTCTGTTAGCAGCCTGAATGTCTTCTTTGGTGAAGGGTTGGTTCATATCCTTTGCCCATTTTTTAATTGGATTATTTGTCTTTTTGTTGCAGAGTTGTTGGATTTTCCTGTAGATTGTAGAGATTAGGTCTTTGTCAGATATGTCATAGCCAAAAAAATTTTCCCAGTCTGTAGCTTCTGTTTTTACTCTTTTGGTGAAGTCTTTTGATGAGCGTGTTTAATTTTTAGAAGATCCTAGTTATCTGGCTGATCTTCTGGTGTTTGTGTATTGTTAGTTATCCTTTGTATCCTATTTATGCTGTATATTAGGACCTCTATCATTGACCCTATTTTTTCTTCTATGATCTTCATAGTTTTTGGTTTTATATTTAGGTCTTTGATCCATTTTGAATTAGTTTTTTTATATGGTGTGAGATGTGGGTCCTCTTTCATTTTTTTACAGATGGACATCCAGTTTTACCAGCACCATTTGTTAAAAAGACTGTTTTTTCTTCATTTAATGGACTTTGGTCCTTTGTCAAAGATCGGATGACCATAGGTAGATGGATTTACATCTGTGTTCTTGATTATGTTCCATTGGTCTATGTGTGTGTCGCTGTACCAGTACCAGGCTGTTTTGACTACCATGGCTGTATAGTAGGTTCTGAGATCAGGTAGTGTGAGGTCTCCTACTTTTTTCTTCTTCTTCAACAATGCTTTACTTGTCTGGGGCCTCTTTCCTTTCCATATAAAGTTAATAATTAGTTTATCCATCTCGTTAAAGAATGCTGTTGGTATTTCGACCAAAATTGCATTGTATTTATAGATTGCTTTGGGTAGGATTGACATTTTCACAACGTTGAGTCTTCCTATCCATGAGCATGGTATGTTTTTCCATTTATGTAGGTCTCTTTTGGTTTCTTGCAGTAGTGTTTTGTAGTTTTCTTTGTATAGATCTTTTACATCCCTGGTTAGATTCACTCCTAAGTATTTAGTTTTTTAGGGGTTATTATAAATGGTATTGCTTTCCTGATTTCCTTTTCATAGTTCTCTTTATTGGTATATAGGAATTCAACTGATTTTTGTATGTTTACCTTTTATCCTGCTACTCTGGTGAATCTTTCTATTTGTTCCAGTAGTTTTCATGTGGAGTCTTTTGGGTTAGAGTTCGTACTCTTAACTATTACTCTGGACTGGTTTAGTAAAAGAATAAGTAAAAACAGTAATTCCAAGATGGCGTGTAGATGCCATTCTGATTTGCACTAAAAAGGAATGCACTGAGACTCCGGCAAGATGGCGGTCTAGGCAGAAGCACCACGCCGTCCCTCCACAACAAAGATCCGAAAAACTAAGCCAAACAGAGAATCAACAATC
>NW_004443996.1:4059314-4066110 GCF_000243295.1 Trichechus manatus latirostris
AAAAAAAAAAAAAAAAAAAAAAAAGGAATGCACTATAGAAAAGAGTGTTTAATATTGGTTTCTTTGGAGGTGATTTTCATATACATACTCCTTTGCATAAAATATTGTTGTGGATTTCTAAGACTTCTCTTTATTCCTACAAATTTCTACCAAGTTAATGATACATAGGTGTTTCCACATCTCTGTGCATATTTAACTTCTCTACATATTCCTGTCAAGCCTAATTAAATATTAACACCCTTTTGTATAGCTACCAGACAGGAAAACATTAAGATTAAAATGCTTCTGGAATATAACAACTGAGTGAGGAAATCAAAGTTACAGTCAGCACATCCAAGTAGGTGTCAGTTGTAAATGAATAGCATTTTTGTCATACTTAATCAAGAAGTACTCATCAATGGAGCTCAATTAGTAATTAGTAATATTGCTAGAATTTTAATCACATGATGTAAAAAGTGAAAAATTGCCATTTTCAGAGTATAAGGTAAAAAATATGGCAAATATGGGAATGTAATCAATTACTCTTATTAAAATATGAATAAGGGAAACAATTCAGGAAGTTTGTGTAACTCCTCCTGATAGCAAAACACCTGCTTTTAATGGTAATTCCCAGCCCTGAAGTCACATTTCATAATGGAATCTATTAATCCTAGATGGGTTTGAATTAGATTATTGAACTGTGGAGTGACAGTTATTAAAATAAATATAAGAGAGGGGAAAGTTATTACACCGCTTAAACAAACTTTTCATGAACTGACTACTTACTATTAACTCCTATACTGGAGTTAGGTTACATTGCTCTTAAACCTGTTCCGTTATCATTATTCACTTACTGACATTTAAAGTGTTTCATATTTTAATGTGCTAGAGCTCAGTGAAAGGTTGAACTGCTAATCTTGTTAAGCAGAGGTAATGTAATAGAAATTTCTTGCAAAACAGTGGGGCATAGTCATATAAAACCTTAGAAGTGATCTTATTACTAACAATTCTGTTGAAAAGCATCAGCTATAATGTTAAAGAGTAGGGCAGCCTCATACGCACATGAAAGCTGGATAATGAATAAGGAAGACTGAGGAAGAATTAATGCATTTGAATTATGATGTTGGCAAAGAATATTGAATATACCATGGACTGCCAGAAGAACGAACAAATCTGTCTTGGAAGAAGTACAGCCAGAATGCTCATTAGAAGGATGGTGAGACTTTGTCTCTCATACTTGGGACATGCCTTCAGGAGGGACCAGTCATGCTACAACATGGATGAACTTTGAAAACATCATGTTGAGTGAAATAAGTAAGTCACAAAAAGACAGATATTGTATTATTCTATCTATATGAAGTATCTTAAACAGGCAAATGTACACAGACCTAAGGTTATTAATGGTTACTAGGGATGTGCAGGAGGGAGAGGGAAAAAAGTGATTCACTGCTTAGGAGATACTGAGCTTCTGCTAAGGGTGATGTAAAAAGTTGGAAACGGATAATAGAGATGGTTGCACAACATGATGAATACAATTAATGTCACTAAATTGTACATGTGAAGAATGTTGAAATAGCAAATGTTTTGTCACATACATATTTACCACAATAAAAAAAGGTAAATTGCCAAAAAAAAAAAAAAAGAAGAAGAAGTAAGGATAGTGAGATTTGGTCTCATGTACTTTAGACATGTTATCAGGAGGGACCAGTCCCTGGAGAAAGACATCATGCTTGGTAAAGTAGAGGGTCTGTGAAAGAAAGGAAGACCCTCAATGAGATGGATTGACACAGTGGCTGCAACAATGGGCTCAAACATAGCAACGATTGTGTGGATGGACAGGACCAGGCAGTGTTTTGTTCTGTTGTACATAGGGTTGCTCTGAGTCGGAACTGATTCGAAGACACCTAACAACAAAAAGGGAAGCCCTGGAAAACATAGAAGATGACTAGTAGGGGGCATGAGCAATTTCTGACAGTGGGAAAGAGAGAATCATGCTCATGTGGTAAAGAATTAAATTCAATTATACTGAACTCAAAAATCTTATTGACATTATTATTATGCTTTAATAACTTCATAGTAATTACGGGAAAAATATTCTGAACTAGTGAAAAGTCCAAAATATTTAATGTGGTCTGTAAATAAATCTTTATTAGATGTGTTGGATCATAGAAAGTTAGTGCTGGAAGGGGTCTTGAAAAATCACATTTTACAAACCCTTCATTTTAAAGATGAAGAAAAACAAGAAACATTGAGGTAAAGTCAATTGTCCAAGGTCTGAAAGTTAGTCGTTGACAATGCCAGGACTAGAATTAAAGTCTGTTAACTCTCTGTCCAATGCTCATTCCACTGTACTTCCCTATACCTTTCTTGCAGCTATCTGAAACAATGTCTCAAAGAGGGCATTCAGAAACTACTTTATTGACTTTATAAGAATGAATTTTAATTATATTTAAAAAGCATATTGCTTGTAACTGACAATTTCAAACTTGAAAAGTTTCCTTTCAAATAAATTATTTCCCTTGTAATATTTTTTCATTATGAATTTATTTAGAAGTGCCCCCCTCACTTTTTATAAAGCCAAGATAACATTCAGCTCAGTCCATGCCTGAACAATCATAAATTACTAATTATTTGAGTCTGAACTGTTGAGGAATAATCATACTGGAGTCCCATTATATCAAACATTGATAAAAGTAAATGGGTATTGGTTAGAGTTTGCATATTGTGTGGTTATAAAGAGATGCTCATTGTAATTGATTTTATTGCAAAATGGGGTTAAAATATGTTATTTCTAGAAGGCTCTTACTTTGGATTTTATTTTTTTAAATATTTTATCTTTGTAACTTACCATAAATCTATGACATTTTAAATCATGTTAAGCGATGAAAAAGTGCATTGTTAGTGGCCCTATAGTTTTGATCAACTTATTTGAATTTAAAATTCACTCAAGTTTTAGAGCTGCACATCATGGCAAGTCATAATAAAACTAAAATAACACAGTATTTACGTAGTTAAAGTAACCTACATTTTAATTAGGAATATGTATGTGTATGTGTGTGTATATATATATATATATACATATATATTCATTTCTTTGTCAGAGTGTAAGAATTTTCCAGTTTCCTGTTTTACTCATGGTTTATCTCTATCAGTATATGTATTAATGTATCTATTAGAGTTTGGCACTATCTTGATCAGCTAATCTCCATGCTGACAATCTATCTTGGTATGATTTGAAAAATTTCCGTATAAAAAAGTTCATACAAAAATAATTTGTTTTTGCACTGGATGTAGAAAGAACAATTCTTTTTAATTATTTCTGTTATCATGTCAATAACAGTTTTCAATGAAAAGAGAAACAACTAACTATTCAGCTTCTAAAAAGAAAATGTGAGCAGAATGACTGTGAGAGATATTTTCTGCTATCATAACAACGTTGACAAAAACAGAATAATCACATAATGCCTTATGTATGATGAAATTGTAGCACTGGTGGCACAGTGGTTAAGAGCTATTGTTGATAACCAAAAGGTCGGCAGTTCAAATCCACCAGCCGCTCCTTGGAAACCCTATGGGGCAGTTCTACTCTGTCCTGCAGTGTCGTTATGGGTCAGAATCGACTCGACGGCAAGGGATACGATGAAATATACCCTTTCTTGTTTTAAAGGAATGTCTTAGAAGTATTTTAAGTAAAAAGTATGCCTTTGACTAAGAAAAGATATGGTTGTCAAAGAGAATTTTTCATATTTAAAAAAATAATTTTGTGTGGAAAACACTGAGTCTATAGTATGAAAATGATAATTTACCCTCATTCTATGAGGACTGGAGAGAAAATGTTATCATGCTCTGCCAAAGTGATGTTCAGAGATTTCAAACAGAACATTCATGTAACTAGGAATAAAGAGTCAGACTACTGAATTTCCTTACATTTCTATTCTTGGTTTAGATGCACAATGAAATAGGCATTTATCTAGGAACAAAATGATGGAGGAGACATTAGTTCTACGAGTGCAAGATTTTTATATATTAGTGTTACTGACATATCATTGTTAAACATAAAAAGTTCAGAATTATGGCATTTATTGACTGATACACATACTTCCTATCTTTCATCTTTTGATTTAGGCTGTATTGACAATGTTTTCATACACTTAGTTTTTCTTTTCAGAAATTACTAATCAGTGTACCATACACTTTTTAACCAGTAAGTCATGTCTCGTAGTTGTTGTTAGCTGCTGTCAAGTTGATTCCGACTTATGACGACCCTATGTGTGTCAGAGTAGAACTGTACTATAGAGTTTTCAAGACCGACATTTTGGAAGCAGATCACCAGGCCTGTTTTCTGAGGCATCTCTGGGCGGGCTCAGATTGCCAATATTTGGCTGGTAGTTGAGGGCTTAACCATTTGCGCCACCCAGGGACTCCTCATCTAGTAATTACCAAGCAATAATATTTGTTATAATTTATGTATTTTTGTGAAAGTGACATTTGAAAGTAGAGATTGGAAAACATCTTGGCCATGGGTTTAAATCAAAATGTGTAGAGAGGTATAGCATATCAAATCAGAAAGATATAGGTTGAGAAAACATTTATTATTAGTTGGAAGGACTAAACTTTTGGAAGTTCACCGTAAATTTACACAATATTAGTCCTGTCTGAAATAATATTTTTTCAGATATGGCCATGATTTATTCTAGCCCTTCCTTCAGGCCTCTGCTCAAATATCACCATATTAGCGAGGCCTTCACTGACTACCCTGTCTAAAGTAGAAGCCTCTCCACCACCCCATTATTTTGCATTTGAGTGCATATTTGTGGAACCTTTGAAGGGATTTTAGAATTGCCCTGGTTATTCTGCTCTTGAGGAAACCGAGGCCCAGAGAGATGAAGTGCCATTTTCTTATTCTGACACTGCCTATCAGAGACCAAGGCAGAATTAGAATCCAGGTTTCTCAGCTCTTAATATAATGCTCTTTACACTACAGCATATTGCCTTCCTGATTTTGGAGATCAAGTTGGTACTAGAACACAATCCTTATATTCTGTTCATGAGCACTCCTTTAAAGTTTTGTTTTTTTTTTCCCTAAGAGCAAACAGGACCGTGTAACAGGCCATTATATGTAAAACCTTAATGTAGTATTTTTAAAAAGGTAAATGATATATTTTACAAATTCTATCAGCAACTAACATAATCAAATAATTTATCCTCCATGAGGTACACCAGAAAGGCAATGATGCTTAATTAACTTCTCTTAACACAGAAACTGCCTTAAAGATTTGTCTCAGATTAATGATCAAAAACTAATTCTATAAATGACCTTTTTAGAAAATGAACTTGATCAAAAGCTTGCAGGGGGCAACTATGGTGTGAAACAGTCTCACAATCGTACTGTAATGAATGGTGAGATAGAAATTGCCTACTGATACAATATTATTGTTGACATGGTAGTTGCTGAAATGGTTCCAAAGAATCGAAAGTTATTGCATTAAAATGACCTTTATAATACTATGAATGTCCTCTTTTTTTCTAACATGATGTAGGCAATAACTATGAAGAAAAGGAAGGCAAAAACAGATCCAGTCTAAATAGACCTTGTGGGGTCCAGTAAGTGGAAAAAATGGCACTGATTTCCACTGGCAAAATCAGATGCTTACTGAAAGGATTAACTGATTTATAGATGAGAATTTTGATGTGAATGATAAAATTATGATCGTCATTCCCTGCCTGTCTCTGTCTCAGATATTTTAGGGTGCATAACTGGCAGAGAAGCTTTTATTTATTTTATATGCCAAATTGTTAACAAATATATATTTCTAATGATAGACTTGGATAACATATCCAGTGCCTAACGTCTCTTTGTGGGATGCTTTTGGTTCATCTTTGAGTTGGTCAAATTAGAAACCCCACAAATAGGATCATTTTCTAGTTTCTAGGTAGGGGGAGTTTTCACATTTTCAAATCATCCTATCCAGCCTTAATAGTGAACAGTAAAATATTAAATAGTCTCTGAAAAAACAAATGAAATGGAGCATCTTCTTTATGTTAGTTATTCCAAACACATGGAGTGCCTTCTTTAGCGAGGGAATTGAGTGGGGCAGGGAGAAGAATACTGAAACTATACTGAGAGTTTCACTAATTATTCTCCATATTAGTGTTTCTCAAGGTGTGGACTATGGGCTACCTGCATCAGAATTGACTGCAGTGCTTGTTAAAATGCACATAAGTTGACACAAACCAAGACTTACTGAGTCAGAATTTTTGAGAGATGGGAATGAGGCTTGAGAATATGTCATTTTAAAAAGTTCCATAAGGATTCTTGTGCACCTTAGATTTAAGAACCACTGGTTTCGAGAAATTATTAGAAATGGATTATTTGCTGACCTGTAAGTTTCACTCAAGATTTGGAGGCTCAGAAAGGGGCACCGACACCATGGTATAGTGAAAAACAGTGCTCACCTAGAGTATAATGCTCTTTCTATAAAATCAGAAGATATGCCACTCACCAACTCTCTGAACTTGGATAAGTTATTAAATTACTCTGTGCCTCAATTTACTTAGCTGCAAAGGTGGAATGATATCAGCCAATTGCCAGAATTCCTATGAAGATAAATGATCCATTGGATGTGGACGTATTTTATAAACTGTAATGTATTTTAAAATTATAACAAGTACAGTTCTGGGTGTATTGAAACCTCACTATGAGATCTTCCTTTTTTTAATTTTTTTTATATTTTATTGTACTTCAGGTGAAGGCTTACAGAACAAATAGTTTCTCATGAAACAGTAGTACACATGTTCTTTTATGACATTGGTTAAC
>NW_004443996.1:4072641-4074301 GCF_000243295.1 Trichechus manatus latirostris
GTAGTTTTGTCTCCCGCTGGATGCTCCGTGAGGCTGCTTTCTCGTACCCCTGTTTGCTGGTCTCGGATAGGAGTCCAAGATGGTGGATCCATGCTGCGTTAGCTGGTAGGGGACCTCTGCATGAATCTCTCCTTGCTCTCCATTCTCTGTCAGTTTTCTCACTCCATTTGGTGATTGGCTGAATTCTTTATCTCTTCATTTGATGTTTTAGGGTTTCAGGATTGCTGTATTCTCTGTTTGGCTTAGTTTTTCGGATCTTTGCTGTGGAGGGACCGTGTGGTGCTTCTGCCTAGAGCACCATTTTGCCAGACCCTACCTATGAGATCTTTCTTAGTTTTCTTTGTAGAAAAAAAAAAAATTACCTTCAGACAAGATATAAACTACAATCTCTTGCGAATGAGTCAAAATGTTTAGTGTGGGAGTCCAGAAACCTTGAAGGTGAACTGCTGAAAGTAACTGAAGTGAATTATCCAGCTTAATTGTAGATGTAGAAATTGTTGGATTGGGGGATGTTCTGCTGTGTATATTCTCAACAACAAAAAATAAAATTAAATTAAAAAAAATCCTCATTTTCCACAGTTCAAGATTCTGATCAAGAAATTGAATATATACAGATATATGTTGGTAGATACAGTCCACTTTTAATAAAGTTAATCAAAACACATTTAGGATTAATGTTTTATTAATTAGCTTAGCCTAAGATGCAGTAGTTTTCAACATTTTTCCCCAGTCGTAATATATCAGATAGATATGATTCATTACTTATAGTAACATTAGTTCATTAGGCCAGTTATTGAAAGGTAGATGGGTCAGGGAGTCTTATTCATTTCCTGGTAGAGAGAGGCAGACAGATCAGAATCTGGGGAGAGTGAATATAGTTTAGATAAGCCCCACGTGATATGCTTCCCATACTGACACTAACTTCTATAAAGTAATACAAGTCTGCTATGATCATTTGAACGCCACACCTGAGAAGGATGCCAGTGATATAGGTGTTTGAGCAGCCCTGAACAATTTCACGTCTATAGCTTTTATGAAAAGTTTTAGTAAATCTCTAGCCTTACATTACTGATGCATGGGTCTCCTCTTATTATTTACCCATTGTGGTCGAGTTGATTTTGCCTTATAGCGACCCTATAGGACAGAGTAGAACTACCCCATAGGATTTTCAAGGCTGTAATCTTTAAGGAAGAAAACTGATACAATCTTTCTCTTTTGGAGCAGCTGGTGGGTTCTAACCGCCAACCAATTGGTTAGCAGCCAAGTGCTTAACCACTGCACCACTAGGGCTCCTCTCTTGTTATTTAACAAACCCAAAATAAGAACTGCATGTCAGTGTTGCTATACCTAATTATAAATTGGATCAATATTTTTGTCCCTTATGATTTTGGTTGTTTTCACTGTAAAATAGTGACAATGTCTATGCAACTCATTACCTGTTTTAGACGTCAAAATTTTTTTTCTCTCTTTTTAAATTGTGTTGTTGTAGTTTAAGTGAAAGTTTACAATCAAATTAGTCTCTCATATAAAAATTTATACACACATTGTTATGTGACCCTAGTTGCTCTCCCCATACTGTGACAGCACACTCCTCCTTTCAACCCCGGATTTCCCATGTCCATTCAACCAGCTCCTAACCCTCTCTGCCTTCTCATCTCAT
>NW_004443996.1:4074919-4084457 GCF_000243295.1 Trichechus manatus latirostris
CATGGTCCCCAGACCCCTGCCCCTGCTACTCTGTCCTTCGAAGTGTTTGATTGTATTCAGGAAACTTCTTAGCTTTGGTTTAGTCCAGTTTGACTTCCCCTGTAGTGTGTGCTGGCCTTCCCTTCATCTGAGATAATTCTTGTGTACTATCTAGTTAGTGAATACCCCTCTCTCTCCATCCCCACCCTCATAACCATCAAAGAATATTTTCTTCTGTGTTTAAAGCTTTTCTTAAGCTCTTATAATAGTGGTTTTATACAATATTTGTCCTTTTTTGACTGAGGAAATTCATTCAGCATAATGTTCTCCAGATTCCTCCATGTTATAAGATGTTTCACGGATTCATAGCTGTTCTTTATAGTTGCATAGTATTCCATTGTGTGAATATACCATAATTTGTTTATCCATTTGTCCATAGATAGGCACAAAGTTTGTTTTCATCTTTTTGCTATCATGAACAGTGCTGCAATGAACATGGGTGTGCATATATCTGTTTGTGTGACGGCTCTTATTTCTCTAGAATGTATTCCAAGGAGTGGGATTGCTGGATAATATGCTATTTCTATTCCTAGCTTTTAAAGGAAGCACCAAATCGATCTCCAAAGTGTTTGTACCATTTTACATTCCCACCAACAGTGTATGTGTTCCAGTCTCTCCACAACCTCTCCAGCATTTATTATTTTGTGTTTTTTGGATTAATGCTAGCCTTGTTGGGATGAGATGGTATCTTATTGTAGTTTTGATTTGCATTTCTATAATGGTTAATGATCGTGAGCATTTCTTCATGTGTCTGTTAGCCATCTGAATATCTCCTTTGGCAAAGTGCGTGTTCATATCATTTGCCCATTTTTTAATTGGGTTATTCGTCATTTTGTTGTTGAGGTTGTGCAGTATCTTGTAAGTTTTAGAGATTAGACGCTGGTTGGATTTGTTGTAACCAGAATTTTTTTCCCAGTCTGTAGGTTATCTTTTTACTTTTTTGGTGAATTTTTTTTGATGAGCACAAGTGTTTGATTTTTAGAGCTCCCAGTTATCTAGTGTCTCTTCTCGTGTTTGTGCATTGTTACTTATCGTTCATATTCTGTTGATGCAATGTATTAGGGCTCCTAGCGTTGTCCCTATTTTTTCTTCCATGATCTTTATCGTTTTCAATTTTATATTTAAGTCTTTGATCCATTTCGTGTTAGTTTTTGTGCAAGGTGTGAGGTAAGGGTCTTGTTTCAGTTTTTTGCAGATGAACATCCAGTCATGCCAGCACCATTTGTTAGAGAGACTGTCTTGTCCCCAATTATCAGACTTTGGGTCTTTGTCAAATATCAGCTGCTTATAGATGGATGAATTTATGTCTGGTTTCTCAATTCTGTTCCATTGATCTATGTATCTGTTGTTGTATCAGTACCAGGTTGTTTTGACTACTGCAGAGGTATAATAGTTTCCAAAATCACGTAGTGTGAGGCCTCCCACTTTGTTCTTCTTCTTGAGTAATGCTTTACTTATCCAGGGCCTCTTCCCTTTCCATATGAAGTTGTTAATTTGTTTCTCCATCTCATTAAAAAATGCCGTTGGAATTAGGATCAGGATTGCATTTTATCTGTAGATCGCTTTGGGAAGAATTGACATTTTAACAATGTTGAGTCTTCTTATCCATGAGCAAGGTATGGTTTTCCATTTATACAGGTCTTTTTTGATTTCTTGCAGTAATGTCTTGCAGTTTTCAATGTTTAGGTCTTTTACGTCTCTGGCTAGATTTATTCCTAAGTATTTTATCTTCTTGGGGGCTATTGTAAATGGTTTTGATTTGGTGATTTCCTCTTCGAAGTTCTCTTTGTTGGTGTAAAGGATTCCAACTGATTTTTGTGTGTTTATCTTGTATCCTGATACTTTGCTGAAATATTCTATTAGTTCTAGTACTTTTCTTGTGGATGCTTTGGGGTTTTCTGTGTATAAGATCATATCATCTACAAATAGATATACTTTGACTTCTTCCCTACCAATGTGGATACCCATTATTTTTTTTTCTGGCCTAATTGCTCTGGTTAGGACCTCAATGTTGAATAAGGGTGGTCATAAAGGACACCCTTGTCTGGTTCCCGTTTTCAAGGGGAATGCTTTCAGACTCTCTCCATTTAGGGTGATGTTGGCTGTTGGCTTTGTATAAATGCCCTTAATTTTGTTGAGGAAATTCCCTTCTATTTCTACTTTGTTGAAAATTTTTATCATGAATGGGTGTTGGACTTTGTCAAATGCCTTATCTGCATCAATTGATAAGATTATGTGGTTCTTGTCTTTGGTTTTATTAATATGATGGATTACATTGATTGTTTTTCTAATGTTGAACCATCCCTGCATATCTGGTATAAATCCCACTTGATTATGGTGAATTATTTTTTTGATATGTTGCTGAATTCTATTGGCTACAATTTTGTTGAGGATTTTTGCATCAATGTTCATGAGGGATATTGGTCTGTAATTTTCTTTTTTCCTGGTGTCTTTACCTGGTTTTGGTATCAGAGTTATGTGGCTTCTTTGAATGAGTTTAGGAATGTTCCATCTTTTTCTATGCTCTGAAATACCTTCAGTAGTAATGGTGTTAACTCTTCTCTCAAAGTTTGACAGAATTCTCCAGTGAAGCTTTCGGGGCCAAGTCTTTTTTTGTTGGGAGTTTTTTAATTACCTTTTCAAACTCTTCTTTTGATATAGGTTTGTTTAGTTGTTCTTCCTCTGTTTGTGTTAGTTTAGGTAGGTAATGTGTTTCTAGAAATTTGTCCACTTCCTGTAGGTTTTCAAATCTGTTAGAGTACAATTTTACATAGTATTCTGTTATGATTCTTTTAATTTCAGTTGGGTCTACTGTGATATCACCCATCTCACTTCTTATATGGGTTACTTGCTTCCTCTCCTGATTTTCTTTTGTAAGTTTGGCCATTTTTTTAATCAATTTTGTTGATCTTTTCAAAGAACCAGCTTTTGGTCTTTATTAACTCTTTCAATTTTTTTTCTATTCTTTATTTTATTTAATCCTGCTCTAATTCTTATTGTTTCTTTTCTTTTGAGGTTGGAGTGTTTCTTTTGCTGCTTTCTTTCTACTTGTTCCAGTTGTAGGGTTAATATTTGGATTTTGGCACTTTCTTCTTTTTGGATGTGTGCATTTATTGCTATAAACTGACCTCTGAGCACTGCTTTTTCTGTGTCCCAAAGGTTGGGGTAGGATGTGCTTTCATTCTCGTTTGATTCTATGAATTTCTTTATTCCATGCTTAATTTCTTCTATAACCCAGTAGTTTTTGAGCAAGATGTTGTTCAGTTTCCATATGTTTGATTTTTTTTCTTCCTTTTTCTGTTATTGATTTCTACTTTTATGGCGTTATAGTCAGAAAAGATGCTTTGCAATATTTCAATGCTTTGGATTTTGTTAAGGCTTGCTTTATGGCCTAATATGTGGTTTATTCTGGAGAATGTTCCATGGGCTTTGGAAAAGAAAGTATATTTGGCTGCTGTTGGGTGGACTGTTTGGTATATGTCTATGAGATCAAGTTGGTTGATTGTAGTATTTAGATCTTCCATGTCTTTGTTTTGCTTCTTTCTGTACGTTCTGTCCTTCACCTAAAGTGCTGTGTTGAAATCTGCTACTATTATTGTGGAGCTATCTATGTCTCTTTTCAATGCTGTTAGAGTTTGTTTTACATATTTTGGAGCCTTGTCATTGGGTGCGTAAATATTTATTATAGTTACGTCTTCTTGGTGTATTGACTCTTCAATCACTATATAGTGTCCTTCCTTATCCTTTGTGGTGGATTTTATTTTAAAGTCTATTTTGTCAGAGATAATATTGCCACTCCTGCTCTTTTTTGAGTGTTGTTTGCTTGATATATATTTTTTGCATCCTTTGAGTTTTAATTTGTGTCTTTAAGTCTGATTTGTGTCTCTTGTAGGCAGCATATAGATGAATCATGTTTTTTTTAAATCCAATCTGCTACTCTCTGTCTCTTTATTGGTGTGTTTAGTTCATTTACATTCATTGTGATAATTGATAGGTATGAGTTTAGTGCTGTCATTTTTATGTCTTTTTTTGTGTGTTGTTGACAGTTTCTTTTTTCCATTAATTTTCTTGCTGAGTCGTTTTTCTTTATGTATTTTCTGGTCTTTCTCATTTTTAATGATTTTGTATTTGCTTAGTCTTTATTTTCTTCTTTGTTTTTATTTTGACATGTAGGAGTGTTAGTTTCCTTTGTGGTTACCTTAATATTTACCCTTATTTTTCAAGTTTAAACCTGTCTTTTATTTCTTTATATCACCTTGACTTCCTCTCCGTATGAAAAATCTATGTCTACATTTTTTAGTCCCTCTTTTTTGTTTTAATGTTGTCATTTTTTACATGTTGCCATCTCTGTTTGCCTATTTTCAGTGTTTAACTTTGATTTATTTTTGTGACTTCCCTATCTTGGTTGGTATCTGGTTGCTCTGTCCTGTGTTCTAGTCATGGGTTGTTATCTGATGTTATTGATTTTCTAACCGGAGGACTCCCTTTAATATTTTTTGTAATTTTGGTTTGGTTTTTGAAAATTCCCTAAACTTCTGTTTATCTATAAATTCTGTAATTTCATCATCATATTTGAGAGACAGTTTTGCTGGATATATAATTGTTGGCTGGAAATTTTTTTCCTTCAAGACTTTATATATGTCATCCCATTGCCTTCTTGCCTGCATGCTTTCAGCTGAGTAGTCCGAGATTATTCTTATTGACTCTCCTTTGTTGATGACTTTTCGTTTCTCCTTTGCTGCTCTTAAAATTCTTTCTTTATCTTTGGTTTTGGCAAGTCTGATTATAATAAATCTTGGTGACTTTCTTTTGGGATCTACCTTATGTGGGGTTTGAAGAGCATCTTGGATAGATATCTTCTCATCTTTCATGATATCAGGGAAGTTTTCTGCCAACAAGTCTTCAACAATCCTCTCTGTATTTTCTGTTGTCCCCGCCATTCTTGTACTCCAATCACTCGTAGGTTATTACTCTTGATAGAATCCCACATAATTCTTAGAGTTTCTTCATTTTTTAAAATCCTCTTATCTGGTTTTTCCTTAAATAAGTTGGTGTCAAGTGCTTTATCTTCAATCTCACTGATTCTGTCTTCCATTGCCTCAATTCTGCTCCTATGACTTTCTACTGAGTGTCTAATTCTGAAATTTTATTGTTAATCTTCTGGATTTCTGATTGCTGTCTCTCTATGGATTCTTGCAGCCTGTTAAATTTGTCATTATGCTCCTCTTTTATCTTTTTAAGTTCCTCTATTGCAAGGTCTGCCTTTTGCCTGATTTCCTTCCTGATGTCTTGAAGAGTTCTCTGTATTAATCTTTTGTATTCTGCCTCTGGTAATTCCAAGAAGTTTTCTTCCTCCATAAAATTTCTAAATTCTTCATTTTGGGAGCTTGCTGAGATGCCATTATGGTCTGCCTATTTATGTAATTTGATATTCATTTTGTCTCCCAGCCATCAATAAGTTATTATATTTATTTATTTTATGTTTGCTTAGTGTATCGTAGCTTCTTGTTTTGTTTTGTTTTGATATGCCCAAATAGGCTTCTCTTGCTAGCTAGCCTGGTCACCAGTGCCCCTGAAGCTCCAAAGTCTTGCCACCAGGTGGTCAGACCTGCCACTAAGTATGGGAGCCCAGGAGTCCACTCACTCCTCCTGTATGGATTCAACTCAGGTGTCCAGGTAGTCAGCCACCAAGAGTGTGGTGCAGGGTCTCACCTACAGTCCTAGACAAGCATGGGTGATTGGTCTAGGCACAAGCATCTGGCTGCAGCTGGGGGACACACACTGAGTAATGCAGTGGGCCAAGAGCCATCCCTGAGTGTCCAGGAGGAAAGCATGTCCCTGTTCCCTAGAGCCCATAGGTGGCTGGGTTTTGCAGCCAGGCCATGAGCACCCATTGCTGTTGGCTGTAAGGATTGAGGGACACCTATTGTTCTTGGGCCCCTGTCACAGGTGGCTAGGTGATGTGGGTGGAGCCACCAGCCCTCAGGCCCCTGATGTGGGTAGGTGAAGACACTGCCTACTGGGCAGAGAAGTGTCAAATGTCATGAACCTGCCACTTCATAGCTGAAAGAGTTGAAGTTAGACTTCAGGTATATACCCTGTTGTACTGTGGTAAAGAAGTCCTATGCTGTTGAAATGGGCCTACACAAGTCTATGCAGGGGGAAAGGCACTTAAATTCCATGGATCCCTTAAGCCTGTGGTTAGGCAAAGGAGTTGTGCCTACGCTGAGTTCCTGGCTTAGGGGAGCCGGCAGATTATTTTTTTCCCGTTTGTTAATTTATTCCCTCTCCAAGGCCGGGAGAATGGCTCAGGATACATGATGGGCCCTACTTCCAGCCCAGGGGCCTCAGCAATTGCTGAGGCTATCCTGGACTCAGTGCAGAGCAAGGAGCAGGGAGGTAAATGGGGGAGAGCTTTTTCAAAAAGGGGGTGTTTTTTGATCTGTGCGGTAGGCCAGACACAAGTACTTAACTTTTGCCCATCAAGGGCTGCTTCTCACTGGTTCTGGATCGCCAAGTAGACTCTCTGCCACTGGGTCTCTTCTGATGTAGAAAACATTTCCCGAACACCACTGCTTGCCTGATTCACCTCACACCTGGAGCTGATCAGGGCTGAAGGGCTCCGGCTCCCACCAGGTCAGGTCTGGCAACTCCTCACTGCTTCCAAACTGTCTCTCCCTCCCCCTGCCACTCAGTCTGATTCCTCAACTTTGCCTTTGATGTTCACGGCTCCTAGATTGTCATATATAATCGATTTACTTGTTTTTTTTGGGTCTTTGTTGTAAGAGGGATCAGTGGAAGTGTCTGACTACTCCGCCATCTTCACCCCACCTCAAGATGTCAAAATTTTTGATAGTACATTGTCTATGGACTCCACGAGTCTGTGTAGTTATGATTAGTATACTATGAATTCCTGGTGATGTATACATAAAAACTCCTCTTTGGGAATCAATGAGCATGAATTTAAGAGGTATCTCCTGCCACCCAGCTTGTGGTTACACTACCCAGTTGGAAGGACATGGGAAGGGTGGGTCAGAAATAAAGAATCCAGGTGATGAAATCTGAGAAGCTGGAAGTCGACATCCAAGTTCATTCCTGAGAGTACGATAATGTTCTTCCCCTCTGTGTTTTTCTCTTTCCCTGACTACGCTCCCCAACAAAGGGACCACAGGGGTTCCCTTGAAAGCTTAGATGGGGGAGGGGCAACACACAGTTATTTTATACATCTTTATCCATGACTTGAGATAAGGGCTTAAAGAACACATTCAATTTTAGAAAAAACTTGAACTTCATGGTTTCTTGGGTGAGAAAAAAACAACAAATCTTTGAAGTTTTTCAAGCCTAGTGGTAAAGAGAAGTCAGCTATACACTATTATATGAAAAAGAAACAAATTTCTGGCAACCATTCCAGTCCAGAGCAATGTTTTAAATGAAAGGAACTTTCTTATGCTTTTAACTGAATCCCACACTGCACAGACAACTCGCCTCTCTGTCTCAATGAAGGGGAAGAAAAAAAAGCAAAAATGTTTGGGCAATAGAATAAAGATTCTGGGTATATTTTTAAATAAAAATAATTTTTCTGTTTTTAGGTTCACTCTCTCCCATCAAGACTATACAATAACACTAGACATATGTTCTTAAAACACTGCTTACATCAAGCCATAGCCTTAAGAAATGATAACCATAAACTCGTTGCCATCAAGTCGATTCCGACTCATAGTGACCCTATAGGGCAGAGTAGAACTGCCCCATGGGGTTTCCAAGGGGCAGCTGGTGGATTCAAACTGCCAACCTTTTGGTTAGCAGCTGAGCTCTTAACCACTGCACCACCAGGGCTCCAAGTAAATAATAGTAATAAAATTTAAAAAAAACTCAGTGACTCCCTATTGATCACTGGATCATTCTTGCATCAATTAACAAATTCATTTATACATTCAGTACATATTTAACACTTACAACACAGTATAATACTAAGCACTATGAGGTGTGTGTGTGTGTGTGTGTGTGTGTGTGTGAGATGAAGCAGGGGCAGAAGGAGAAAGGAGGATATAAAGATGAAATTAGTAAGGTTCCTGACATCCAGAAGTTTATACTCAAATAAAGAAGGTAAACTATACACACAAATAGCTACAATACAGAGTAATAACTATACGTCAAGGAAAAAATGTATAATAAACGAATTCCTAACTACTTAGACTGGCATCTAAAATTCTTCATAATTTGATCACACCTTTATCTCCACCTTTGTTGTTGGTAACTTCATCAAATATTTTCTCATTTTAGGCAATCAAGTCTCCCTTAGGCAAACTATGTTAATTCCTGCCACTCTGCCTTCCATGCTATTTTCCCCACCTAGATGATCAGTCTTCCATTCATTTGTAAATATTCAAAGACTGTTATTTATTTTCTATATAGGGTGTAGAGAAAAGTCCAGCCCACATTTATCTTCTTATTCTTGACTCCTGTTGCCTTTAATAATGTTTGTACCAAAATATTAGTTAATATATAGTCTCTGGCCTTCTAATTATTTCATTAATATATGCCTCCTCAGCTTGGCTAAATTCCTTTGGGTAGAGAGTATGGCTTGACCTCCTTTTACAACTTAAGTACAAGGATAGCTGTTATGGATTGAATTGTGTGCCTCAAAAACCTATGTTGAAATCCTGAATCCTACACCTGTGAATGTGACTGTTTGGAAGTAAGCATTTTCTTTTGTTATGTTAATGAGGCCATACCAGAGTAGACAGACTCTTTGCCTTTGAGTTAATAGCAGCTGGGTCCTAAACCTAATCCCTTCTGAGTGGTGTCTTATAAAAAGGGAAAACAGACACACAAGGGGAAGAGACAATGTGAGGATCCGCCTATAGGCCAAGGAATGCTAAGGAACGCCCGAGGCTACCCTCAAGGAAGGACCCCCCCCCTAGAGCTTATGATCTGATTTAGACATCTAGCTTCCAAAACTGTGAGATCATAAATTTCTGTTCTTTAAAGCCACCCATTTGTGGGATTTTTGTTACAGTAATACTAAGTTACTAAGGCAATAGCTAAAATTTGTAGAGTGCTTATTCCATGTCAGATACTGTGTTAAGTGATTTACATGTATTATCACATTTATTCCATATAATAAACAATTATTATTATTATCCCTACTGTACAGATTAGAAAACTGTTACATAGATAAAAAGTGATTTGCTTAAGGTCATACAGATAGTGTGAGGTAGACCCAGTTTTCTGACTGTTTTCAGAGCCCATGCTCTTAATCATTACATGATACTGCCTTACTGACACAGTATTATGACTCCAATTATTTGCCTTATTGGTCAAATAATCCGAGAAGTTGGACTATATGAAGAATGCGGCATCAGGATTGGAGGAAGACGCATTAACAATCTGCATTATGTAGATGACACAACCTGGCTTGCAGAAAATGAAGAAGACTTGAAGTACTTACAGATGAAGATCAAAGACTACAGCCTTCAGTATGGATTACACCTCAACA
>NW_004443996.1:4084557-4087043 GCF_000243295.1 Trichechus manatus latirostris
CAAAGACTACAGCCTTCAGTATGGATTACACCTCAACATAAAGAAAACAAAAATCCTCACAACTGGACCAATAAGCAACATCATGATAAAAAGAGAAAATACTGAAGTTGTTGAAGATTTGATTATACTTGGATCCACAATCAACGTCCATGGGAGCAGCAGTCATGAAACCAAATGACATGTTGCATTGGGCAAATCTGCTGCAAAAGATCTCTTTAAAGCGTTAAAAAGCAAAGATGTAACTTTGCGGACTAGGCTGCCCTGGACCAAGCCATGGTATTTTCAAATGACTCATATGCGTGCAAAAGCAAGGCAATGAATAAGGAAGACTGAAGAACTGACACTTTTGAATTATGGTGTTGGCGAAGAATATTGAACATACCATGGACTGCCAGAAGAATGAACAAATCTGTCTTGGAAGAAGTACAGCCAGAATACTCCTTAGAAGCAAGGATGACGAGATTATGTCTCACATGCTTTGAACATGTTATCAGGAGGGACTAGTCCCTGGAAAAGGACATTGTGCTTGGTAAAGCAGAGGATCAATGAAAAAGAGGAAGATCCTCCAAGAGATGGATTGACACCGTGCCTGCAACAATGGGCTCAAGCATAGCAATGATTATGAGAATAGCACAGGACTGGGCAACGTTTTGTTTTTTTGTACGTAAGGTCTCTATTAGTCGGAATTGACTCAGCATCACCTAATAACAAAACATTGTCACAGAACTGAATGTAAAGGCACTCAGTTAAATATTGTTAATTGATTCTGAAACCTAGATGCTTTAAAATGTTTTCACCAGTAATTCTACCATTGTCTACATGTTTACTAGTTTACAGACTCAGAAAAAATATTTTTTATGCCTCTCATCTCAAGTACTCAGAGTTGGTCTATGGTTCTTTATGGGAAAAACAAGGTTGAGCTCTCAGATTTAATTTCCTTCTGATAAAATATGTCCATATGCTGAAAAGAAATCAGTATGATATTGAAAGGGATCTTAGGGATAGAAAAGAGACTATCTTTTTCAGTGGAGGAAGATTTTGGAAGATGTTGAAGAAACTTGAACTGATAAAGCTGTAATAAAAATAAGAGACTAATGTTCCCTGCTGTAACAAGCAAAATAGGTTCCACCAGTACTGATATTTCTTATAGTGAAGATGTAGAGGGCCTTTGATGTATACATTCATGGCAAGGATGTCCACACAAATAACTGATATTTCTTGATAAATAATTGCTAGAATCCATAATTTAATGTGCTTAATACACACTACACACACACATATATATGTATATCGCACAATGATTAAAGTGCTCAGTTGCTAACGGAAAGGTTGGCGGTTTGAACCCACTAGCTGCTCTGCAGGAGAAAAAACCTAGCGATCTACTCTCGTAAAGATTACAGCCTAGAAAACCCTATGGAACAGTTCTACTCTGTCATATAGTGTCTCTATGAATCAGAATAGACTCGACGGCAAACAACAACATATAGAGAGAGAGAAAGAGTAAACTCTCTCTCTCTCTCTCTCTATATATATATATACATATATACACACGCTGTTCATATACATATATATTCAGATTATATATATATATATACATATATATATATACATATATACTTTTTTTAGCATGACCCATCCTGAACTAAATGCAAAGGTGTCAGAAACATGAGGTAGTTTGCAGAAAAAACAATGGTTTAACTAGAATTGTCCCAGGAGTTAACCTGTGGTTATTTGGGCTGGTGAATTCTTAAAAAGGAGTAAGGGGCTTACCAGCTGGTCTTTTCCTTCATTTTATCTTTGGTAAACATTGCATTCCCTACCCACTTCCTTTGGTACAGTTTCTTCTTCATATTTTATTTTTGTTTTTACATATACTCCTTTCTCAGAAGATGGTTTTATACAAGCTGTAGTGGCTTCATAAGGCACTCACTGAGTGTAGTGGTTTCTTATTATGAAATGGTAGGCAATAAACAATGAACTTTGATAAAAGTTGATATTTAGTTGAATACTAATTTTGGCACTAGGATCATGTTGATTTTAATTTCTTCTTCCAGCCTTCTCCATCTCTGCAAATTTTCTCTTCCATGTTGAAGAAATAAAACTCTCAACTACTATTTTCATAGTGTTCCCAGTAGTTTTTTGCCCCCCTTTTTTTCCATATGATGCTTCATCTGAAGGGTCTTGTGGCCCATCAACCCCACCTCAAATTCCCACACAGTTTTTTCACAAGTTATAAAACTTCTCATGAGTTCCATGTGAATAAGAATAGATATACTGCCTTACTTTTCTCATACACATTAAGGTTCCAGGGTAGATTCCTATTTTGGTGGGTCATAGAGTTACAAAATCATGGACCATCAAAGTTGGACAAGAATTTAGAAAACCTTCATTTCACAGGTAAACAAAGTGAGGCCCAGAAAGGTTAAATGACTTATTACTGAAGTATAGAAATTATATATATATATATATACACGTATATATATACA
>NW_004443996.1:4087143-4108328 GCF_000243295.1 Trichechus manatus latirostris
TATATATATAGAGAGAGAGAGAGAGAGGGAGAGAGAGAGAGCCCTGGTGGCGCAGTGGTTAAGTATTCGGCTGCTAACCATAAGGTCAGTCTTTCAAAACCACCAGCCAACCTGCCGCTCTGTGGGAGAAAGATGTGATGGTCTGCTTCTGTAAAGATTTACAGCCTTGGAAACCTTATGGTGGCAGATCTCCTCTGTCCTATTAGTCAACTCGACCTGCCAGCAATGGGTTTTATATATATATATATACATATATATATATATATATATACACGTATATATATACACATGTATTTAAATTTTAAACACAGAGAGTGAGCGCTTACTGATACTACCCAGAAAAAGAGTTTTGGCATATTTTTTTTACAATAATGTCAATAAAATTCCTTGAATCTCAGGCTTCCCAAAAGGTTTCTAGAATAAACAATGTTTTTCAGTATATTGTTTTAAAAGAACAAGTTACTATTTTTACTTAAGTTGAAACATATGCAACATCAATTATGATGTCTGAAGAAACTATTTTACTTTCTTATATAAGGACAGAAAATATAATCTTAATCAGCATTAAGTGAAATATTGTGAAAGCATGTGAACTTTGAAGTATCCAAGTTTAGATTTTGTGTTTAAACAGTCCAAAATTCAGAATTCACATAGTTTTTATTAAATTCAGTAACTTGTGCAGAAATAATAAAAACTCTTTCATTGTGGTTTTTTCTTTAATTTAGTAATTATTGATTTGCATCTGCATTGTTATTTAATATTTCATCAGAGAAGTCAGAAAGAACAGTAGTATTCACATCTTGAAGTTGTCCAAAACATTTAAAATGAATAAAATTAATATGTTTGACATATGAAAAGCTCTATGCTTTACTTAGCATTGTCAATAAAACTTCTAAAATAAGGCTGTATAAATTGCATTTTACAACTACAAGGATATGTTAAATGCCAGTGGATCATTTGATTATTAGATCATCTTTTAAAACAGAGATTTGATTTTTAAATTGCAATAACCACTCAACTGTCTCCATGCCTCTATAATCTCTCTCCGTTTCATTCTCCTGGAATACTTCCCCCAGTGTTGTTTTCTTTAGCTATTCCTGAGTTCAACAATTTACTTGGACTTTCTGCTGTCTATTAATCAAGTCCAATTTCCTCATCCTGATAGTGAAAGACAATCTGGCTGTACCATAACAACATTATTTTATCAGATATTCTCCTGTGAGTTCTTTTGTTGTAGTCAAGTGGGCCACCTCACTGTTCCATTCCTACAGTGCTTATCAACCCTTCTCCATGTTACTAAGACAGCCTAACCTTCTGTGAAAAGATAAACCTCTTTTCTTAGTCATATCTCAGCCAGAGGCTTGTAAGCCATAGAATATGGTCACTGTAATATTCCTCTGAGCTTCTTTATTCCAGCCCCCGCTCATTGTACTGAGACCCAGAGAAGTTAATTGACTTGCCAGAAGGTCTGCATTTAATGTTTTAGAATCTAGAGTGTTGACCAGAAGCTAGAATGCCTGATGCCCAGTCTGGTGCTCTTTCACTGCACCACACTTTACTTTCTTCAAACTCAGACTAAATTTCACCTGTTTATCCAGCTTATAATGATCTCTTTTATGGATTCTTATTGTAATCATCATTAAAACCATAGAGTTTAGCATTTGTGTGGAATTAACATGATTTGAGGTTCTATTAAGTGCAAAGCACTGGGGCAGCCACTTCACTAACGTTTTCTTTTTATAGTAACCTCATATCTGTTGCCATTGAGTCGATTCTGACTCATAGCGACCCTATAGGACAGAGTACAACTGCCCCATAGGGTTTCCAAGGAGAGGCTGGTGGATTCAAAATGCCAATCTTTTGGTTAGCAGCCGAGCTCTTAACCACTGCACCACCAAGGCTCCAGTAACCTCATAAGGTAGGTGTTTTCAGCCCAGTTTTGCTGAGAAGTAATCTAAGGTTCAGAAAGACAGATTTGCCCAAGTAACCAGTGGAGCTGGGAATCAAACACATTTTTTTCTGTTCCAAAATATATGATGTATTTTTCTCCAACAGTTTCAAATTGCTCATCTTGCCTGTCTTCAACTGACTCTAAGTATTAGATTTCCCCATGCATCTGGAATATCTTGGAGTAATGTCCCATGAAGTGTGGGTACAGTTAATATGTATGACTGTTGGAGAGGATGTATCTGAGACCAAAAAAAATCTTTCATAGTTTAGCACTTCTGCTAAATTGAGTAAAAAGTTACATCATTCCTTGTTTGAATTTCTTCAAGCCAAACTATGTCCAAGGGTTTGACTAAAAGGTCATCAAACACTAGGTGACAGATACCAAAAAGACTATTAGAGTCATTGATAGAGTTTTTTTGTTCTTGGAGATTGACATATTTCCTGCTTTATTTCAAATAAGATAATATTTTCAGGGAGACCAAGTCAAGTAACTCATAAAACTAATTTTACACAATGGACAAGATTTTAAAATAGTTCTATGTATATTCTCCATGTGCTTTGGTACTAAAAACTTTCTTTTGTAGAAATTTTTTATTAAAACAGATTCATTAAGAGGAAATTTGTTTTTCAGACAATTTATGACTATGATGACAAAGCTCACAGAAATCAGTGAAGGTTGATTATAGTAGTTGTTCTTAAAAATGTAATTTGTCACTATAGGTTTTTCTTCTGTGACTTAACATAAAGGAAGAAAATGGTAGCATTCTAGAAATCAAATAATAGAATTTCTGTTACTAGCATTTTCTCCAAGCTATATTATTTTCTGGAATCAATCATTGTTATGTAAGTGTTCCAGTTTCAAGTGCTTCTGATTACTGTATCTGTAACTTTGAACAACTTATTTTGTCTTTTTTGAGCATCAGTTTATTTCTATTTACAATGGGGGTACTGTTACCTGTGATAATGATTTTAAAGGGCCATGGTTAGGATCAAATATTATGATAATGATTCATGCAACTGCCAGTCCTATATGAACACAAGAAATTCTTAGCATTGTACTATTTTTTTCCTACATACATCTGGTGTATAGCAAAGGCCAGAGCTTAACTTAGATGAATTTGGAACATCATCACATGGATGTCACTCAGGAGTCTCTATCTTAATTTGTCACAAACTGATACACCCTCCCCCCATCCAGTCTTTCTTATGCTCTATTATCCAAGTTGTTTAATGACACCATCATCCATCCACTTACCCAGGTCAGAAAGCTGAGAGTTATCCTAAATCTTTCCTTCTTTCTTTCCTCCTACATCCAATTATCCAGTAATTCCATCACTGTTGCCTTAATATCTCTCAAATGTGTCTCCTCTTCTCCATTCTTGCAATTTACTGCCTTATATCAAGCCCTTTTGAATGAAATTCTAGAGTACTGCATCTATGTCCTAACAGGCATCCTTATAGTCCCCTTCTCCATGCTTCCACCTCAGATCCATCCTCCGTATCTCTACCAGAGTTATTTCTCTAAAGTGCAATCAAATCACATTGCCACTCTGCTTAAAATCTTTTAAAGGTTACTATCACCTCTGAGATAAAGTCTTCATTTCCTACTATTGCACAGAAGGTTCCCATTTACCTTTCTAACTTCCCTTCCCATCACTGTTACCACCCACAGCATGTACTCTATGCATGCCAAAATATGAATAGTTCTCCAAATGTTCTATCATCTTTGTCAGCTGACCTTATGAATATAAATTTGAGAATGAAGGGATAATATTGTGTTTGGAAGTCTGAGACATCCTGAGTGAGGTAGGTCTTGGGTTGAGAGAAGGTGCTGAGAAGGACAATGTGCTCATGTATGGCCAAGTCAAGACAGGGAAAAAGTGGGGAGACTCATATAGTTGGAGCAGAGGGTTGAATTTAGTTAATGAAAAATAAGGTAATCAGGGTGGTGTCAAATTTTGGAGGTCCTATGAAAAGATTTCCACTACTCATCTGTAAGTTTGTCTTACTGTGGTGGCTTGTGTGTTGTTATGAGGCATAAAGCTATGCCACTGGTATTTCACCAGCAGGATCACCCATGGTGGACAGGTTTCAGTGGACCTTCCAGACTAAGACAGACTAGCAAGAAAGGCTTGGTGACCTACTTCAAAAATTAGCCAGTGAAAACCCTATGCATATAACGGACTCAAACATACCCATGATCATGTATATGGCACAGGACCAGGCAAGGTTTCATTCTGTTATACTTAAAGCTTCCCTGACTTAATGGTCTGACTGAGACTGGAGGAACCCAGGAACGCATGACCCCTGCATTCTCTGTCAGCCAAGAACTAAAACAATTTCTGAGCCCAACTGTTCAGACAGGGATTGGACTGGACTGTGGGACATAAAGTGATACTCGTGAGGAGTGTGCCTCTTAGGGCAAGTAGATACAAGAGACCAAACGGGCAGCTTCTGTCCAGAGGTGAGATGGGAAGGCAAAGAGGGTTAGGAGCTGGTTGAATGAAGATGGGGAATCAGGGGTGGAAAGGAGGAGTGTGCTGTCACAGTATGGGGAGAACAATTAGAGTCACATTACAATATATGTATAAATTTGTGTATGAGAAAAAAAAAGCTTCCATGAGTGGGAGCCAACTCAACAGCAACTACCAACAACAACATGAAAAGGTTTGGCAGGTCAGGATGGCTCCATTGCCTATGTTTCCTGTAGTACTCAAAGTGTATCTGATCATTATTAGTCACAAAGAGGTATTTATTTTTTTAAATACATCTGACTGCCTAACCCCTGTTTCTAAATGCAAAGGAAGGAAACGAAGTTTTCTTTTCATCATTTCACTTCATTTTTTTAAATCTCTCTTACCATGTGTTAATATCTATCTGGCAGCTCCAGAGATAGCCTCATTATATCCAATCAATTAATCTCTAAAACTTCTTGGTAGAAGAATATGCTATCATCTCTCCTAGGTTAGCAAGGTTGAATAAGATAAATAGCAAGTTAAGCAAATACTGCATGATACCGATGAGTCGCAACTATTTTAATTTTGAGCACCATACTCATAAAACAATAACAATGATAAACTAAATGACAATGAAATAGTGATTTATTATGTGCGGTATTAAATCTAGAGTGCGATAAGTGTGTTCAAAGCATCTGTCATAAGATACGTTAAAAGATAAGACCATCTTCTCGAGCCATAGATCTACACAAAATAAGGAAAAAATTTCTGGTTGGAAAATATGACTGCACTTTCGAGGTATTAACACTACAAAATTATTTTTATATGGTTATTAGAAAAGACTTCAGTGTGCCCTTTTCCTAATTCGAGAGTCTGCCAGAAAGAAATAAGATGGATGGGCTTACTATCTCATAGTATTTTGAAGCAACATTGATTGACCTAATAGAATATAAGCATGGTTACTTAATGGGGAGGATGGTGTGTGAATGAACATATAATAACACTGCTCAGGTATCTTTGCAAGTTTTTGAAGTTATTTGTTCATATGCTCAACACCTTCTTGGCTGTGCCTTTGTCTTTTCCATCTCAAGGTATTCCTTTCATTAATCAAGGGCCAAGGCTTTTGTCTGCTACCTGTCTGGAGGATGAGCTGCAACAATAGGATAAAAAGAAACTAGGGAGTTAAAAGTGATATTATGAAAGGAAAAAAAATTGTCCTTAGAAATACTTTAAATTATTTACTAGAAAATATTGGATATCATGACCCTGGAAAGTTTCAAATCTATGCCGAAGAAACTATTATGATTATCTTACGACTAACTACAGGGATACTATTGTCTCTTAAAATACTAAGATGGAACCACAGTAATGCTCATTTTGTAACCTAGATGTCTGCTAACATTAGGGTGACACAAAATTTACTATACTTGACACCTGTAGTTATGTGTTATTTTCAAAATATAAATTAACTCTAAATATTTAAATTTAGGCTCTGATTCTTTGACATTTAGTAGATGTGTGATCATGTGAAAGATACTTGACTGTACTATGTCTTGGTTTCCTTATCTGTAAAATATACAAATTATGGTACAATAACTTCATAGGGTTGTTGTGGGGATTAAATGAGCTAATACGTATAGTATGAAACACAAGAGTACATGTCAGATAGTAAGTCTTCACGGAATGTTAGTTATTAAACAACCGCCTGAATATTTATTCTGAATTTTATGTTTTTCCTAATTTCAACATTGCCATCACCCCAATCTTTTGTTGTCACATCATATTCTATTTACAAATTATATTTAAGAATAGTATGAGGCAGTGAAAGTAATCATATTGAGAACTGAACGTTTTGATCACAGCCTTTTGCTTAAAACTCTCAAAATTAGCAACCTTACTGAAAATTTCTTCCTGATTCAGACCATTTTGCAACTATCTAGAAATAGTCTTTTCAAGGCCTAGACCAAAACTTTGCTTCCCTCATTATCTATCACTATGAAGACAACAGGATGAAATGTGCTGCTTTGTCTATGACCAGTGTCCATAGGTGGTATAGCATTTATAGGACGAATTATAATAGCTCTGGTGCTTGCTTCTGTTGTTTCCACTTCACTTACTTTTTGACCAGCCACTTCTTTGTTCAGGAAGTACCAAGATGGCAGGTGTGAATAAGTACAGATTGTTCCCAGCTTATAAAAGGGCTGTGTTTCAGAAGTTCATTTATAATTCAGTTGTTTGTAATAAAAATGATTTTCTTATTAAAATCTCTGCAAAAACTTAGAGGTGGTGGTGGCCCCCAAAATAGCCCCAAATCAGAGGAAGTTATCTATGAAGGGTATGTGTGCGTGTGTGTGTGTGTGTGTGTGTGTGTGTAGGTTCTCTGTGAAAAGGTAAAAAGGAGGTTGTAGGGGATATACTGGGAGGTTAAGTTTCCAAAGTCATCAACCAGATAGTACAATTGGTGCAGAACAGCTAAGTTACTTTCTGAGTGGAGGAAGAAAACTAGGGAGATTCAGTGACTTCAGAGTGGGAAAGACAAGAGAAAGTAGTGATTAAGTGAGGGTTTGTTATCATAGGGTGCTCATATGTTTGGTATTTGAGACTTTAAAAGTCTGTGATTTTGTGTATGTGTGTGTGTGTGTGTGTGTGTGTGTGTGTGAATGTGATGAGATACGGGCAGGTCAGGAAGTGAAGAGGATGATATAGAATCAAAATGCTTTAATTATAAATGGATACATTGAAAAAGTAATGATTACTTCAGTCATGTTTATTATTCCACAAAATCCCTCTTTCTTGCTCCATATAATATTTCTTTTGCCTTCACCTATAACATGCTCCTTCCTTACTGCTACATTATTATATTCACTTTTAATTTTAGTGAGGAACTCTACTCCATTGGAACCAACAGTTTCTATCTCATAAACATTTCTCTTAACGAATCCAGGTATCTTTACAAGGAGATTATTTGACATGATGCATGAGGGAGCAAAAAGCTGAATTTAATAATATGCTTGTTTAATCATTTCATATTTGTCACCTACTACACCCAGTATTTCCAAACTCAGACTTATAAAACTTTGAAAAATATTGTCTACTACTTGTCTCTCTGACACAGAAAATGGAATGCATTCAACCATGGCTGCCTCAGATTTTTCAAACCTGGAAAACACGGCAGACTACACAGATCCTGCAGCTGTTGAATGCACTATATCTAACCTTGTGTCATTGCAACAAACTGTGGAATTTTTAAGAAGTCTCTTTAGTGAATTATTTAAGAATTATTATTTAGTGAATTATTTAAGATTTATGATTATGAGTGACAGATATTTTTAAAGTTCTCCTAATTTAGTCTCTACCAAGTTTTGTACTTAAGTTGACTTGGTCTGGCTCTCTCTATCTGCCTAGATAGTTGTATCATTCATCCTGTTGCTAAATTTGAGGGGGCTAGACCAAACAATGTAGAGCCATCAGGGAAAATACATGCTTCTGAAATTCCTACAGAAAGGTCACCGGCACAGATTTTCTACAATAGGGGCAGTAACAAAGATACTATTTACTTTGAGCTTGGGGCAGCTGGTTCTCCTTTTTATTGGCCACCTGGATCTTTGTTAGGTTTGTGATTGGCTCAGACAACAACACTTGGAGAAGGGTGAATTCAAACTGTGACCTTGATATTTTAGCAGATTAATGATTGTTTTCTCCCAAATTATTCAGAGAACAGTGAGAATGGCACATTGTTAGTACGAGGAATTTTTGAGTTGCCCAATATCTCATAGCGACCCTATAGGACAGAGTAGAACTGCCCCATAGAGTTTCCAAGGAGCGACTGGTGGATTCAAACTGCCAACCTTTTGGTTAGCAGCCAAGCTCTTAACCACTATGCCAGCAGGGCTCCATGTATTTATTTAGTTACTCAATAATTCAATTTGGGATCTTAGACTAATTTATCCTGAAAGGAGATTTCCAGCTCAGTTCACTCTGTGTCAATTGAATACTTTCAGGACCTAATCTTATTTGACAAGTAATACAACAATAGAAGATCCTGGAAGCACTCTAATATGAAGAAATATGATCAAACTGATATATAAAGGGATGACTTTACGGAAAGGTTTAGTGCATAGATGGCCCCGGTAAAGTAGTTTAACGATAAACAGATCTTGAGTGAGTTGCCTGTACCTTTGTACAGGAGATGGTTTTGTTGTATCTTAGATGGAAAATCCCCAGAAAACATGTCTTCCACTGTAACAAAACACAGCATATTCCTAAAAAGCCAGGAATGGAAAAGCTGGTTATCTGTATGTAAATATATTTAATTAAGAAGCTGTTAGGTAGGGCATTGCTTTATCTGGAGGATAAAGGTACTATATTCAGCTGCCTAAAGGTTTAGTTTAACTAAGATTTTTTTCAGCCAGTATTAAGCAGAATAATTAAATTTATTTATGTATTCCCATAGCTATATGAGCAGGAAGGAAATGATTCACTGGGTGGATCCCTTTAAAATGAAAGTGCAAAAACCTTTGGCCACTTCAGCCAATCTTTCATTTAATGACATGATCCTGCAAATTTACCTTCTCCTGAACCAAGCCTTATCTGTAGGCTTCCTCAAATATCCAAGATAGTTGTAAACAAAAGCATTTTTACTGGATAATTTTTGAAGCAAGATTAGAGGTACTAAGAGAACTTTGATGCAAAAAGAACACATTTCTTGACTGGCATGCTCAGTCACTGGGAATGCCTGTATAATTCCATAATTACAAAACTCTGGTTATAATAGGCTTCTCTATATGAAATTATCGTTTCCCTCCATGTCATTACTGAATCAACCTTGTTCTTTAAAAAATCTACCTTAAATTAGATATGGCCACTTCTGTGAATGTCTCTAATGAAATTCTTCTCAAGTACAATGGAATCTGTCAAGGGCTTAAACTAATTAAATCCTTGAATAAATTTTATTTATAAATAAAAACAATTTCACAGTTTAGCTTTATATGAAATCATATAATTTCTGCAGAACTGTGAATAATTTCTGAAGAGCTTATGAAATGACACTAGGCTCTTAGAAATATAGTTCTCGTACCACTGTTCATGGAAGTCAATATTAACCTTTACAAAAAAGATAAGTTCAGGAATTAGAAAAGTGCAACAGAGAATGCAACACCCACACACTTATTTCTAATTACTTTACAGACATTGGTGACATTTTGTGATCTGAACATCCAAAATGTTTTTAACTATTCTGGAAACCCTATGAGATGCCATTTCATTTGTCTTCATAGAGCTTCTACCCAAATGGCCACTTTTTCCCCCCATTAAGATAGACTTGATCTTTTTAGAAGGCAGAAACTATGTTTTACACTTAGTCTGCATGTTTTTTGAACCTACTATGCTATTTTACTATTAAATGCCCATTGAAAGAATGAATGAAGATGGTGTAAATGACTTAACTATTTGTATGTTCTGATGCTATTTGGTTGTTTGGTTCACGTATGGTTGGTAGAAAGGTTTTATTCCCTTAAAGTGAGCTTCTCTCACTTTGTAAATTATCTGAATGGAGAAAGTACCCCTGTTCTCCCAATTATAGTTGTTTGTAATGGTAATATGGACAAAGATGTAATAAGGAAAATATGGAAGTACTAATGCTCTAATGGAAGGCAATCACCCATTCTGGAAAATGTTTTGTTAATGAAGGCATGCAAATACATGGTTTCCCAAGTTATCGATGAATGTATTGCAAAGTTACGTCTCTCTCCAATGAAAATAAAGGAAATGAATGCAGATATTTCTGTTATGTAGTCATGGTCAAAAGTTTGAAATGTATGTATCCAGAGCATAATATTTCTATGACTAGATATTCTATGAAGAGCTCATTTTATTATTATGCTTTTGAGGAATCAAATGCCCTTTACTTAAAAAACTTGATAGTTTTTCAGAGGAAAGTAGTATACTTTGCAGGTGATTTTTGTCTAAAATCAACATAGTGTATTATGCTGAATGTTTTACATCCCCTAACGTAGGAAACATAGCTCTTAGATACTATGATTTGAACTACAAAATGATGGTTACATTCTTTAAAATTAGTAACCTATAATTTATCATAGCTGTATTTTTATTCATCCAGAAACACCAAAACCACAAAATAAGACATATTTTAGATGCTCTTATAGTACTAGAAAGATTCTTTTGTGAAAAATAGCTGAGGAAATGTATCATTTTTCCAACACTAATGCTTCCATCTGAGCAATATTATTTATTACTTATAACTGGCCAGTGTTACCCTTAAGTTTACATAAGGAGAAGCTGTAAAAACATAATTGACAATTGCAACTATTTCTAGGGAGGTGTGGTCTCTTGGGGGGAAATTACAAAATTTCTATTAAAGTGAAAGCAGTAAGGAGATAGCAATTTTGTGCTTTCATTTTGGTTATAAGAATTTGTACCTCATTCTAAACACACAGTTATATTTAATTACACATTCTAGTGGAAAACAAAGTAATTATTTCAAGTTGCACATTTATGTACACAGACATTACAATCCAAAGTAAATGTATTTGTTTACCATGACTAATGAAGTATAACAAGGTTAAAATTCAATGTATGCCAACTTAATTATGTCTCAATAGCAGCAGATTGGTAAAGTTTCATAAAAAAGAATATTAATTGTTCCTGTCAAAAATAGTTTATCAAACACTTATCAAAATTATTTTGTGCATACATTTCAGAGTGTTAGTGGAAACACTAAAGATGTATTCTTCATCAAAGGATATAATTTTATTAATAAATAATATAATTTTATTATAAATAAGATACAGCACAAGCTTTAAGTCAAAAGAAGCAAAGAATTGGAGTTCTTTATTCCCTAATATCATTTCACTAAAGTAACTTAAACTCTATTTATTTTAATGATATATTAGAATATCAGAGCTATTTCAAACAGCCTTCTTAATAAAATCAGATTTTTGAGAGATGGTTGTTTTTAAATGGTTGATTTATAGTATGTAAAGCTCCTTTGGTTTTATTCTCTCTCTGCACATATAGGGAAAGAACCGACACCAGGCCATGTGTGGGGAGAGGAGGTATGTAAGAAATTACTAGGTTGTCTGTGACCAGGTTTATATTTGTGATCTACGTGACCCTTGACAGAGTAATAGATGAACCAGCTACAGTGCAGTCAAGTCCATTTTTCCACTTGCCAGCTGTACAGTAGGTGGATCTTCCAAATGGAAAATCACATAGCTGGCTAGAGAGATTAAAGAGGAAGTAAGACTGGATGTCTTGTCTCCTCTCTTCATGACTTGCATTTCCACGTAAAGTAAAAAAAGGAATTATTTTAACCATGTTCAGTGACCTAACACTCTGAACTACAGGAAGTAGAGAAGAAATTTCAAACCTACATTTATATAAACTTACCTTAAATAATTGATTCATAGCACCTGATGATATGGCAAACTTCGTAACATCTGCTGGTTCAGCTTCTATTATAATATCAAAACTATGGAGTAGAATATTGGGATTTGTGTGAAAGTTTAACCTGGCAGGACCCTTGACACCAATGGGATTCCGGACCCTTGAGAAATTTTTTAAAAAGCCAGATTCGTTGACATCAAGGACATCTTTTGACTCAGTGGCATGCTTAAAGCTAGAAGAGTTCTTGGAGCCAGCAGAATCTTTGAGGTGAGCACCAAATGTGTGGTCATCAAAATTTGTATAGCTTCTCCCAAGTTTAGATGGATCAGAAAATTTAGAGGTGGTCAAATTGTCAGAAGTGGAAGAATAGCTAGTGCCAGCATCAAAAGTGGAGGAGTTGCCATAAACTGTATTAGACACAGAGAAACTGGAACTGATTTTCAATTTGGGTCTAGAGAGATTATGAATATTGCCGTTACTGGTGGAATTATGAGAATGTATGGCATCATAAACAGGATTAATGACAAAGCTGGAGCTAATGGCATGAATGAATCTAGGGACATGGTTATTGTCTGAGGCATAGTTGGTGCCAGCAGTGTAGCTAGGGCTAATAACACCACTACAATTCGTGTCATTGCTGGTGTCGGTGGCATTGACAGTGCTAGCTGCAGAGCTGAGTTTGGCCACACAACTGTTTCTGGTAATATAGTTTGGGTTGACTTCTAAGCTAGAACCTACTTCATGGGTAAATTTTGGGACATAGTCAAGGTCTGAGTCATAGTTTGGGACAGCTGCATAGTTGTGGCCAGTGGTACTGGTGGGTCTTGTATCACAGTTGGGTTCAGCATCATTGTTAGGACTAATAGCATTACTGGGCCTGGCAGAATAACTGGAGTCAAGGCTTTTGGCGGGGGCAGGGTTATTATTGTTAGGGCCAAGGCTGTTGTGGTTGGAGTCAGGGCTGTTGTTGGGGTCAAGGCCAATGTTGTTGGGGTCAGGGCCATTGTTGCTGGAGCCAGGGATGTTGGGATCTAGTCTGATATTTTGGAGGCTGGAGCCTTTGTTTTGGAGGCCAATTTCATTGATGTCATAGCTAGGTTCATTGTTGTTGAAGACAGGTCCATTGTTGGGGCCAGAGCCCCAGTTGGGGCCAGAACCATTGTTGGGCCGACTGTCATTGGCTATCCCAGTGTCATTGCTGGGGTCAGCACCATTTTTGGAATCAGGGATGCCTTCTAGGCCCTTCCCATTTTGGCGCTCAGAGATGTAGTTTGGATTAGTGCCATTTTTGAAGTCAGCTGTATAGTTCTGATCAACACCATTGTCCAGGCGACCACCATTATCTGATCTGGTGTGTGTGTCATCATCAGGATCAGTACTGTGTTTGAAGTTAGCTTCAGTGTTAGTGGCTCTATCAATGTCAGGATCAGGCTCACTAGTGGGGTCAGTTCCATTGTCAGGGTCACCATCATTGCTGGAATTAGCTCCACTGGTAGGGTCAGCATCACCGTTGGGATCAGCCCCATTGTTGGTGTCATCGTCATTTTCAGCATTGCTATCATCTTTGGGATCAGTGTCATCAGGATCAGACTTATCCTTGGGATCTTTCTTATCTTTGGGGCTGTCTTCTTCTTCAGAGTCTGTTTCATCTTCAGGATTTGTCTCATTGTCAGAGTTGGTTTCATCTTCAAGGTCTGTCTCATCTTTGGGAAGAGACTCATCTTTGGCATTGGCCTCATCTTTGAGATGGGCATAACTGATCAATTTAGTCTCATTGTCAGGGTTGGTCTCATCTTTGAGTTTGGCAACAAGGCTGAACTTGCCCCCATTTTCAAGGCCAGTAACACTGCTGGTGTTGATGATATTGTCTGGACCAGGAGTACTATGGTGGCCCACAGTATTTTGAAGATTTATAAGAAAGGTAGGAGTAACAGTAGAGCTTACGAAATTTTGGAGAGCTGAGCAACTTTCACAATGCAAATAAGAAGTTGAACCCAAGGAATATTTAGAATCTTCCTGGTGTAGAGGACAGCGAATGCCCACAGGTTGGTTAGGATCCAGGGATCGAAATAAAGGGCTATTCCGAGAAGTCTTGTGGTGTCTAACAGAGTTAAGGCTCAGAGAATATTTAGAATCCAAGGGAACATGGAGATGTAAAGGACAGTCTGGGTCTGAGTCATCATCATAATTCCTGGGACATCTATGAAAAGAAGAGTTATTGATTTCCACAAAACATTTGGGACATATTTTAGCTCCAGTGTCCAAAGAATGCATGCTATTTCTGAGAGTCCTGGGGCATACAGCAGATCTTGGGCTCATGGAAGTGGCGTGGCAGACAGGAGCTGAAACTTTAGGGGTGTAACCCTCAGTACTTAGGAGAAGAATAGAATTCATCTGAGACCTGGAACTCTGCAAACTCTGTGGGTATCTGTAGTCCTCGCGATGACTCTTACGGACAGAAATTTTGCAACTGGTAATTCTGTGATGCTTGTTATCTGTGAATGCATCTGGATCTGGAGAAAGGTTGTGGCTGTACTTTAACTTTTGCTGTGGGTCTCGCTTGTCATTGAGAGTTGGAGAGACCTTTTTGAATCTCCTAATCTTGTCATCACTCGGGTACCTTACAAGTTGAATTCTTGAAACATCTAGAGAGAGAAGAGTAATATATGAATAAGACTAACCAAAAAGATAATGAAATCTGACTTTGATGCCCACATTACAACATACTTCTGTGCAAAGGAACAAATATTATTTTCTTCAATAGGTTATTGTGAGTGTTGTTATTTGATACTTCAAAAAGGAGAGCATGACCCCAAATTTTCTGTTCAAGTGGGTGTCATCTTGAGATTATTAAGTCATAAAAAATGAAACATGGTCATTTATTTCATACTTTATAATTTTTAGAATAAAAAGCTTACTCTTTATAAAAAGACCTTATTAAATAGGAACTTATTGGCATGATATGGCCAAAATAAAACAATTGTTTTACATAGCTTGGATACCACAAATCTGTTATTTTTTTTTTCTGTAAAAACACTAGAGATTTATTCTAATCTGGAATATAATTCTTATAATTTATGAAATCTTCATGTTTGGAGAAAAAATTTTCCTTGGGTTTGAAATGTAAAAATTGCAAAATTTTATTATATTAAGTTTATTATCAAGGATAAATTTCTGTAGCTATCATGAACTCACTGGTGCATGATTCTAGAAATTTAGGTCCGTATTTACCAATATTTTATCATTTAAAACAAAAGACCCCTTCTCTTATTCCCGTAAGGTCCTAAGAACATTTTTTTCCAGGTTTTGGCATTAAACACAAAATCATATTTGGGAAGGAGTCTAAGACTACTGGATGGTATTAGAAACTAATATTGACTTTTTATTGAGAAAGAGGTATGCCTTCTCATCAAATTTATATTAAAATCACATAAAGTTATCCAACTCTAGATAATTAAAAGAACAAATTTTTAAATTGAACATTCCTAATCTTTAAGGCATTTATAAAACATAAAACCTTAAGCAAGCCCACTCTGAAAGGGTAGGGTATATATGACTTTGCCTGCAATGAAAATTTTTACTGCATCTTCCTCAGGGTTTTATTTCTAAGAAAAGGAGCTCATATTCTTAAAAATACGTAGAGTCATTATTTTTCCCCAAAACATGATAACATTTAATGATGCTCACATAATGTAGAAGAGATGATATCTTGGTAGTCTATATTTCTATGCTTTATAATAAATACTAAAAGCACAACTATCAATTTTCTATCCCAAGCCAAGTGTCACCAAATATTGAATGTGGTAAACACTTCTCTTGAATGTCTCTGGTCTTCAATAGCATGTGTTATATACTTTACTCATATGGTGCTATTATTATTATTAGTGACAAAGGCTTACAGCCTTACAGAAACACAAAAAGTGATGCATTTTGGCTATTTGTTAGACTCAGTCACATTCAACATAGCAGTGGAATGTACTAAAATAGTTACAAATGATTAGGTGGAAAGTGAGTTGGAAGTATATGCATATGGAAGGTGTACAGGGTTCTTAAAATCAATGAAAGAAAGTAATGTTTGAAAAAGGGCACAAGTATGAGCGTTTGTATGAGTAAATTGGTTAATATTTTGGATCAGAAGTAAGACACAACACTAAGAGTGAGTTGAAAATGTGATACCAGTACTCAGGCTGCTTTATAAAGATGGAGTACCTAAATTATAGCCAAGAAAACATCTGTCATTTGATAAGCCTGAAGATGGAGCTCTGGTTTTCAAATACGAATGAGTATGTTCATATGCTAAAGATAAAAGAGACCATCTTATAATAGCTAAATTTTTTCCATATGTTGCCTCTCCTCACAAACTGTTTCTGATCTATACCTGTGACTCACGTATTTAACTTAAACTCTGTCCAAGCAGTCTTTAGTTGATAGCAACACATGGTTCACTATGAAAGATAGTACTAGGGCTTCTTAGTTATAAAGTTTTTCAATGCTGTCTTATGACTTCCACATTACATTACTACTTGTCCTTCTTTCTATTTGTTTGTTGTGGTTTATTATTTTTAAATTTTATCTATGTATTCATTAATTTAGTCATTCTTTCAATGAACATTTGCCAGGCAAACACTGATCTAGGCCTTGGGGATACATAAATGAATAAGAACTAAATTCTGTTGTCCTTGAGAAGCTGATGATTATACTATCAGTATGAGCAATACTATGGTAGCACAGAGAAATTTAACCTGACCAAGGAATTTTAGAAAAGATTTCACAAAGAAAGTGACTCTTAAAGGATGAAGAGGAGTTTTTTCGGTAGAAAAGATAGGGAAGGGATTTCCTGACAGAGGAAGCAACTTGATATTATAAAGGCAAGGCTATAGAGTTTCTTGTGATTGCCTCACAGAATGCAAATGCTGTATAGTGGAGATCATACCTCTCTATTAGAGGTAATCTAAAACCTTTAATCTTTTTATGACTTAGAACAGAGAACAAAAATGATTAATAATGTGTGTTAGAGAAGGCATTAGTTTTGAGTCAACCAGCCTGTGTTTGAGAATCTGGTTATGCCACGTACTAAATATACAGTGAAACCTGTAAGAGCTGGAACTTGACGGCGCTGCCTTGTTTTTCCGGGTCTCACAAGTTTTCTGCTTTTGACAGGGTGCAGGCTTACCACTTTTCTATTGCTCGTTTTAGTGAAAAATATTTTAGTTTTCCTTCTCTGACAGGTTTCTGCCTTACACAGCTTCCAGCTTTCGCAGGTTTTACTGAATTATCTTGGGCAAGTTATACATTTACAAGCCTTAGTTTCTTCACCTCTAAAATGGATATAATAATATCTACCTTTTAAGGTTGTTGTGAGGGTTAAGTGACTTGCTCAATAAATGTTAACATTTCTACCCTTTTAAGATAAGGGAGTTCAATATTGCAGAGATTGTTTGGCTAGTATTTTCCCTTTGTAAATCTTACATTTCTGATGACAGCTAGTCAATTTGGCACTTTTATCCTAATATTCCTGATTTTCTGAAAGTATAGTAAGACATAATTGCTAAATTATAAGAAAAAATGTATATATTTTATATATGTTTACACCACTATTACTCAAAGAACTTCAACAGCTAAATTTTTCCACATTTGTTTAGAGAATGAGAGTAAAGACCATGATAAAATATGTTGTTATTACAGTGGTTTTTATTTACACACAATTTAAGAAAATAGCTATCAAAAATACGGGCACAGAAAAGTTATGATTAATGAAAATTCTTGCAAAGTAATGATTATTTATAATAATTGCTAATAGATAGTTTGAATGACATATAATTGCTACTAATTTTGTTAACATTGAAAGACTTGAAGTTTGCATGAACGGAGACAACTGTATTTTGTTTGTGAAGATGAAATTACTAAGTCAGTAGTGTAGGCAAAGAAAGAAAAGAGAAAAATTACAAAAAAAATGTTTGTTACATTTCTTTAAGGTCAATTGGTCTTATAGTTAGGTATTAACCTTGAAGGTAGTCTTAGTAAAAAGAGAATACTTTTATTGAAAGCTATTCCATCTCCCAAATTGCCATAATTCTCAATTTTTTTACTAAATTTTTATTAAAACATTAATAAGCATATTCTTCTTATTATGTAGAAATCAAAACACATAATTGAGGTTTGGTTTATTTTGTGTTACAGATGAACTTTAATAGTTACATAAGGGGACTGTGTTACCAAAAATAGCAGAGTAGGAAACTCCAGGTCTCTGTCCCTCCACAAAAGCAATTAACGAGCTGTCAAAAGCTGTTGTCATAATTAACTTTTGCAGAACTCTGAAATATAGTAAAAATCTTACAACCAGGGGAAGGTTCAATGAAGAAGTTACTGTTTTGTAGTAAGAGAGTGATGTGGCATTTAAAATGTTTCATCTATAGTACCCCAAACCCCAGATTGGTGGTGGTCATTGAGGATAGCAGCCTGCATTCCTGATACAGGTTTCTAGAACCAGAGGGAGCAATAGGGACATTTTTTCTCAAAGAACTGTAGCTGTGGGTTTTGATCTATATGGTGGCTCCCTGAGGACTGGCTAAAGGGCTTGTTTCTTTTACCCAACTCAGAGTTCCAAGGGCTGGGGTAGCTTCTGGGGTGGCTTTTTCCAAAGGCATTTAAGGGAACAAGTATTGACTACTGCAACCTGTATCAAGAGACAATAGTCAGAACAAGCAACAGATAGACCAAAAAGCCAGGGAAGGAAGATATTAGAAAAAGAGAAGAATAAAGGCTTTTAAAAGCTCCAGCATGTATTGGAGACTCAAGAAGGTCAAGGGTATTTGCAACAAAGAAGTCGTTGGTATTGCAAAATTCTATCATGCGATTTCTCACATCGTTTTTATCACCAAGGCCATATTTTCCAACTACCAATCCTTCTTCTTTGTTTCCAACTTTCACATTCCAATCACCAGCAATTATCAATGCATCCTGATTGCATGTTTGATCAATTTCAGACTGCAGAAGTTGGTAAAAATCTTCAATTTCTTCATCTTTGGCCTCAGTGGTCGATACATAAATTTGAATAATAGTCGTATTAACTGGTCTTCCTTGTAGGCGTATGGATATTATCCTATCACTGACAGCATTGTACTTCAAGATGGATCTCGAAATGTTCTTTTTGACGACGAATGCAATGCCATTCCTCTTCAAGTTGTCATTCCTGGCATAGTAGACCATATGATTGTCTGATTTTAAATGGCCAATACCACTCCATTTCAGCTAACTAATGCCTAAGATATTGATGTTATGCATTCCATTTCATTTTTGACGTTTTCCAGTTTTCTTAGATTCATACTTCGTACATTCCATGTTCAGATTACTAATGAATGTTTGCAGCTGTTTCTTTTCATTTTGAGTCATGCCACATCAACAAATGAAGGTCCTGAAAGCTTGACTCTATCTGCGTCATTAAGGTCGACTCTACTTTGAAGAGGCAGCTCTTCCCCAGTGGTATTTTGAGTGCCTTCCAATCTGAGGAATTCATCTTCTGGCACTATATCAGACAATGTTCTGCTGCTATTCATAAGGTTTTCACTGGCTATTTCTTTTCAGAAGTAGACTGCCAGGTCCTTCTTTCTAGTCTATCTTAGTCTGGAAGCTCAGCTGAAATCAGTTCGCCATGGGTAACCCTGCTAGTATTTGAACACCAGTGGCATAACTTCCAGCATCACAGCAACACATAAGCCCCCACAGTACAACAAACTGATGGACACGTGGGGTTCTTGATGATTGAAATGATGCCTGAGATCACATGACAGAACTTTGCAAGACCAAAAACTTCTTCATTGCAAATACCTTTTTTCAACAACATAAACAGCAGATGGAATACACAGACATCAAATCGACTACATCCATGGAAAGAGATGATGGAAAGCTCAATATCACCATTCAGAACAAGGGCAGGAGCCAACTGTGGAACAGACCATCAATTACTCATATGCAAGTCCAAGGTGAAGCTAAAGAAAATTAGAACAAGTCCATGAGCGCCAAAGGACGACCTTGAGTATATTTCACTTGAAATTGGAGACCATCTCAAAAATAGGTTTGATGCATTGAACACTAATGACCAAAGATCAGACTAGTTGTGGAATGACATCAAGGACATCACACATGAAGAAAGCAAGAGGTCATTACAAAGACAGGAAAGAAAGAAAAGGCCAAAATGGATGTCAGAAGAGACTCTGAAACTTGCTATTGAATGTAGAGTAGGTAAAGGTAACGGAAGAAATGATGAAGTAAAAGAGCTGAACAGAAGATTTCAAAGGGCATCTCAAGAAGACAAAGTAAAGTGTTATAATGAAATGTGCAAAGACCTGGAGTTAGAAAACCAAAAGGGAAGAACACGCTCAGAATTTCTCAAGCTTAAGGAACTGAAGAAAAAATTCAAATCTCGAGTTGCAATATTGAAGGATTCTGTGGGGAAAATATTAAACAAAGCAGGAAGCATCAAAAGAGGATGGAAGGAATACACAGAGTCACTATACCATAAAGAACTGGTCCACGTTCAGTCATTTCAGGAGGTAGCATATGATCAAGAACCAATGGTACTGAAGGAAGAGGTCCGAGCTGCACTGAAGGCATTGGCAAGAAAAAAGGCTTCAGGAATTGACGGAATACCAATTGAGATGTTTCAACAAATGGATGAAGCACTGGAAGCACTCACTCATCTACGTTAAGAAATTTGGAAGACAGCTACCTGGCCAACTGACTGGAGGAGATCCATATTTATGCCTATTCAAAAGAAAAGGGATCCAACAAAATTCGGAAATTATCGAACAGTATCATTAATATCACACACAAGTAAAATTTTGCTGAAGATCATTCAGAAGTGGCTGCAGCAGTACATTGACAGGGAACTGCTAGAAATTCAAGCTAGATTCAGAGGAGGACGTGGAACCAAGGATATCACTGTTGATGCCAGATGGATCCTGGCTGAAAGCAGAGAATACCAGAAAGATGTTTACCTGTGTTTTATTGACTATGCAAAGGCATTCGACTGTGTGGATGATAACAAATTATGGCTAACATTGAGAAGAATGGGAATTCTAAGACACTTAATTGTGCTCATGAGGAACCTGTACACAGATCAAGACACAGTTGTTAGAACAAAACAAGGGGACACTGAGTGGTTTAAAGTCAAGAAAGGTGAGTGTCAAGGTCACATCCTTTCACTATACTTATTCAATCTGTATTCTGAGCAAATAATCTGAGAAGCTGGATTATATGAAGAAGAAAGGGGCATCAGGTTTGGAGGAAGACTCATTAACAACCTGTGATATGCAGATGACACAACCTTGCTTGCTGAAAGTGAAGAGGACTTGAAGTACTTACTGATGAAGATCA
>NW_004443996.1:4108445-4124086 GCF_000243295.1 Trichechus manatus latirostris
CACAATCAACACCCATGGAAGCAGCAGTCAAGAAATCAACAGACACATTGCATTAGGCAAATCTGCTGCAGTAGACCTCTTTAAAGTGTTAGAAAGTGAAGCTGTTGCCTTGGAGGCTAAGGTGTGCCAACCCCAACCATGGTGTTTTCAATTACCTCATATCATGCAAAAGCTGGAAAATGAATAAGGAAAACAAGAAGAATTGATGCCTTTGAATTATGGTGTTAAGGAAGAATAGTGAATATACCATGGACTATCAGAAGAATGAACAAATCTGTCTCTGAAGAAGTGCAGCTAGAATGCTCCTTAGGAGCAAGGATGGTGAGACTACGGCTCACATACTTTGGATGTGTTATCAGGAGGGACCAGTCCCTGGAGAAGGACATCAGGCTTGGTAAAGTAGAGGGTCAGCAAAAACGAGGAAGACCCTCACTGAGATGAATTGACACAGTGGCTGCAACAATGGGTTCAAGCATAGCAACGATTGTGAGGATGGTGCAGGACCGGGGACTCTTTCATTCTGTTGTACACAGGGTCACTATGAGTTGGAACTGACTCGATATCACCTAACAACAAGAACAATAAGGAGGACACACACATGTCCAGCGCTGGACACATGCTCAGAAAAGGCCTGAGAAGACCTTAATCCTTCACATCTGGCTGGCCTTCAGGCTCTGCACAAGCAGAAAGTGAAGGCTAAGAGGGAGTTTTAAATAGTCTGGCTAAACAATGAAAGAATGCCACTACACAACTGCAAAGACTGAGACAGTTTTTTTTTTCTTTTTAAAATTTTTCTTTTCTTGGCTCTAAGCATTTAAAGAAACTTTGTCATAACACTAGCTTAACACTAAGCTAATGGACCACAGATTTCACTGGTCACACTGTCAAAGAATAAAGACTTTACAAAAATAAAGTTTCTTGTGATTGCAAGGTAAAGGTAAAAGAGACCATCAAAACAGAAAAAAAGAACCAATACTAATGTAATGTGGCAATCATATGACATTGAAAATATTTATAACTAAGAAGCCTTGGAGTTATCTTGGGTAGTGAACCATAGCATGTGAAAGCTGGACGATGAATAAGGAAGACTGAAGAAGAGTTGACGCCTTTGAAATGTGATGTTGGCAAGGAATATTGAACATACCATGGACTGCCAAAAGAATGAACAAATCTGTCTTGGAAGAAGTACAGTCAGAATGAGCCTTAGAAGCAAGGATTGTAAGACTATGGCTCACCTACTTTGGACGTGTTATCAACAGGGATCAGTCCCTGGAGAAGGACATCATGCTTGGTTAAGTAGAGGGCCAGTGAAAAAGAGGAAGACCCTCAACAAGATGGATTGACACAGTGGCTGCAACAATGGGTTCAAGCATTACAACAATTGGGAGGATGGCTCAGGACCAGGAAGTGTTTAGTTCTGTTGTACATAGGGTCATTATGAGTTGGAACTGACTTGACAGAACCTAACAACAAGAAGAACAACAGTAAACCATCTGTTAATAAAGCTGATAAAAACAACAGACAACAAACAGCAACAACAAAACCCAGAGACAAGAATCTGATTTCTTGCATTGCCAAATCATAATATTCAAAATATCTAGTTTTCAGTAAAAAATTACAAGTCATGAAAAGAAACAGGAAGTGTGGTCCAATCACAGGGAAAAAAAATTTAATAGAAACTTTCCATGAGGAAGTTCAGACATTGAACTTATTAGAACAAGACTTTAAATCAATTGTCATATATGCTCAAAGATCTAAGGAAAACTAATTAAAACCACAGGAATTAAGTCTCATCAAATAGACAATATCATTAATATACAGAAATTAAAGAAAGGAACCAAATAGAAATTCTGGAGCTGAAAAGTACAATAACTGAAATGAAAAACTGTTTAGAGGAGTTCAACAGCAGATTTGAGGAGGGAGAAAAAAGAATAAGCAAACATGAAGGTGGGTCAAGTCAGATTGTATACTCTGAGGAGCAGAAAGGAAAAGGAGGAAGAAAAAGGAACAGACCCTAAAAGACCCGTGAGATACCATCAAACAGAAGGAGGAGGGAGAAAAAAGGGAAGAAAGAATATCTGAAGAAATAATCACCAAAACTTCCTAATTTAATGAAAGACATGAATATACACATTCAATGAGCTCAACAAACTATATCATACTATAATCAAACTCTTGAAAACCAAAGATAAAAAAGAGAATCTTGAAAGCAGCAAGAGAAAAGCAAGTCATAACATACAAGGGATCCTCAATAAGATTAAGCACTAATTTCTCCTCATATATCATGGAGGCCAGAAGGCAGTGGGATAACATATTTAAAATACTGAAAGAAAGGAACTGTCAACAAAGAATCCTATATCTGGTAAAAATATTTTTCAAAAATGAGGGCACTCTCATCCCCCAACAGAAACTAAAAAAAAAAAAAAAGCAGAAACTGGCTAAGTAAACTTTGTCAAAACTCTAGAATTAGTCAAAGGGTTATAGCAACTAAGCAAATGCTGAGTCAACGAAAAGGTGACACTTAAACAGTAGGAAACCTTTGATTTTCTACTTGCCTGAGCCCCAAGCAGTCATTGGGTTGGCATGGCCATCATAAAGCATCAGTGGCCCACATTATCAAAGAGGGAACCTGATCTCTGGCTCTAGAAGAAACAGAACAGAATTTATTTGAAAATTATTGTGTATGTCTGCTCTAAATGTCTGGGGGATGCCCAAAGGACCAAAATAAATCACTTATCCATGGTTTGGCCTGTTTTGGAGCTTATACAATGCTGAGGAGCAGCAGGCAATGATCTAATGCTATAAACAGCTGTAGCCACTGAGGCTAAAGAGTGCCATTAGGGCATGCAACAGATTCTTAGGGACTGCAAGGAGAATCTCAGGAGAGAGTTTCTTTCAGAAAATAGGGCTTTCAAAAGCACTGTGTATCTGGGGGAAAAGAGAAAGCCACACACAGGCTCAGGCCAAGACACTTGTTCAGAAATTACCTGAGAAGACCCTACACTTTAAACTCAGGCTGATCTCTATGCTCAGTGCAACCCTGGCTAAGTGTTGAAAGATGGTCTTGGCACAGAGTCACTTTGAAAAGATTAGGAGAGGTTTTGGGTTTTTCTTCTTTTCACTGGTGTTCCATGAAATATCTGTCAAAATACTAACTGAATACAAGTTAACAAGCAAAGACTTCAGTGTTCACACACAACCAGGAAGGCATTTTTGCAAAAATAATCAGGGAAGTCATTAAACAAATGAATGCCTAGAACCTTCAAAAATTGGGAAACAAGAAGAAGAAGGAAAAAAAAAAGCAAACTCTGGGGAAGGGGAAGAATATAATATCCAGAGTTACAACAAAATAACATTCAAATGTCCCAGTTTCAACAAAAAATAACAAGGCATGCAAAGAAATAGAAAAGAATGTCTCATTAAAAAAAAAATACTAAGTGACAGAAATCATCCCCATAGAAGCTGAGATCATGCACTCCTTAAACAAAGACTTTACCACGACAGTATTAAATATGATCAAAGAGCTAAAGGAAAACACAAAGAACTAAGAGGAATCAAGAAAATGATACAAGAACAAAAGAGAATATCAATAAAGACATACCAAATGATTCCGACTCATAGCAACCCTATAGGGCAGAGTAGAACTGCCCCATGGGGTTTCCAAGGGGCAGCTGGTGGATTCAAACTGCCAAACTTTTGGTTAGCAGCCATAGCTCTTAACCACTATGCCACCAGGGTTTCCAATAAAGACAGAAATTATAAAAAAGAACTAAAATGAATTACTGAAATGAAAAATTTACTGGAGTGGTTCAACAGCAGATTTGGGATGGCAGAAGAAAGAATCAGTGAACTTGAAGATAGGACAATTGAAATTTTTAAGTCTGAGGAGTAAAAAGATAACAGAATGAAAAGTGAACAGATCCTAAAAGACTGGTGAGTTACCAGCAATGGGCCAACAGACGCATTATGGAGTTCCAGAAGTACAAGGAGGGGCGGGGGGTGGGAGAAATAATATTTGAGGAAATAATGGTCGAAAACTTCCAAAATTCAATGAAAGACATGAATATACACATCCAAGAAGCCCAACAAATTCCAAGTAGGATTAATTCAAAGAGATCCACACCAAGGTACATTATAATCAAAATCACAAAAACCAAAGATAAAGAGTAAATGTTAAACACTTCAAGAGAGAAGTGAGTCATCACATACAATAGGTTCTCTATAAGATTAAGCACCAATTTATCCTCAGAAACCATGTAGGACAAAAGGCAGTGGAATGAAATATTTAAAGTGCTGAAAGAAGGGAACTGTCAACCAAGATTTCTGCATCTGGCAAAACTGTCCTAAAAAATGGAGGCAAAATTAAGACATTCCTAGATAAATAAAATCCATGGTAGTTTGTTATCATGAGACCTGCCTTAAAAGTAATGCTAAAGGGAGTTCTTCATGAGGAAATAAAGAAAATTAGACAGTAACTCAAAGCTGTATGAAGAAAAATAATATCTAAAGTAAACTTAATTTCATGGGTAAGTGAAATTTTATAGAATTTTTATAGTATAGTACTTTTACAGTTTTTTACTATGCAGTTTTATAGTATTTTTGAGTTGTAGCTTTAACTGTTATGTCCCACATGATTTAAAAGATAAATGCATAAAATTAATTATAAATTTTTGTTATTGGGTACACAGTGTATAAAGATGTAATATGTGGCAACAATAACATAAAGAGGAGAGAGAAGTAGTATAGAAACAGTTTGTGTATGTTATGCAAGTTAAGTTGGTATCAATTTAAACTAGGTTGTTATAAATTAGGATGTTAAAAGTAATCCTCATGGTACTCACAAAGAAAATATCTAAAAAATATACATAACAGGAAAAGAGAAGGGAACCAATGGATTACTACAAAAAATCAACTAAACCAAAAATAGGCAAAATTGAATAAAATGAGAGACCAAAAATATAAGAAATACAAAAAACAAATACCAAAATGGCAGAAGTAAATACTTTCTTATTGGTAATTGTTTTAAATGTTAATGGATAAAACTCCATTAATATTAACAATTCAAAGATGGGCAGACTGGATAAGAAAAAGTTCCATTTATATGCTGTCTAAAAAGAGACTGGCTTTAAATTCAAAGGCACAAATAGTTTGAAGGTTAAAGAATGAAAAAAATTATTCCATGCCAATAGTAACCAAAAAACAGCTGGAATGGCTATATTAATATCAGACAAAATAAAGTTTAAGTCAAAATATGTTATAAGAGATAAAAAGGCATTATACAATGACAAACATATCTGTTCATCAAAAAGATATATCAGTTAGAAATATAAATGCACCTAACATCAGAGCTCCAAAATATATGTAGCAAACATTCACAAATCTGTAGGTAGAAAGACACAGTTCTACAATAATAGTTGGAGACTTCAGTACACCACTTCAAATAATGGACAGAAGATCAATAAGGAAATAGAGGACTTGAACAAAAGTATAAAACCAGACATAACAGACATATATAGAACAATCCACCCAACAACAGAAGGTACACATTCTTCTCCAATGCACATTGATCTTTCTCCATTATAGACCATATGTTAAGTCACAAAAAAGTCTCAGACTACAAAAGACTGAAATCATGCAAAGTATTTATCTGACCACAATGGAATAAAACTAGTAATCAATAACAAAAGAAAACTGGAAAATTTACTAATGTGTGGAAATTCAACCACACAGTGTTACCAATGGATCAAAGAAAAATTAGAAAATACTTAGAGATGAATGAAAATGAAAACACAACATACCAAAACTTATGGAATGCAGTGAAGGCAGTTCTCAGGGAAAATTTAAATCTGTCAACACCTACATTAAAAAAAGATCTTAGGAGGCAGAGCCAACATGGCACTACAGACAGAAGCACCATGCTGTCTCTTGGCAGCAAAGACTTGAAAAGCTAAAACAGATACAAACGTCAATCCCTCTACCCTAAGTACCAAATGAAGGAATAAAGAACTTGATCAAGCATGGAATGGAATATGAAACTGACAGAGAACAGAGAATGAGGAGAGCTATGGAGTGGAGGTCCCATACCAGCTAAGGTGGCAGGATTCACCATCTTGGGCGACAACAGCAAAGAATTCAGACAGGGAGTACAGCAAGACAACTTCATGGAGCTCCCAACAGTAGACAAAGCACCTGGTAACCAGGGATACATGCTTTCCCACCCTACACCCTTCTTCCCCATACGAGGCCTCTGCCACTTGCCAACAGGCCACAGTTGCTTGGCAGGAGAGACACTTGCTCACTACCGCCGATGTCTGCCCCACCCCCACTGGCTGGCTCCTTCAGTGCCATTTTCTTGCTTGTTTTTCTCTGAGTTTTTTTTTTGGCTTTTTTTGTTGCTTTTCTTTCTCTCCCTTCCTTTTCTTTCTGCTGCCCAACTATCCCCATTTGCCATCTCCTCTTCTTGACAGGCTGTGACTTTTTAGTTTGTTTACTTTGTTCTTTTTTTTTGGTTTCTTTTTTCCTGTTTATTTGTTTGTTTTTTGATATATTTTTGGCCTTTTTTGTTGCTTCCATCTCTCTCCCTTCCTTTCATTTCTCCCTCCCAGCTAGCCCCATGTGTCATCCCCTCCCCTTCTTGACTGACTATGGTTTTTTGGTTTGTTTGCTTTGTTATTTTTTTTCTGTTCTCTCTCTCTCTCCTTTCCATCCTTTCCTTTTTCCTCTCCACCCAGCCGTGTGCACTGCCCCCGCCCCTTCTGGAGAGTTCAGTTGGAGAGTCACTGTACGAGGTCTCTCCAGGTCTGCACAGGCCATCACCGACTGGCTCCCTCAGTGCCATTTTATCTATTTATTATTAGTTTTTGTTTTTCTTCCTTTTTGTTTGTTTTTTGTTATTGCTTCTTCTCTCTCCCTTCCTTCCTTTCCTTTCTCCCATCAACCCAGCCCTGTGTGCCACCCTCAACTTCTTGGTGAGCTGTGCTGAACTGCTTGGCTAGAGAGCCTCTGGCACACGGCCTCCTGCAGTCTGCGCTGCCCCCACAGGGAAGCTCCCTCAGTGCCATATTTTTTACTTTTCTTTGTCTTTCCCTTTCTCCTTTTCCTTCTTCCTCCCACCTAGGTCCTGCACTGCCTCCACCCCTTCCTAACAGGCCTTTCAGTGCTACCCAGAGAGAGAGACATCGGCTTGCCACAACCCTAATTCCACTCTGCCCTCAATGGCTGGCACCCCCACCCCCATATATTTTTGTTGTTGTTTTTATTTTTATTTTATTTTATTTTTTTATTTGTTTGATTGTTGGTTACTTCTTTCTCTTTCCTCTCTTTCTTTTCCTGTCTCCCACCCACCTAGCCCCGTGTGCCACCCATGCTGCTTCTTGACAGGTTGAGCCACACCGCTTGGCTAGAGAGTCAACAGCACATGGCCTTGCCAGATCTGCCCTGTCCCCACCAACCAAATCCTACCAGATCACTATTATACTTAACTTTCTTCTTTTTATTTTCTTACTTTTTTTACTTCATTTTTTGTCTTTTTCTTTTTATTTTTTTGCCTTTGTTCCTTTCTCTTCTAATACTCACCCACTTAGCTCTGCACATCACATTCTCTCCTGCCTGTCTGCACTGTGTGTGGAGTGCCATGACCCTGAGTGGTACAGACGCACTCCCCCAGACCCCGTCCTCCACTGCACCCCGGCCCTGCCCTGTCACCCAGAGTTTGTGCTGGGATCTTCTAAAAATTAAACACTTATGCTCATCAAAAGACTTTACCAAATGAGTAAAAAGAGAACCTATAGACTGGGAAAAATTTTTGGCAATGACAAACCCAACAAAGATCTACTCTCTAAAATTTACAGGAAAATCCAACACTGCTACAACAAAAAGACGAATAATCCTATTTAAAAAAGGGGAAAGGATATGAACACACACTTCACCAAAGAAGGCATTCAAGCAGCTAACAGATGCATGAGGAAATGCTCCCGATCAATAGCCATTAGAGAAATGCAAATCAAAACCACAATGAGATATCACCTCACCCCGACATTACTGGCAAGAATCAAAAAACCAGAAAATAACAAATGTTGGAGAGGCTGTGGGGAGACTGGAACTCTTATGCACTGCTGGTGGGAATGCAAAATGGTACAATTATTTTGGAAAACAATATGGCACTTCCTCAAAAAGCTAGAAATAGAAATACCACATAATCCAGTAATACCACTCCTAGGAATATATCCTAGATAAATAAGCACCATCACACGAATAGACATTTGTACACCCATGTTCATTGCAGCATTGTTCACAATAGCAAAAAGATGGAAACTACCTAGGTGCCCATCAACAGATGAATGGTACATACACACAGTGGAATACTATGCAAAAATTAAGAACAATGATGAATCTGTGAAACATCTCACAACACGGATGAATCTGGAGGGCATTATGCTGAGTGAAATAAGTCAATCACAAAAGGACAAATATTGTATGAGACCAGTACTATAAAAGTCATGAAAAGGTTTACACACAAAAAGAAAAAATCTTTGATGTTTATGAGGGAGAGGAGGGATGGGAGGGAAAAACACTAAATAGACAAAAGATGAGTGGTAACTTAAGCCAGCACAACTTGTTGAAGGCATGGTCATGGAAGCTCCATAGACACATCCAAACTCCCTGATGGACCAAATTACTGGGCTGAAGGCTGTGGGGACTATGGTCTCGGGGAACATCTAGTTCAATTGGCATAACATAGTTTATAAAGAAAAAGTTCTACTTTCTACTTTGGTGAGTAGTGTCTGGGGTCTTAAAAGCTTGTGAACGGTCATCTAAGATTCTCCACAGGTCTCACCTCGTCTGGGGCAAGGGAGAATGAAGAAAACCACGGACAGAAGAGAAAGATTAGTCCAAAGGACTATTGGACCACAACTACCACAGACTCCACCAGACCGAGTCGAGCACAACTAGATGGTGTCCAGCTACCACCACCGACTACTCTGACAGGGATCACAATAGAGGGTCCCGGACAGAGCTGGAGAAAAATATAGAACAAAATTCTAACTCACAAAAAAAGACCAGACTTACTGGTCTGACAGAGACTGGAGAAACTCTAAGAGTATGGCCACCGGACACCCTTTTAACTCAGGTCTAAAGTCACTACTGAGGTTCATCCTTCGGCCAAAGATTATACAGTCCCATTAAACAAAACAAGACTAAATGGGCACACCAGCTCAGGGGCAAGGACAAGAAAGCAGGAGGGGACAGGAAAGCTGGCAATGGGGAACCCAAGGTTGAGAAGGGGAGAATGTTGACATGTCATGGGGTTGGCAACCAATGTCACTAAACAATATTTGTATTAATTGTTTAATGAGAAATTAATTTTCTCTGTAAAGCATCATCTAAAGTACAATAAAATAAAAAAAGAAGAGAGATCTAAAATAAATGACCTAACCCAACAACTCAAATAAATAGAAAAAGAAGAGCAAAATAAAAAAAAAAACCCATTGCGGTCGAGTCGATTCCAACTATTAGCGACCCTATAGGACAGAGTAGAACTGCCCCATAGGGTTTCCAAGGAGTGTCTGGTGGATTCGAACTGACGCCGTTTTGGCTAGCAGCTGTAGCTCTTTAGCACTGTGCCACCAGGGTTTCCTACCAGAAGAAAGGAAATAATAAGCATCAGAGCATTAATAAGCAAGTAGAAAACAGAAAAATAATAGAAAGAATCAACAAGACTAGAAGTTGACTCTTTAAAAGGATCAATAAAATTTACATCCACTGGCCAATTTGACAAGGGAAAAAAATGAGAGGATGCAAATAACCAAAATAAGAAAGGAATCTGGAGACAGTACAACAAATCCAGTGGAGAAAAAGAAGATTGTAACAGATTACTGTGAAAAATTGTACTCTAACTAATTTGAAAACCTAGAAAAAATGGACAAATTTTTAGGAACACACTATAGTCAACCCTCTGTGTCCATGGATTCCACATCTGTGGATTCAACCAACCGTGGATTGATAATATTTGAAGAAAAAAAAAGAAAGTTCCAGAAAGCAAAACCTGAATTTGCCATGCACCGAGCACTACACTAAATCCATGTGAATGAGATGATGTGTAGGCATACCCTGCTGTAGCCTCCTGCCATTTCGCAGATCCTCAGTATCTCTCAAGCACTCGTTGTTTGAGCATTGTTTGCCTCAACTTCTCTTTCGTACACTACTTGTGTTGTGCACACTCTTTGTTTCTGTGAAAAAAAAATGGCTCTTAAAAACCAATTAAGTGGTATAATTCATACCAGGAATGCAAGGGTGGTTTAACATTAGAAAATCAATCAATGTAATTCACCACATAAATAAAACAAAGGAAAAGAATCACATGACCATCTCAATTGATGCAGAAAAGGCATTTGATAAAATCTAACACTCTTTCCTGGTAAAAACTCAACAAAATAGGAATAGACAGGAAATTCATCAACATATTTAAGGGCATAAATACTAAATCAATATTCAACATTATTCTCAATGGAGACAGACTGATAACATTTCCCTTGAGAATGGGAATGAGATGAGGATGCCCACTATCACCACTTCTATTCAATATTGTACTAGAAGTCCTAGCCAAAGCAATAAGGCAAGAAAGAGAAATAAACCGTATCCAAATTGGAGAGGAAGAAGTAAAACTATTGCTATTTGCAGATGACATGATCCTATATATAGAAAATCACAAAGACTTCACAAGAAAGCTACTGGAACTAATAGAAAGATTCAGCAAAATGGCAGGATACAAGGTCAACACATAAATTAGCTGAGTTCCTTTACACTAACAAGGAGAACTCAGAAAAGGAAACCAAGAAAAAAATACCATTTACAATAGCCCCCAAAGGGATAAAATATCTAAGAATAAACCTAACCAGGCATGTAAAAGACTTATACAATGAAAACTATAAAACACTATTGCAAGTAACTAAAAGAGACCTACATAAATGGAAGAATATTCCATGTTCATGAATTGGACAAATTAACAGTGTGAAAATGTTAATATTACCCAGAATCATCTATAGCTATAATGCAATCTTGACCCAAATTCCAACACTGTTCTTTACTGAAATGGAAAAACTTATCACCAGTTTTACATGGAAAGGAAAAAAGGCTCCGAATAGCCAAAGCAATACTGAAGAAGAATAAGGTAGGAGGCCTCACACTTCCTGATTTCAAAACATACTATACAGTCACAGTAATCAAAACAGCCTGGTATTGGTTCAGTAAGAGACACATAAATCAATGATAGAATTGAGAATCCAGAAGTAAATCAATCCGTCTATGGGCAGCTGATTTTCAATATGGGATTTCATTCAATGGGGAAAAAACTGTTTCTTTAACAATGGTCTGGAAAAGTTGGATATCCATTTTCACATAAATAAAACAGGATCCATACCTCACACCACACACTCAAACTAACTCAAAATGGATCAAAGACCTAAATGTTAAAGCAAAAACTATAAAGTTCCAGGAAGATAATATAAGGACAAAACTATGGGATGTAATTTTCTTTAGAAATTGATTATCAAACACAATTACAAATGCACAAACAACAGAAAACAAATTAGATAACTAGGACTTCCTAAAAATTAAATACTTATGCTCATCAAAAGACTTTATCAAAAAAGTAAAAAGAGATTCTACAGACTGGGAAAAAATCTTTGAGAATGACATGTCTGATAAGGGTCTAATTTCTAAAAATATGTAGAAAACTTGAACAACTCAACAACAAAAAGACAAACAATGCAATTAAAAAATGGGTAAAGGACTTGAACAGACACTTCACCAAAGAGGACATTCAAACAGCCAACAAACACATGAAAAGATGCTCGTGATCATTAGCCATTAGAGAGATGCAAATCAGAACAATGAGATACCATCTCACCCCTGCAAAAATGGCACTGAAAAAAAAAACAACAACAGAAAACAACAAATGCTGGTGAGGTTGTGTGGAGATTGGAATCTTGACCCACTGCTGGTGGGATTGTAAAATGGCACAACCACTATGGAAAACAGCATGGCACTTACTCAAAAAGCTAGAAATAGAAACACGTTACGATCCAGCAATTCCACTCCTAGGTATAAACCTTAGCGATCTTAGAGCAGTGACATCAATAGACATATGCACACCTCTGTTCATTGCAGCACTATTCACAATAGCAAAAAGATGGAAAAAACCTAAGTGTCCATCAACGGGTGAATGAATAAGCAAATTATGATGCATACATACAATGGAATACTACAGAGCTATCCAGAATAATGATGAGTTCTTGAAATATAATGTGGATGAATCTGTAATATATTATGCTGAGTGAAATAAGTCAATCACAAAATGAAAATATTTTATGATCTCATTTTTATAAAAAGAAAAGAATAGGTATAAATACAGAAAACAACGGTCTTTGGTAGTTACCAGGGATAAGAGGGGGAGAGATGGGGAATCGCTTTCTAGATAGTCAACCCTCGTTATTTTAGTAATGGGGAAGGCAATACCGAATGAGGGTGAAATCTGCACAACTTGACCAAGGTAAACTATGACACTAAGAAGTTCAAAAGACTAAGGGATGTTTTTGGTAAATGGTATATAACATACACAATTCTGCAACAACAGCAATATCAACCAAAAAATATACGTGTGGCTACATAGGTAGATAAGTAAGCATGTATGTGTATAGGAAGGTATATATGCGCACATACATGTGCACGTATAGGTGTGTCTGTAGGCATAGCTATATACATGTGTTGTCTGTGCTGCATATATATTCATATATATAATAAAGCAGAAAGGAACCATAGTTATGGATACTTCCTAGATATAACCAAATGCCTCACAGGATTGGTTTACTGGGTTTGAAGGCTTAGGACCATAGTCTTGTGGGACAACTCTGTCAATTTGGATAATATAGTTCATAAAGTTTATGTTCTACATTCTAGTCTGGTAAGTAGCATCTGGAGTCCTTTAAAAGCTTAAGAATGGCCATATAAAATATAACTATTGGTCTGTACTCATCTGGAGCAAAAGAGAAAGAAGGAAACCAAAGATTCAAAGAAGAAACTACTCTACAAGATTAATAGCCCCATTAACCATGGCCTCATCTATCCTGAGACCAGAAGAACTAGATGGTGCCCAGTTACTACAATGGACCCTTCTGAACAGGGACACAACAGATGGTCACCGATAGAATGGCAGAATAATGTAGAAAAAAAGTCAAAATCTTAAAAAGGCCAGACTTACTGGACCAGTAGAGACCAGGGGAACCCCAAGACTGTTGCCCTGAAACACCCTTTAAACCTGGAACTGAAACCACTCCTGAAGGTCACCTTTCAGTTAAATAACAAAGTAACTCATAAAATAAACAACATCACTTGTGAGTACTATGGTCTTAAAAAAAAAAAAATCAACTGTTTGAGACTAAATGGTGAACATTTACCCTAAAGTAAAGATGAAAAGGTAAAGGGGGGCAGGGAAGCTAGATTAATGGAAACTGAACAACCAGAATGAAATAATGAGAACATTGACACATTATGAAAAATGTAACCAATGTCACTGAAAAATATGCATAGAAATTGTTAAATGGGAACCTAAGTTGCTGTGTAAACTTTCACCAAAAACACAATAAAATATTATTTAAGAAAAAAAGAATCAGTTTGGTTCAATTGATTTTCTCTCTATTTTTTTCTGTTTTCTATTCTACTAATTTCTGTTCTGACATCTATTATTTCTTTTCTCTTTCTTTGTGTTTAATTTTTTCTCTAGTTTCTTAATGTGAACTCATTGATTTGATACCTTTCTTCTTTTTTAATATGCATATTTAGTGTTATAAATTTCCCCCTACATACTGTGTTGGCAGTATTGCACAGATTTTAATATATTGTATGTTAATTTTAATTCAGTTCAAAATGATTTCTAATTTTCCTTGTGGTTTATTATTTGACCTATGGTTTACTTAGAAGTATATCATTTTTAGTTTTAGATTATCTGGATATTTTTCAGAAATCTTTGTTATTGATTTCCAATTTAATTCCATTGTCATTAATGAACATACTTTCTGTGACTTAAGTCCTTTACAATTTATCAAGACATGTTTTATGGCTCAGAAGATGGTCTATCTTGGTAAATGTTCCATGTGAACTAGAAAAGAATGTCTTTTCTGCTGTTGTTGAGTAAGATGCTCTATAAATGTCAATTAGGTAAAGTTGTTTGATAGCATTGTTCAAGTATTCTATATCTTTATTGATTTTCTATTTACTTGTTCTATCAATTATTGATATATGGGTACTGAAAGCTCCAACTGTAATTTTGAATTTTTAAATTTCTCCTTGCAGTTCTATCTGTTTATTGTGTTTTGAAGCTCTTTTATTACGTGATTAATGTTTAGACTGTTCTCTTGATGGATTTTTCTCTTTATCATTATGAAATAACCATCTTTATCCCTGGTAATATTACTTTGCTGATACTAATATAGTCATTCAAGCATTCTTTTAATTAGTTTTTGTATAGTATATACATATTTGTTTTTAAAATTGTAATCAATTTGTGTATTTATATTTCAAGTACATTTCTTCTTGCAGCATATACTTTAATCTTGCTGTTTTTTAATTCAATATGACATTCTTTGCCTTTTATTTGGGTTTTTTAGACCACTTAGTTTAACATGCTTAGTAATATGGTTAGGTTTAGGTCTACATCTTGGTATTTATCTTCTATTGTCCCACCTGTACTTTGTCCTCATTTTCCAATTTTTCTGCCTTCTTTTGATTTAATTAAATATATCTTTATGATTCCATTTTTATTTTTGTTAGGTTGTTAGCTGAAACTCTTAGCTTTGAATTGTAGTGGTACCTTTTGGGTTTATAATATACCTTTTAAACTCATCATATCTATCCTCAAGTAATATCATACCACTTCATATACATTTTAAGAATCTTAAAATAATATACTTCTATTTCTTTCCTCCTAACCTTTAGGATATTGTTGGTATGCATTTTGATTTTACTTACATATATTATAAAACCCACACTACATTGTTATTATTTTTGTTTAAATGTTGTTATTGTTGTTAGGTGCCATTCAGTCAGTTCTGACTCATAGCGACCCTGTGTACTACAGAACGAAATACTGCCCAGTCCTGTGCCATCCTCACAATTGTTATGCTTGAGCCCACTGTTGCAGTCACTGTGTCAATCCATCTTGTTGAGGGTCTGCCTCTTTTTCACTGACCTTCTACTTTACTGAGCATGATGTCCTTCTCCAGGGACTGATCCCTCCTGATAACATGCTCAAAGTATGTGAGACGTAGTCTCGCCATCCTTGCTTCTAAGGAGCATTCTGGTTGTACTTCTTCCAAGTCAGATTTGTTCATTCTTTTAGCAGTCTATGGTATATTCAATATTCTTCGCCAACACCACAATTCAAAGGTGTCAATTCTTCTTTGCTCTTCCTTATTCATTGTCCAGCTTTCCTATGCATATGATGCAATTGAAAATGCCATGGCTTGGGTCAGGTGCATCTTAGTCTTCAAGGTGACATCTTTGCTTTTCAACACTTTAAAGAGGTCTTTCGCAGCAGATTTGCCCAGTGTAATGCATCTTTTGATTTCTTGACTGCTGCTTCCATG
>NW_004443996.1:4124186-4126299 GCF_000243295.1 Trichechus manatus latirostris
CATCAGTAAGTGCTTCAAGTCCTCTTCACTTTCAGCAAGCAAGGTTGTGTCATCTGCATATCACAGGTTGTTAATGAGTCTTCCTCCAATCTTGATGCCCTGTTCTTCTTCATATAGTCTAGCTTCTCAGATTATTTGCTCAGCATACAGAGAGAATAAGTATGGTGAAAGGATGCAACCTTGACACACACCTTTCCTGACTTTCAACCATGCAGTATCCCCTTGTTCTATCTGAACAACTGCTCTTAATCTATGTACAGGTTCCTCATGAACACAATAAAGTGTTCTGGAATTCCCATTCTTCGCAATGTTATCCACACAATAGAATGCCTTTGCATAGTCAATAAAACACAGGTAAACATCTTTCTGGTATTCTCTGCTTTCAGCCAGGATCCATCTGACGTCAGCAATGATATCCGTGGTGTGACATCCTCTTCTGAATCCAGCCTGAATTTCTGGCAGTTCCCTGTAGACATACTGCTGCAGCCACTTTTGAATGATCTTCAGCAAAATTTTACTTGTGTGTGATATTAATGATATTGTTCGATAATTTCCACATACGATTAGATCACCTTTCTTGGGAATAGGCATAAATATGGATCTCTTCCAGTTGGTTCGCCAGGTAGTTGTCTTCCAAATTTCTTCACATAGACAAATGAGCACTTCCAGCGCTGCATCCGTTTGTTGAGAAACATCTCAATTGATATTCCGTCAATTCCTGGAGCCTTGTTTTATGCCAATGCCTTCAGCACAGCTTGGGCTTCTTCCATCAGTGCCATCGGTTCCTGATCACATCCTACCTCTTGAAATGGTTGAATGTCGATCAATTATTCTTGGTATAATGACTTTGTGTATTCCTTCCATCTTCTTTTGATGCTTCCTGCATCATTTAAGATTTTGCCCATAGAATCCTTCACTATTGCGACTTGAGGCTTGAGTTTTTTCTTCAGTTCTTTCAGCTTGAGGAGTGCTGAGAGTGTTCTTCCCTTTTGGTTTTCTATCTCCAGCTCTTTACACATGTCATTATAATACTTTACTTTGTCTTCTCGAGCCACCCTTTGAAATCTTCTGTTCAGGTCTTTTACTTCATCATTTCTTCCTTTTGCTTTAGCTACTCTACGTTCAAGAGCAAGTTTCAGAGTCTCTTCTGACATCCATTTTGGTCTTTTCTTTCTTTCCTGTCTTTTTAATGACCTCATGCTTTATTCATGTATGATATCCTTGATGTCATTCCAAAACTCATCTGGGCTTCAGTCATTAGTGTTCAACGTGTCAACTCTATTCTTGAGATGGTCTCTAAATTCAGGTGGGATATATTCAAGGTTATACTTTGGCTTTAGTGGACTTATTCTAATTTTCTTCAGTTCCAACTTGAACTTGCATATGAACAATTGATGTCTGTTCTACAGTCAGCTCCTGGCCTTGTTCTGACTGATAATATTGAGCTTTTCCATTGTCTCTTTCCACAGATGTAGTCGATTTGATTCCTGTGTATTCCATCTGGCGAGGTCCACGTGTATAGTTGCCGTTTATGTTGGTGAAAAAAGGTATTTGCAATGAAGAAGTCATTGGTCTTGCAAAATTCTATCATGTGATCTCCAGAATCATTTCTATCACTGAGGCCATATTTTCCAACTACTGATCCTTCTTCTTTGTTCCCAACTTTCGCATTCCAATCACCAGTAATTATCAATGCATCCTGATTGCATGTTCGATCAATTTCAGACTGAAGAAGTTGACAAAAATCTTCAATTTCTTCATCTTTGGCCTTAGTGGTTGGAGTGCAAATTTAAATAATAGTCATATTAACTGGTCTTCCTTGTAGGTGTATGGATATTATCCCAACACTGACAGCATTGTACTTCAGGATAGATCTTGAAATGTTCTTTTTCACTATGAATGCAATGCCACGACATGTTAACATTGTCCCTTGGGTTCCTTATCACCAGCTTTCCTGTTCATTCCTGCCTTCTACGCCTTGTCCCTGGACTGCTGTGCCTCATTAGTCTTGTTTTGTTTTATGAGGCTGTCCAATCCTGGTTGAACGGTGAACTTCGGGAGTGACTTCACTGAGCTAAAAGGGTTTCCGGGGCCATTCTCTCGGGTTTTCTCC
>NW_004443996.1:4126399-4158102 GCF_000243295.1 Trichechus manatus latirostris
TTGTGATCCTGGTCAGAACAGTCACTGGTGGTAGCCAGACACCATCTAGATGTACTGGACTCAGTCTGGTGGAGACCATGGTAGCTGTGGTCCATTAGTCCTTTGGACTAATCTTTTCATTGTATCTTGTTCTCTTCATTCTCCCTTGCTCCCAAAGTGGTGAGACCAGTGGAGGCTCTTAGATGGCGGCTCACAGGCTTTTAAAACCCCACATGCTACTCACCAAGGTAGAATGTAGAACATTGTCTTTATAAACTGTGTTATGCCAATTGAGCTAGATGTTCCCGGAGACCATGGTCCCCACAGCAAGGCTGTGAATCTTTACGGAAGCAGATTGCCACATCTTTCTCTTGTGGAGTGGCTGGTGGGTTCAAACCTTCAACCTTTTGGTTAGCAGTTGAGAGCATAACCACTGCAGCACCAGAGCTCCTTTCTGTAAAGATTACAGCCTAGGAAACCTGAAGGGACAGTTTTACTCTGTCCTGTAGGGTCACTATGAGTCAGAATCAACTGGAGGGCACACAACAACACTGAGCCCTTTGAATTCAAACTGTCTGTTCAGCCTGTTATCACACCTGATAGTGCTGACTATGACACAGCAGAGGATTATGGCAGATCCTGCACTTTCCACAAAAAACACCTTCGGATACCATTCATACTCTTGAGGAGGATGAACTGGTCTCAGGAACTGACTGCCTTCAAGCAATCTGAAACAAGGACTGAACTGAATTAATTGAAGTGGATTGAAAACCCTAGAACAGAGGCCCCAGTTAGGACCCCACATTGGGGGCCTTGTTAACTTGTATTGTATGATTAATATATGTCCTGCTTGAGTTCCCTAACAATTGTAAACTCTTTTTCTCTCAAAAGTACCACATGTGCCCTCTGGAACTGTACCCTCTTGTGTGTGCACCCTGACTACTACGATACTGTCTCAGCCCTAAAAGTCTTTCCTGTCAGCTTCAAGTTATTGGCCAGAATTGTGCTATGCCTGAATTGATTCCTCAGGTTAGATGAAAAAGGTTAATGTGGAGGAAACCAACTGACTTTCTAATATAGACCTTTATAGACAACAGGATTCATTTTAAGTGGCTAAATCCAGGACCCTTAAAGGAAATAACTAAGATCAATAATACAGGCTGATCTCATCCTGCTGTGTGGGGTCTTCTTCATAATAATTTTGCTGTAAAGACACTTTGGCTAAGGGCCAAGGTGGTAGATTGTGCAGAAAAGTGTTAACATAGCAGACCTGAGACTGTTATCCTTAAAAAGACCTGCTTGCAAAATTGATCTTGGCTGATCTCTGAGAACTTGGATTTGGGAAGGGTTTCCACCATCCCCAGAACAGATAAGAGTGGCTCACTGTGCCTAAAATGTACAAACAATGTGGTTCATGTTGAACATCTGCTTTCCTTCTGGGAGTTTGGAATTTTGGTACATGTGTGCTAGGCAGAGGTTGCCTACATGGCCAGCCCCCAATAAAAACCAGAGAGATTGAATTCTGGTATAAAAGTGTGAGAAGGAGCCCTGGTGGTGCACCAGTTATGCAATCAGCTGCTAACTGAAATGTTGGTGGTTCAAATCCACCAGCCACTCTTTAGGACAAAGATGTGGCAGTCTTCTTCTGTAAAGATTTACAGCCTTGGAAATCCTATGGGGCAGTTCTCCTCTGTCCTATAGTATGGGTTTTTGTAATAGTGTGAAGTAGCCTTGGTTAAGCGCTTGGCTGCTAACTGAAAGGTTGGAAGTTCGAACCCATGCAGTGGCTTCATGGGAGATAAGAGCTGGCGATCTTCTCCATAAGGATTACAGCCTAGAAAACCTTATGGATCAGTTCTACTCTATCACGTGGAGTCACTACGAGTGGAAATCGACTCAACTGCACCTAACAAAAGATAGATAGTGTGAGGAGCGCCACAGACCCACTCCTTAGTGAAACTAGTGAAAATTATTTTTTAAAAAAATCCAACTATTTGAAATCTCTAGAAATAATACTAAAGGCATATAGCAAATGAAAAAACATCTATTCAAGAAAATCTACCGAAATTTAGTACTAAAAGCAAGAGTCTGTTGTATGTGAACCAAGAGTATTCCCTTCCTCCCCTTCCCAATTCAGCAAGATGGAAAGTCCACTCCAGACTAGCGCAACCAGGAACACAGGGCTCCCTCTCCCAGCTCCCAGACTGTTTTTTCCTGAGAGAAACAGGATGTCAGCATTTTTAACTCTGCCTTCAGTGACCTGTTGCTGAGGCTAAATTCTGGTTGATAGTGGCTAATAAGAAACCCTGGTGGCGTAGTGTTTAAGAGCTACGGCTGCCAACCAAAAGGTTGGCAGTTTGAATCTGCTCCTTGGAAACTCTATGGGGCAGTTGTCCTCTGTCCTATAGGGTCGCTATGAGTTGGAATCTACTCGTCATCAACAGGGTTTTGTGGCTGAGAGACGGGACTGAGACCAGCTAAGGACAGAAAACGCCTTAAGCAACAAGTTATGTCAGTTAAAAATTTTCTAGAAGAAGAATGGTGTCAACCACAAAACATTGTTTACCTCACTTGCAGTTAAAGTTCAAGTGCAATGTTGTCTGCTTCCTCCTAATCTTTCTGCTTACAGCTGTCTTTCAGATCAACCAATTAAAACTAGAATCATGGGCATGCACGGTAAGAGACCAGGTTGACAGCCAGATGGCCCCATCCCATGATAAGTATCGCCTAGGAACCAAAAGACCCATGCCAAGGAATCATAATCACTGAACATACGTCACTGAGTGGTGATTGAACCCATTTCAGAAGTGAGAAGTCCATCAGTCACTTCCCTGCCAAATCCTAGCCCAACCCTTTTTTTTATTATGTAGGAAATTAATGAATATGTATGACTTCCCCTTTCCTGCATAAAATAAAACTTCCTCCACTTTTTCTTCCGAGAGACAGTGCTTTTAGAGTGACCTCCCTGACTTCTTACTCGCTGCAAGTAATAAACCGTGCCTTGCTTTAAATCTATTTGACTCTTAATTATTCTTAACAAGAGTACAAGAGGCAAATCCATTGCATTCTGTAACAAATTACCTGGCACCCCAGATGGGACCTTAATTGGGATCTCCCAAGTTAACCATCAGAGTGGATCGAACCTTCCCTGGACTGGCGAAGTGGCCACCTGGACTTTTTTTTGCACCCCTTGGGCTCGGTGAGTTCTGGCTCTGAGAGTTTACTTTCAATTTGGCTAAAAGGCAGGCATGGTTTCTCTTTGTTTGTTTATCTCTGGTAAGGTGCATCGTGGTTCTGGGACTTTGGCATAGACATCTCTATCTGTTCAGATTGAGAGATTAAAACTCCTCCAGCTTCGTCTGGCTCTGAGGAGTGGACGTGAAATTCTCCATTCGGCACCCGATTGAGAGACTGGGGTTGGAAGTCCCTGTCTGGTACTGGGGATAGAGGATATCTGGAATATTGAAGGGAGGGCTGGATCTCACTAAGACCATCTTCTTTCCCCTTTCCCTCTCTGGCTTGCCAGGTATGAGCGCTCTATCCATCTGTTTGTCTGTCCGTCTTATGTGTAGAGTTCATGGAAATTGATTGGTAGAAAGAAATTCAGGTTGAATTAGAACATAGGTATAGAGATTCTTGGAAATTTGTAGATTGGTCAAAAGAAAGAAATGTTTGGGGAGAAATAATTTATAGACTAGAGTGGGTTCAGGGACACAGCCTGGAGGACGCTCCGGATGGAGTGTTGCAGTTCCAAAGGGAAGTTTTCTCCTGAAGCTGAGAAAACACCTGGCTTCGATATGAATGCCAGATAAATCTCTAGTGGGCTAGAAAAAAGAGTTAATGGTTTCAACTACCCATAAGAGTAAGAAACTAGGCTCTTGGAAACAATTAACTGAGCAAAATACGAAACCAAGAAAGCATACAGAGGGACTCTCCCTTGGGATGCATTCTTAAGCAGTGGCAGTTTTTCTATTATGATCAGCTAAAAAGGAAGAAGCTTATTTTTTCTGTAACACTGCCTGGCCTCAGTATACCCTTGCTGACCAGTAGAAGTGGCCCTTCAATGGGACGCTTAATTTTTACACCATCTTTCAGCTGGATTTGTTTTGCAAAAGGGAAGAAAAATGGGATGATATCCCTTATGTCCAAGCTTTTATGGCTCTATACCAGAACAAGGGGTTATAAGCCAAATGCAAACTAACCCGCATGGCCCTAGCCATTAGGGAACAATCTAAGAAGCCTCCAAAAGGATCTAGGGAACCAGACCTTTTGGAAGACCCTCTTCTTAACCGAAGCCCTGTGCTGGCCCTGACAATACCCTCACTTGATCCTCCAGCATATCTCCCTTCTAACCCTTCCCTTCCTGCTGCTTCCAATCAGGCCTGTAACACCCTGTCCACCCCACCTTCCCTTTACCCTGTACCGGGGACCTAAGGCGTCTCTTGTGCCAGGCCCTAATCAATTCCCTTCCACTCCTATGGTTCTCTGTCCTTACAATCTCTATCCTTCTCTCCAAGAACCTAGTAAACCTACAGGGGGAGTGCTCCCTCTGCGGGAGGTAGTGGATGGGCAGGGTGGAGTGGTCCGGGTGCACGTCCCTTTTTCAGTTTCATATTTAAGTATATGTAAAGAAAAGTTGGGCAAGTTTTCAGAAGACCTGGAGAAATTTAGAGAGGAGTTTGTTAAGCTTAGTCTTAACTTTGTTCTCAGTCGGCAGGATGCGATAGTAGTTCTGACCACCTGTTGTTCTGATGAGAAGAATAGAATACTAGCTAAGGCAAGAGAGCATGCTGACAGCTTTGGCCCCACCAACCCCAGACACAGTGTTTTGAGGCCAGGGGATGAGACAGTTCCTGGAACCAATCCTCAGTGGGACTACAAGGACCGACTGGATTGGGCAAGAATGAAACATTTTTTTTAAACTGTGTGGTTGAGAAAATGAAAAAGTGTGTCCATAAGCCAATAAACTATTCAAAGGTCAAAGAAATAATCCAAGGAAAAGATGAGAACCTTGTGGCCTTCGTGGATAGGCTGACAGAGAATTTTCAGAAATTTACCAACACAGACCCAGAGGCACCAGAGGTCACCCCTCTGCTGAGTCCGCATTTTTTAACCCAGAGTGCCCCAGACATTAGAAAGAAACTTCAAAAGTTAGAGGCTGGCTCCCAGACCCTATTGTCCAAATTAATGAAAGAAGCCTTTAAGGTTTTTAACAACAGAGATAGGGCAGAAAAATATAGAAAGGATAAGAAGATGGAAAAAAAGGCCCAGTTGTTGGCTACAGTTATTCAATGGCCACCTCGAAGTAACCCCAGGGGCCCGGAGAGTCACAGGAAAGCAGCCAACCTGACAGACATTAGAGCCGCCTTTCAGGACCACCAGCAAAGCTGGGGTACCAACAGTGTACATACTGCAAAAAAAAGAGGGACACTGGAGACGGGAGTACCCAGACTGTCCTCAGTTGGGAAGGTCGGGACACTATCCTAATCATGACCCTAAATTGCAGTTGCCACAGCTTTCTGAGTGACGAGGCTCAGAGGACTACCCGGCTCCCACAAAACAACGACAGTCAATCTCCATCACCTCTGTGAAACCTCAGGTTACTTTCAACACGACAGATAAGAAAATTGAATTTTTACTTGATACGAGAGCCGCCTACTCTGTCTTAAATAAACCTATTGGCAAGCTTTCTAATTGAGATTGTGTAATAATGGGATTCTTGGGGCAGTCCCAGGCTAAAAAGTTTACCTTCCCTTTATCTTGTGAGGTAGGTACACCCACCCTATCTCACTCTTTCCTATATGTACCCCAGTGTCCTGTTCCTTTGCTCTGTAGGGATCTATTAACCAAATTAGAGGCTACTGTTTTTCTCTCCAGGGATCAAGTCACTGTAAAAATAAATAAAAGTAAAGGGGCGGGACTCCTAGGTTCCTTGAGACAGAGGGTTCTACACAAAAGAAACCTAATATCTCTCAGTATATTTTAACCAACGTGAACCCATTAGTTTAGAATGTAAACCAACCAGTAAGCGCCAACAATGCCAATCCTGTCTGGGTTGAACTAAAACCTGGAGCTGCTCTCCCTTGGTGCAAACAATATCCACTTAAGCCAGAGGTGAGAGCTGGGATTAAACTAGTATTAGAAAAACTCCACAGACAAGGGCTTATTAAGCTTTGCTGGTCCCCTTACAACACTCCCATTTTACCTGTCAGGAAGTCTAATGGAGAAAACTGCTTTGTGCAAGATTTAAGAACAGTGAACGAGGTTATAGTAACAATTCACCCACTGGTCCCCAACTCGTATACTATGCTTACCCAGGTACCTTCTGCCACCGCCTACTTTACTGTACTAGATTTAAAAGATGCTTTCTTTTGTGGACACCTGCACCCTGACTCCCAAGAATTATTTGCTTTTGAATGGGAGGACCCAGATACTTGAGCAAGAACCCAGTTTAAATGGATAGTCCTTCCTTAAGGTTTCAAAAACTCTCCCCACCTGTTCGGTTCAACCTTGGCTAAAGACCTTAAGAATTTAAAGCTGAAAAAAATAATATTACTCCAGTATGTAGATGACTTATTGATAGCTAGTGAAGACCAAGATAGCTCAGACAAGAATACTATAGAGACCCTGAATCATTTGACAAATCGAGGTTACAAGGTTCCTCATGAAAAGGCCCAGATTACACAGAAAGAAATGAAATATTTAGGGTTTCAGCTTTCTCCTGGTGTCCGACAACTACTGCCTGAAGAAAAACTAGCCATAACTTCCTTTCCAGCTCCCACCATGCAGAAACAATTACAAGACTTCTTAGGTATGGCCGGATTTTGTAGAATCTGGATACCCAACTTTGGGCTAATATCAAAACCCTTATATGAATCTCTAAAAGGAAAAGAAAGCTGACCCTTAGAATGGACTCAAGAATGCCAAGCAGCATTTGAAACAATTAAGCTAGAGTTGGGTAGAGCCTCCAAGACTTAACGAAACCTTTCAGACTATATGTTCGAGAGAGACAGGGACAGTCCTTGGGAATACTCACTCAACAAACTAGCTCTCTCACTAGGCCAGTCGTCTATTTCTCTAAACAATTAGATCCAGTGGCACAAGGTTGACCAGACTGCTTGCGAGCAGTCGTGGCCACTACAATCCTGGTTAAAGAAACATCCAAATTTACTTTAGGACAACCTATGGTGCTGCTGACATCCCATCAAGTTCAGACTGTTTTAAAAGTTACAGGAGGGAATTGGCTTTCTGGAGGCAAGATAGCCCAATACCAGGCCATATTATTAGATTCCCCTAAAGTGACTTCATAGGTTTGTCAAGTTTTAAATCCTGCCATACTCTTCCCTGCTACGACCTCCAAAGACCATGAGCTAGCCCATAACTGCACTGAAACAATAGACCAAGTTTATTCCAGCTAGCCTGATCTGAAGGACAGTCCTTTAGAAAATATAGATGAAGATTGGTTCACTGATGAGAGTAGTTTTGTAAAACGAGATCTTCTCAAAGCAAGATATGCCATAGTGAATTTACATGACATTATAAAAGCCCAGCCTTTACCTCCCTAAACCTCTACACTGACTTTGCTTGTTGCCCTCACTCGAGCACTACAGCTGGCAAAAGATAAGAAAATTGACGTATATACAGATTCTAAATACTCCTTCTCCATCATCCACTCTCATGGGGCTATTTGGAAAGAAAGAGGGCTTTTAAACTCAAAGGACTCACCCATTAAGTATGGTAGTCTCATTTTAGAACTTCTAGAGACAACACAACAACCTGCTAAAGTGACTGTTATACACTATAGGGGACATCAAAAAGAGAACACTCCAGTTTGGTGGGGTAAGCAAAACAGATGTTGTAGTTAAGAAGGCAGCTCGGGTACAGTCCCCAGTAACTCAGATGGCTCTCATTCCCGACATTAACCTTTCAACCCTTAAGGCCCAGTACAGCTCAGAAGATATTCAGGATACAAAAACTCAGAGATTTGATAAACAGATCCATGGTTGGTATCAGAATGAAAATAAAATGGTCTACATCCTTGACAGCCAACTCTAAAAAGTGGTTAATGTCTCCCATGAGGCCAGTCATTATGGCCAAGAGATGTTACATCTTTAGCTTAAAACTCTAATACAAAGAAGAAACTTAAAAAAGGTAATACAATAGGTTTCTAAAAGCTGCAAGATATGTTTAAGAAATAATCCAAATACTCACCCTATACCTCCTCCCATGATAAAACCTATACAACGTCGGGGAACATACCCAGGAGAAGATTGACAAATAGATTTTATGGTTATGCCTCAGTGCCAAGGTACAAATACCTGTTGGTTTTCGCAGACACCTTCACAGGATGGATAGAGGCCTTTCCTGCTAGGACTGAAAAGGTTACCAAAATATACAAATGGCTTCTAAAAAAAATCATAACCCAGGTTCGGCCTGCCTCAATTCCTCCGGAGCGACAATGGCCCTACCTTTATGGCTAAAGTAACTCAGAGTTTATCCCGGTCCTTAAGCAGCACATACAGGCTCCACTCAGCATGGAGAGCTCAGTCCTCAAGAAAGGTTGAGAGAATGAACCAAACTCTAAAAAGGAGCCTTACAAAATTATGCCAAGAAACTAAAAAAATATGAATTAATATGTTACCCATTGCTTTGATTAGGGTATGGGCCACCCCCAGAGGAGCTCTAAAGCTAAGCCCATTTGAATTGACTTATGGAAGACCTTTTCTCAAGGTAAATGATGTTTTAGATCAAGAGACACAACAAACATTAAAACTTATCATTAATCAGAAAAAAGTACAAAAAGCACTCCAGGAATATGACAACCAGATACTCCTCCAACCTGCAAAAGGTGACGTGCTCAATTTCCAGCCAAGAGACTTAGTAGTTTTAAAGACTTGGTGAGAAGGGAGCCCAGGAGACCAACAGACTGAAAAATGAGTAGGCCCATACCAGGTATTATTAACAACCCCCTCCGCCCTCAGATAGGAAGAGTCATTTCATGGGTCCATCACTCCTGGGTCAAGCCTTTTTCTCCACCTAGACAGCCTGACAAACTCCCTACAAGCCAAGACTCTTACACCTATGAACCAGTTGAAAGCTTCAAGTAAATGTTTAAAAGACAGAACAAAGATCCATAGATAAGTATCACAAAAATGAGTGTAAAAGAAATACTCCAGTTGTCTTCACCCTGGCCATTCTCTTAATCTTTATTTTAACTACAACCTGTGTGATTCCCCTTTTTAGACTAACTTATGCACCTTGGTGTATGCTTTAATGAATCGGTGCTGACACTAGGTGTGGTAAAAATCGCCACCTAGTGTTAACATGGGAAGACCTCATTATCCTTAAAATGGCCACAGCAAGCCTAACTATTCCATTAACCCATTCAGCATTAACATCCACTAATGCCAACTATTTAATTAATGCTTCCCAAGCCATTGCTTCAAGAAACAGTTTAACACTTTACTAAATCTGTTATCACACCCGAACAACTGTCAAACAGGGAGCCCAGATCCCTGGAGTACTGTCCTCCCTCATATACAACATTAACCTGACAGCCTTTGGAACAGCTTTTGGGGCAAAACAACCCCTTCCCATGTCTCCATTTCAAATATCTCCCATACCTGTACTTTGTAAAAGTAACTTCTACTTCCAAATTTGAGGCTTGCTAATGTGGACCAATTTTGTTTCCAAACTAGTACAGGCTCCCCGAGTGTCCAGAGAATGCCTTTCCCTTCACATGATGATTAACACAACCTAGTGCCTCCAAAGGGTCAATGATAATCTTACTAATTTCAAGAATAAGGTCAATAAATCCAGAACAAAAATAAAATATACCCATTAAGAACCTACCCTGGTTGCAACCCACTGAATGTGCTCAATGTTACACTATCACCACTTCAAGAGTCCTGGCTAAAACTGATCCTTAATCATACTAATTTTTTTAACAGTTCCTCAGGTATTACCTACATGTGTCTCCCAAAAGAATTGATGTTCCTTTGTGGCAACACTGTGCTAACTTGCATCAAGCTGTTACATAAAAATAGAATATGTACCATTGGGTTTGCTCATCCCATCCCAGACCTCATTCAAATATATAGAGCCCCTAATCAGGTAGAAAGAGGAATAGGGCTAATAATAACAGGGATAGTAGAACCATCACAGGAACCACAGGGGGGTTCTTGTATCAGGGATCAGTAATACCAAACATCACTACAATCATGGAGATCGTAGCCTAACATTCAGGGAAAGGAATTAGAGCCCCCAACCTAGCCATAAATTCACTGGCCAAAATAGTCTTAGATCATCAGATCATTCTAGACTTTATTCTGGCCGAGCAGGGAGAGGTCTGTGCAGTCACCAACACCAGCTATTGTACCTATGTCAATACTACAGGACAGGTAGAAATTAGAGCAAAAAGTCTACTTGACCAGGCTAAGTGGCTTCATAAGTTTAACCAGGGATCAGTAGCCCAAGACATATGGCAAGCAGTAAAAAATGTGCTTCCCTCTGTCACATGGTTCCTACCTCTCCTGGGACACTTATTTGCTATTTTACTATTGCTCCTCTTCAATGCCTGTTTATTCAACTTGTTGGTCAAATTCATTTCTTCCAGACTTCAAAAGTTTCACCTTCAAATGATGGTTGCTCAAGGATTCCAACCCATTCCACTCCAAGTTCGAGAAGAAACACAGCCACTCAATGAAGGACTTCTTGAGATGAGTGAAAAATCACAATAGTTTAGCTCAGACAACAAGAGAATTCCACTCCTCTAATCAATAGAACCCTGCATCCCTTATCAGCAAGAAGCAACTTTGGAAAAAGAGACCTCCGTCCCTAAACCCTTTGAGAATGAGGACTGTGAATTTCTCAGGGGGGAGTTGAGACCAGCTAGGGACTGAAAAGGCCTTAAGCAACAAGTTATGTCATTTAAAAATTTTCTAGAAGAGGAATAGTGTCAACCACAAAATACTGTATACCTCACTTGTGGTTAAAGTTTAAGTGCAATGTTGTCTGTTTCCTCCTAATCTTTCTGCTTATAGTTGTCTTTCAGATCAACCAATTAAAACTAGAATCCTGGGCATGCACAGTAAGAGACCAGGTTGACTGTAAGATGGCCCCATCCCAGAATAAGTATTAGGACCCATGCCAAGGAACCAAAATCACTGGACATAAGTCATTGAGCGGTGACCGAGCCCACTTCAGAAGCGAGAAGTCCATCAGCCACTTCCATGCCAAATCCTAGCCCGATCACTTTTTGAATACATATGAAATTAATGAATATGTATGACTTCCCCTTTCCTGCATAAAATAAAACTTCCTCCAGCCCTTTGTTCAGAGAGACAGTGCTTTGAGAGTGACCTCCCTTGTCTTCTTACTCCCTGGGAGAAATAAACTATATCTTGCTTTAAATCCACTTGACTCTTGGTTATTCTTAACGAGAGTACAAGCCGCAAACCCATTGCATTTGGTAACAGGACCTCCCTTCTTCTGCCAGTTCCCACTAGTGGAATGGAGGCTCTACCTTGGACATGGCGCCACTGAGAATATTGGTGTCCCTATAGTGCTTGCCTTGGCTGATAAGGTGGTGGTTCCACGTTAGGAAAGGAAAGCCAAGAAGGCATGAGGCTACTGCCCACCCTTCCACCTAGAGCTGATTTCCTAAAGTGGGAGTGTCAATGTTGTCCCCACCCCCAGATCCAGAGCATAGCTCAGAAATTTTGCCTGGGAGGAGACGCAGGCCTTAAAACAGCTCCTTATCGCTTCCCGAAAGAACTCACTTTATTTGCAACAGGGCATGGAGAATTTCAAGCCTATAGGCACTTTCAAAAACAGCGGATGTTGTGATGACAGGCAATTAGGAGGAGACTGGTAGAGTCAATGAAGACACAGGATAAACTATAGGCCAGCTAGTTTTGCAGAAGAGAACTGGAGAAAGAGACAGATGGGAGGACTTCTGGGGTCCGGAAAAATTTCAAATACTCATCTTTTGACCTAGTCCTTCAAAGGAGCCTGAATTTGATTGGAATAATATATAGAGCAATTTATGCCCCAGGGCATTGTCGAAAACAATAAAGCAATCATCCACCAATTAGTAGAGTTTAACAGATTGTTGTTAATTGCCCTACAGTTGATTCTGACTCAAGACAGCCCTGCTTGTACAGAGTAGAACAGCTCCATAGAGTTTTCAAGGCTGTGACCTTTCAGAAACAGATCGTCAAGCCTGTCTTCCGAGGTGCCTGTTGGGGGGTGGTTCGAACTGCCAACACTTTGGCTAGTAGTCAAGTGCTTAACAATGTGTGCCACCCAGAGACTCCTGAGAAGAAAAGAGCCCTGCCAAAACCCTTGGTGACTGTGGACATACTCAAAGCTGTGTGTCTCAGAGGAATAATATCAGATGTTTGACGATGCTGGGTGAAATAGACTTCACTGAAACAATCCACCCAGTTACTAAACAAATAACAATAACAATAGCCTGAATAGCTAAGTAATAGTCTTGAGTAAAGTTATATGCTCTATCCTATTCCTATGAGTCCTTCTAAAGAATCATTGTACCTAGGGATGGTCTTGGAGACCAAAACAACAGGTTCTGCCTTAAGATTTTCCAAATATTAAAGAGAATATGACAAAATCCTTAGGCAATTTCTATCAAATATATTCACCTCTGTCATCTATTTTTCGCACAGTGCATTGTTCTTCAGTTTCCTTTTGCTGGACAGGTGAAGGTGGCAGGAAAACAGGTCTCCAAAAGCCTATAAACACATTGTCGACTCAATTATTTTCCAAACAATAATAAAAGAAGATTGAAAAAAGGAAGAATTAATATTATATGATTCTGCAGTGAAAAAAGTTTCTGACTAAATTCTTTTTCTTCAAATACATCTATTAGTAATGATGATCTTTTTCCAAATTTTCATAATGCTTGGTGGCACAGTTGTCAAGAGCTAGGTTGTTAACTGAAAGGTCAGCATTTCAAACCCACCAGCTGCTCTGTGGGAGAAAGATGTGGCAGTCTGCTTCTGTAAAGATTTACAGCCTTGGAAAACACATGGAGCAGTTCTACTATGTCCTATATAGGTCGCTTGGAATAGACTTGAGGGCAACAGGTTTTTTTTTTTTTTAATTGTTTTTTTTTTTAATTGAAGTTATACTGAAAATTAAGTTAAAAATATTCCACCACACACTGGTAATAGATTTACCTTATATAAAAATTAAGTAGATACTCAGTTAATTCTATCTAAAAAATTGTAACAAGTTCTTGTGTGAATAAATGAAATGTTATAGTACATAACTGGCTAATCATAGGCTATGGTGAAGTGTGGGGGTGAGGTAGTATGGATATATGTTCATGTCAAACAGAAGCAAAAAAAAAAAAAAAACCAAACCCGTTGTCATTGAGCCAATTCTGACTCACAGCGACCTTACAAGACAGAGTAGAACTGCCCTATAGGGTTTCCAAGCAGCACCTGATGGATTTGAACTGCTGACCTTTTGGTTAGCAGCCAAAATCTTAACCACTATGCCACCAGGGTTTCCATCAAACAGAACAGCCATTGCAAATCAAAGATGCCACAATGATAATTGAGAAGCAAAGTTAAATTCTCCTGGAATCCAGATTTCTGGGGTCCATGGAGTGGGGATGACTCACCCAGGCCATTGCTCTGAGATCTTTTTTTGAACCTTGAGCCTTGAGAAAACTGGTTTCTAAAGTCACCTTTGAGTCAAACAATAACTTAATAAGGAAGACCATTTTGTCTTAGGCATTGGGCCATTTTGAAGAATTATCTATGTGCAGTCAGTTTGGAGAAATAGAAACTCCAAGGTCAGACTAGATGCTGTGCTTTAGGGTAAATCATTATTATATAAACATTGTTCTGGCCCCATTTCCATGGCAGTGTCAATGACATGGGGTATACGAATCTTTGAAAGTTCTTTAATCTTTGGAACATTTTTGACTCCCTAGTCGAAATGTTACCCCGGTTTGCAAACTGTATATTAAATAAACATCAATGAACTTCTATTATGGGCTTAATATGATTTTTGTTTTAACATATAAAATTTTAAACTGCAACACAAATTGTAAACATCAATATGACTGATAAGCATAGCAGCTGAGCAAATGAGTTAATATTATCAATGAGCTCTGGATTCTTCTCAGGAATGATTTTTTTTAAGTAAAATAAACATGAAGATGCTTTGCAACCATCTGTTCATTTATTAAAAGAAAAAAAAGATTTATTAATACTTAGGGTCCATAGTCATAGGATCAAAGAGATTTAATTCTGGGCCTTGGAGATACAGCAAAGCTGCTTTGTCTCCCATCCCTTTGCTATGAGAAGGCACAGAGAAGGGACAGAAATGGTGCAAGCTGACTATGGGAGGAGAGTATTGGTCATTTGGGAGTGAACATGGGATGAGGAGTACAAAGAGCACTTCTCCTATATCCGTAGCTCCATTTTTAATTCTAGAATTTTTTATTTAACTTATCAGTTTATATATTCAAAATGTAACAGCTGAAGATAGATGAGGGCAGTTAGTAAAATTTTGGTTTTGTGTTTGGAAGGACTTCTACCAGTATACTGGCCATATACCAAAACATGTTTTATACTACTAATAATACACAAATTAGATAATTACTATCCAATTGTAAAAGCATTTAAAAGGTGACAAGGTCTTTTATAAAAAATTAGACTCTGCGATAGTATAGTTAATTGACTAATATCATGTGGAATAATATTTTCTCAATTAGATTATAGAAGTCATAGATGTAATTGAGATAACACTAGACTAGGAGTTTCTATGCTCTAGCTTGGCTATAGGGTCGCTATGAGTTGGAACCAACTTGACAGCACCTAACAACAACAACAGCAGCTAGGCCATTAATTACCTACGTGACCTTTAGTGAAGTATTCTGCTTGAGCCTCAGTATCCTCACTTTTGAAGCAAGGACAATAATACTATAGTGTAATTGCTTGAATTATAGTGTTGTTGAAGAATATTGAATATGCCGTGGACTACCAACAGAACAAACAAATCTGTCTTGGAAGAAGTACAGCCAGAATGCTCCTTAGAAGCAAGGATAGAGAGACTTATTTCTCACTTACTTTGGACATGTTATCAGGAGGGACCAGTCCCTCGAGAAGGACATCATGCTTGATAAAGTAGAGGGTCAACAAAAAAGAGGAAGATCCTCAACAAGATGGATTGACATAGTGGCTGCAACAATGGACTCAAGCATAACAATGATTGTGAGGATGGTGCAGGACCGGGTAGTGTTTCATTCTGTTGTATATAGGGTCACTATGAGTTCGAGCTGACTTGATGGCACATAACAGCAACAACAACAATTGCTCTTTCTAACTTAGAAGATCATTATGAGGTTAAAATAAGTTGACACTTAAAGAACATAATTAAGCCTGACTAAGAACTCAGACTCTGGAATCAGATAAACCTAGGTTTAAAGTCCAGGACATGTCACTTCAACTTTCTTACACTCATTGTACTCACTGTAAAATGAGAATAGTTCATACCTACTAGAGTTTAAAGTAGTACATGTTCATGGTTAACAGTATAGGCTTTGGAGCATAGGTTCAAATCCTGACTCTACCATTTATTGTGCTATCTTGGTCAATTATTCATCTTCTTTGTGCCTTAGTTTCTTCATCAGCATAATAGAGATGATAATAGCACCTATCTCTTAGGGTTGTTGAGAGGATTTAATGAATTAAAACCCAAAAAAAAACAATCCTGTTGCCATGAAGTCGATTCCAACTCATAGTGACCCTATAAGGACAGAGTAGAACTGCCCCCATAGGGTTTCTAAGGAGCGACTGGTGGATTTGAACTGCCGATCTTCTGGTTAGCAGCCAAACTCTTAACCACTATGACACTAGGGCTCCATTTAATGAATTAGTACGTGTAAAACTAGCGAATTGCTACTAAGGAATTATTACATGTAAAAAGTTTAGAACAGTTCCTGTTTTCGTGTTTGGAAGGGCTTGTACCAGTAGAAGTAAAGGAGCCCCTGGGTGCTGCAAATGGTTAACATGCTTGGCTGATAACCAAGTTTGGAAATTTCCGTCTACCCAGAAGCATCTCGGAAGAAAGGCATGGTGTTGTACTTTCAAAAAAATCAGCCACTGAAAACCCTATGGAGCACAGTTCTACTCTGACACAGATGGGATTGCTATGAGTTAGAATTGACTTGACGCCAACTGGTTTATTAACTGTAAAAGGGGATAAAAAGAGTGAATTGGGATTAAGTGTAATAATGCATGTGATTTTTGTAGCATAGTGCTTGACTTAGGGTCACCACTATTATTAATATTTTTACATTAATGGACTTTGAAAGGTTAAAATGTGCTATATAAATTTAAGGTATACTTCTATGTATTTTTTATACGTTGAATACATAGTAGGCATTCACTAAATGTACATTGATGACAAAATTTTACAAAGCACATCAATAGCAATGCAGCTGAGTATCATCCATGTGTTTTTCTACTCCAGAGCAGTAGTTATGCAATTGCACTGGACATTTCTCAGGTGGTGGTGGAAAATACTAGTAACTGAAGCTGCATGACAAATATTAGTATTTATACCCTCCATGCTGATTAATGCAACTCTTATGGGACTGTTAACATTACTTCTTTAAGACAGAAAGATATTGGATTAAAAACCAAAAAACAAAACAAACAAACAAACAAACAAAAAAAAACCAGTTGTGGCGACCCAATGTGTGTCACAGTAGAACTGTGCTCTATAGGGTTTTCAATGACTGATATTTTGGAAGTAGACCTTCAGGCCTTTCTTTCTGAGTGGACTCAAACTGCCAAGCTTTTGTTTAGCAGCCAAGCATGTTAACTGTTGCACCAGTCAGGGAGTGATATTGGACTAAGGAAGAATCAACTTAGTATTACTAAATTCAAATCCAGTGAAACATTATTTTAAGATTTGTTTTCTCTCTTCTCATAAAATATAACAGAACTTTATGCCCACACCACCAATATGCTGCTTTATAAAGGATCTCTCAGATATTAACTTCTCACATTACTTAATCCTTTCCAATAGAATTGCATTCTCACTAGAGGTCAGAGAGTTTTTCTCAGGGAACATAAAAAATCAGATGAATATTTGCATCTGACTGTTCAGGTAAAATATATCACAGTTATTCTAACTGAATTAATGGCTTGAGGAGAAATGTACCTGTCTGACAACCACAGAAACCTCTGGATAACACTGTGTATAAGTAAATGTCCAAAAAATATAGTATACATTGTATACTTTTTTACTGGACTGAATAGTCCATCCTACTTAAAAGTATATGACCTCATGGAAAAGTCAGCATATTAAAATAGAAAGGATTGATAATTCTTTAAATATATATATATAATATTAACTACGCTATGGAGTCACAGGAGTTTATTGAGGTGTAGAACTTCTTGTTATCATTTCATAGGGAAGGTTTCTTAAGAACAGTTTGGGGCAGGTTATTAGTTTTCTTTTGGTGCTTTGAGTTTTAGCTAAAAGGCTCTGTGTAAAAGGATTTATATGAAGTTAAAGTATCTATGAGATGATAATTTTCCTTTATCATAATGAGCATACCTTAATAAAATGACTTAGGAAATGAAGAATTATGATTTAGTATGATAAAGTGAATGTGATATAAGGTAAATGCCAACCAATTATTAAAAATTATGGAGTTTTTACAATAACTCTTTGAGAGAAGGAAGATAATTTGACTTTTTACATAATTAGGCTTGAATATTTAAATGCTCTTCACAGTAACTAATAATGAGGCAACATTTATGAGCAATCTCTGTTCACCAATTCCAGAATGAAGGGAGCTAAATTCAACATGTTGTTTCTTAAGCCAGGATAAGCACCTTTGTTAAGAATTATTTAATTTTCCTCTGTTTAAGATAAGGACATAAAATAGTTAACTAAAATGTGATGACACCTAATTTTTAAAAGCGATTTGGAAATCTGAGACGAAGATTCTATTCTCTGAATTTCTTATAAAATGATCTCAGGCCCAAATCTGTTAAAGCTACTGCCATTTTGGAAATGTCATCATGTTATTTATTAAACTTGTAAAACAAGCTGCTTTTTAAAGCCACATACATACATTCAAGCTTACCTTGAGGACGATTATCCTTTCTGCGAGCACCGAGCCGTTGGACTTCATTTTCTGACTCAAGGCAGTGTCTTTCACTGTCAAATGCAATCCTGCACTCTTTTTCACTGTCAGGTTCTATAAGATGTCTTTCCCTCTCTTCATTCATTTTAAGTGTCTCATCTTCAAATTGTGTCAGACACTGTTCCCTCTCCACTTCCATCAGGCGTCTTTCACTTTCAAACTCATTTTGATGTCTTTCATTTTCAGAATTTGTTTGACATTTTTCAGAATCAGAGTCTACTTGATATCTTTCAAAATTATCCCAATGTTTTTGAAAGTCATCCTGATATCTTCCAGAGCCAACCTGAGGTCTTGCAGACCTATGCTGATATCTTCTAGAGCTATCCCAGCTTCTTCCATACTCAAAGTCTGACTGTTCTCTTTTAGAGTGCATCCAGCATCTTTCAGATGCAGACCTGGGGCACATCCAAAATTCTTTCAAGTCAGAGGTCTTTTGGCAATTTTCAGCCTTTGTCTTGTGTTTCACAGAATCAGAGGCCATTCCTAGGCTTTCAGAGTCTAAGTCAGCTGTGTGTCTTTCAGACCAAGAACCCATCCAGCGTTCTTTAGTGTCAGTGGGCAACTGAAATGTTTTAACATCCATTAGACATTTCACAGCTGCTGAAGCTAGCCCACGTCTTTCTGAGTCTGAGTCAGAGTCCATCAAGTATCTCTTAGATTTAGTCTTCTTCTTCTGGTGTCTTTCTTCCCCCAACAGTTTTATTCTACATGCAGAGGCTGAGTCCATACTACTCCCTTCCATATCTGAGTCCGTCACATGCCTTTCAGATGCAGATATCATCCAGTATTTTTCCGCCTCCATCAACCCTTCAGATTCCATAAGGCGTTTTACAGAATCTAAGGCCATTTGGTGTTTTTCTGCCTCCATCAGGCGTTTCATAGATGCAAAGACCGTGGGGCATTTTTTTGAGTCTATCCCTGGTCTATTGGAATCAGAGTCCACCACACATTTTTCAGAGTCTGAGTCTACCAAGCATTTTTCTGTGTCTGAGTCCATCCAGTGTTTCAGTGAGTCAAAGTCCACCTGGCATTGTTCAACTCCCACCAGGTGGTGCTGCAACTCTATTAGGTCTTCCACACAACCTGAAACCATCTGGTGTTTTTCTTTTTCTAGTAGGTATTTCTCAGAGCCTGAGTCCCTGGCACCTTTTTCTGAATCTGAGTCCATTCTCCATTTTACTGAGTCAGAGTCTTTTGAATGTTGTTCTAAGTCAGAGTCCAACCCAATGCCTCTATCTGAATCAGAATCAATCACACATCTTTCAGAGCCAGAGTCCATCACTGGGGTGTGGCTTTCAATTATTGTTAGGTCTTGGAGACTTTTATAATTCAAGGAACCAGCTGAAGTTTCAGAACCTTTTGTTTCAGAAACTTCTGTTTCAGATTTATTTCCTTCATCATGTGGCATCATAACTGCTCCTTCATTTCTTAAAGAAAAGACAAACATGTACACTTATTTAAATATTAATTGAGTGTCAGCAAGCAAGTTATTTCCCTGTTGAAAAACACTCTGTAGGAAAATATAAATATATGTGCAGATAGTACAAATTTCTATCTGTCAGGTTGTGGAAAGCAAGAGCCACCACTGGAAGAATATCAGTGCATGCAGATTTTACACTCATTTGCATCTTCTCTCACATAACTGTTTTCCAGTGCATCTGGCTAGGGTACTTCCTCGTAATGTATCATTTTTTCCCATCCAATTAAGTCATCACTATTTTTGGTATTGAATATCATGTTTAAAATGTAGTAGAAAATAAAAGTAAGCTATTTCTACATACCCCCAAGTGTTGTGGATTGAATTGTGTTCCCTAAAAATATGTGTTGTAAATCCTAACCACTATACCTGTGGTTATAATCCCATTTGGGAAATGGTTTTCTTGTTAGTTAATGAGACAGTATTAGTGTTAGCACTCTGAATTCAGACTTCAAGCATCCTAACTATGAGGAAATAAATTTCTGTTTGTGAAAGCCACCCACTTGTGGTATTTCTGTTATAGCAGCGCTAGATAACTAAGACACCAAATATAAGATTTTACTTATGTAAATCTGACTGTCAGCGAGGCTTACCTTGGATTGTTGAGCCCTTCTGGAGAAAAATATTCAAATCTGCCAGGTAGTCTTTCATTTGGAGGAGCTACAGCTTGAAGGGGAAACATAGGTTCACTTGATGGACTAGTAGTTATTGGCTGCAAAGTAAAATAATTCATAAACAGTTGTAATTTCATAGTTGCATTTAATGTTCAAACACAGCACACTTAGGTGTTTTGACTGAGGGGAGGGTGTCACTTCATTAACTGCATCTGATGCTGAGGGATAGTCATAGTGAAAACCTCTTCCAAAGCAAAACTTCAGAATTAACGTTTAAATATAAAGGCAGATATGGTAGACACATTATGGGGTGCCTTCCCAACCTCTATTTCTCCAAGAACTAATGCCCACTCCCAAGTGCCACTCCCAAGTGTCAGTTCCTTACCTGAGCTAACTGGTATTTAACCCAAATCAGGACAATCAGATTCTCTTTCTTGGGGATTTAGAGTTCAGATTCAGAAAAGTTACTTGATTTCTACTGGTTTTTTGAAATGAGGACAGAAAATTTCAGGCACTATGGAAAAGCTATTTCTGTTACATATCCAGAGAATTAGAAAAACCAATGCGCAGCAAGTGTGAAGAATATAGCAGTCGTATGTAGAGGATGTAGAAACAAAAGATCATATGCCTCTAGAGAAACAGAGATAGACATATTTTCTACACGGGTTCTGATGACTTTTCTGTTCCTGATTCCAGTCCCTACTAAGTGTTAAGTCTACTTCTTGCCCTTGAATTCCTAAAGTAATCATGGGTCCTTGAAGTAAGTTCCCACCTCTTTCTCTCTCTCTTTTTTTTTCTCAAGCTAATATAAGTGGAGTTCTGTTCCTTGCAACCAAGAGGAACTTCATAAAACAACAGAATTTCTGTCAATATTTTATTGTTAAACTCACAGTGGAGCAGAACAAGTGTGTCTTTTAGGCATAGGAAGAGTCTAAGCACAGAAGAAGAGAAAGTTGAGAAATCATCGAAATGAATTTTATGTATGCGAAAAGCTGTCTTCCATCTTTAATGACATATGAACAAGAAATAATAGACATATACTCTAATGCATCATTTTGGTATGATATAGGAAAAAATGCTCTATGGGTTTTAGTATACTGTAGAATTGATTATTATAAAAGGCTTGGAATGTCCTTTCTCACTAGATAACTGTGAGGCTCAAATGAAATAATGTTTAGGAGAAAACACTCACTTCGAAAACTGGTAAAAAATTATAAAATGTAAATGATTAATGAGATAATAAAGAGAAAGTTAATGTTGATTTATATGACAAACAAACGAGAAGTCTTGAAACTTCCACATGCTAGGGGATATGGACAGAAAATAATTTCCACGTGCTTCTAAACATTGATATAAAAATGCAAACACTCAGAACTTCTTTGGCTCTTATTCTCAAACCTCAGTAATGACAATTCTGTCATGATTGCTCTGTCACTAGTTTTCATTATCTTAAAAGTCAAGACAAAAAAATAAAGGGCTAGGGAAAATACAAGCAAATTTATCCAACTAGATAATCTATGCTTAATCAGATAACATCTGTCTTCATAAATTGGTAACCAATGTCCTTTCGTGTGGTTGATTGATCAGGATACCTTGTCTCCTGTGGAACTATATAGATAATGTTTTTACCCTTTCTAAAAGAACCTATATCAGCTATGCATTCTCCTACATTGTGCAAAAATCTAACAGAAAATACAGTAAGAATAGAATTCACATTGGTTATTTAGGATTAACATTCTTCCTGAAGCTTTGACTATATAAAAGCTTCATGTCTGCCTTTTGGAACACTAAACCAAATATCTTCCTTAGCAGGAATATTTTTTAAAGATGATATAAAGTGCCAGAAGTTTTAATTATGTGTTATTCTTAGTAATACCGCTTTCCAGAGGTGGTACTTTTAAAATAAACATGTTTCACTAAAGATTAAACTTAGGTTAACACCTAAAGAAGAAAAGGGATACAATATTTATAAATTCACTTATTAGAGCTCTATCTGTAAAAGCTAATAGCTCTTTAGCTCTAAGACTGTGCAGTACTCAGAAGTTCTTATTTAAAGAATTGTGTGAAAACCAAATTCAAATTGAATTTCAAATAAATACATCTGCAACTAATGAATCTGTAATAAATTGCTCCCTCTTTCTAAACAGTTTCTCAAATTGTCTCCAAATAACTGATTTATAGTTTTATAGTAGTTAAACCTGAAAAGCTCTGTGAAAAGGTTAATATCCCGATATCTTCTTCATATCTGCTATTTTACTTTGTCTCATATAGAACTGTTAAGTTGATCATCTAGGGTGTGTGTGTGTGTTTCACTCCATAATCTTAACAACTTAATGCAGCAATTTAGATGAAAAAAGTCATTAGAATAACTACTTCTTGACCTAGTGACATAACTGCTATGGCCACTTGCCTGTAATCTACAACTCTGTCCTAACTAGCCATTGTTGTGAAAGAAATAGACTCTAGGCCACAGAGTTGGACAGGTGGCATCAAGTGAAATCCAAGGTTCATGGGGAATGTGCAGATAAAAGGCTTCTATTAACGTCCCATATTATACTTTATAGAAAGTTTTCCCCCCATCACATTTATGTTAGCAAAAAGTGCCATTATGTAACTTATGTTATTCTTTAATGTAATTCCATGAAGAGAAAATTTTCCATGTGATTTGCAAAATTTTAAGGATTTCATGGTCTAAATAGGAAGTTAGGAGAGTGGGGGATGGAAAGCATTGCAAAGAACCCTTTACTTTCTAAAGGAAGTAAGACACACTGTTCACGGAACTTGACTCCTCAGTGGTCCTCCTTTTTGTAAACTAGCCCAATCATTGCACATTATACATTTCCCAAGAGGTTTAATTTGGGAAAGCATTATTACAAAGAACGTCCATTTGCAATTGAATGCCAAAGAAAGAAGTCAGAATTTCCAGGTATTTGGAACAAGCACTTTTTATAAGTATAGCCTAGTTTAAGGAGCGGTGAGCTAGATGAAAGACTAGCAAACTACGCACGGAGGTCCAAACCTAGAGCACCACCTGTGTTTGTATGACTCAAGAGCAAAGAATGTTTTTTTTTTTACATTTTTATAGGTAAAGTGTAAAAAATGTCTAACAGCCACTCAGTGAGAACAGCTGCTCCGAGAGTTAAGGATATTGCCCCTTAGGCCCAAAATCCTAAAATATTTACTATACGGTCCTTTACAGGAAAAGTTTGCCAATCCCTGAACTAGATGATCTCCAAGGGTTTTTCTGACTCAGAGTGCATGAGTCCATAGTTTTAAGCAAGATAAAAACACTCTCAGTACTCTGAGATTCCTCCCCGCCATCCGTGAGGAAATGATCAATCTGCTGAAATTGCTGAGCATTTGGAGGCTTCTTTTTGCATTTTTAACAGTGATCAAAGTTATAAGGTAGTTTGCCCCTAGAGAAAATTTGCGAAATATAAAGCTGAAAAGGGAATTTGAGAATTGTCTACGAAGGATTCTTTATGGAGTCTAGCATTTGGACTGAAGAAAATATTGAACCAATTAATTCACAGACGCTACAAATGGAGAGGCTTTTTTACATTAAAAGGTCTTGTGAATTAGAGAGTGCTGAATCACCAAAGATGTTTCTCTCCCATACCTAAAAGCTGCTTCTAAGAGATGCCAAGAGAATAAAACAAAAGCCAAACCCATTGTCAGTCGATTCCTACTCCTAGCAACCCTATAGAACAGAGTAGGACTGCCCCATAGGGTTTCCAAGTCTGTAAATCTTTACAGAAGCAGACTGCCACAACTTTCTCTCGCAGAGCGGCTGGTGGGTTCGAACTTCCAACCTTTCAGTTAGCAGCCCAGAACTTAACCACTGAGCCACCAGGGCTCCTTGCCAAGATAAAGGGGGGGGGGGAACCTTAATAACAGATTCTCTGGTTCCAAAAGAGAAGGGATGGGTATATAATAACTAATGGGAGTGGATAGTGAAAAATCACTTCTCCTTCCCACCAACTGAAAAACTTCCATTTTCAGTTTACAGCCTTTATGATGCAACCTCTACCCAGTGAGCAAGAAAAATGGCCGTAATAGAAATCCATCACTTCTTCATTTGACAATGCTGTCATCACTCCTTATTAAAATCTCTTTTGTCACACACATTTTGTCAAACTATAACATTTGGATGGCTAATGCTACTTAAAGTGATTATGGATTTAAAATATAAGGGAATATTTTTAGCTACACTCCAAAGAAGAATGAACATATTATGAGATAACAATTATTTTCTCTTGTCTGATTCTTTGTTTTCTTATTACTTTTCCTTGTCTTTGTATATATGTGATTATTTCCTTATTTTTTTTACAGTTATCTGGTTATCTATGGCCCTGTGCTAGAATTCTAAGTTCTATATGGAACAAGTACGACTTTATTAAGTAAACATAACCCCCTGAACTAGCAATTATCAGGCTGTCCAACAGTAATACAATTTTTTCAACTTTTCATAGTGAGTCGTGTTATACTTTTGACAAAAAAAGATTGTAAAGAACAATCCAGAGAAAAACGAATTTAAAATAGCTGCCAAAGAATCTGTAAGCAAGATTTTTGTTTAATCATAAGAATACTTTTTAGCATTTGTGATTGGAAAATTCAAGATTATAAAGTGAACAGGTCTATGTTTAATATGTAAATAAAGAGAAGCATCTTAATATAAATTTTAAAGTGTGAGAAATCTATTAAAGAAGAAAACATGAGTAAAAAATTCACATCACAGGTTTGCCTTGGATTGTCTTCTAGTTCTTGCTGATTGCAGTTATAATATTATAGGCATCAAGCACAGAGTTATGATTAAGAACGTGGGCTTTGGAATTAGACTGGCCTGATTTGAGTCTGGGCTCTGCTACTTATTACAGTATGAACTTGGGCAAGTACCATCTTTAATCATCTGTTTCCTTATCTATAAAATGAGGAAAAAAGAGTTGATATGAAGTTTATATGAGGTAATGAATGTGTTTTACAAAATGTCTAGTAAATAATAAATCACTTAATAATATGTACCCATTGTTATTATTAACCATTCAGTACCAAATTATGTTTAAATCACAATGTGGCTCAAACAATTCTTCTCTATGGGTAATCTGATTGACTAAATATTTCTTAGTATTTTATTGGATGAAAATAATTAATATATTATTAGGTAGAAAAAAAATCTTAAATCACTTGGTTATATAAAGCATTCATTTCAGAGCTGTTCATGTTATATGCCTGCCCAGGCAGCTAATGGGCTATGTGACTCATGATTTGTCTTATTACACATTGTAACTTTTGTTTTGTCATTATAGTTAATTTCATTTGCAGTTGTCTTAATAGGTTATTGTAATAATTATAAAAGTAATTTTATCCACAAAATTAACAACCTTACATTCTTGTTGCTTCCTAATAGCAACTTTATAATGTGATAACAGTCAACGGAAAGCTAATAACAGATATGATGCACTGCTAATGTAATTTCTTTAAGGTTCAGATAATTATTTAATTTTTTTTCCAGAAAGCAATTCCTCTTTTCCACTCAAAGTCAGACAATTCCAAAGGAGAAGTAAGATGAGTATTTAGAGTTCCTACACGCTGTATTGGTGGTCTGATATCATGGGAACTGATTCAATTGCTTGTGGAAGCTCTTCAATTGTTTTCCGCCACATATGTGCATCCCGGGACATAGTTACAGGGGACCACCTTTATCAGGTTTACATCTAAAGGCTTAAAACTGATGTTAGAAGTAACTCCTCCAACTGATAATTTATGGCTTGCTTGACATTATATGCATATATGTCTCACATCCGGAAGTTGAACTGCCCCATAGGCAGACAGAGTAGAACTGCCCTACAGGCAGACAGAGTAGAACTGCCCCATAGGGTTTTCTTGGCTGCAATCTTTATGGAAGCAGATCATCATGTCTTCCTCTTGCAGAGTCTCTGGGTGAGTTCAAACCACCAACCTTTTGGTTTGCAGCTGAGCAATTAACCATTGAGCCCCCAGGAGCAGGAAAACATAAAGCAAAGTTACGCATTGAAGGTTTGTTAATGATTCCATTGTTCAAAATAATCAGTTTATTAGCCTAAATATTTCATTATGACACTATTACAGGTGTCAGCACATGTCCTGATTGAATTTGACTCTCTGAGATAAAATGTAGTATTTGTTAACATCTAATTAGTAATCTATTCACTTTGATCACTAATGACCTAAATTAAGGTAGATCCACTTAAAGCAAATAGTTTGTCTTGATAAGAAAAGTTAAGCAGTATAATTTGTTCCTCCAAGTAGTATAAACCTAGTAACATTTCTGATATAGTTCTTTGAGGATTCTACTCTAGCGTAAGTTTATAAAACTTGAATTTGGTTCATGAGTTTTAATAAAATCACACCTAACTTGAAAACATAATTTATTTTTGCTACTTCTCTCTTTTCATTCATTTTTGTTGGTTCTTCTGTATTATTGATTAGTTAAAAAGAAAGGCTAAATGTAAGATGTGACACTGAATGCAAGATCAAGGAATTAAGGCTTGTTATTATGTAGAAAATATACGCAACGGGGAGCCACTAAATGTGATGAAGTAGGTGAGTAACATGGTTTGTCTGCTCTGAAGGGAGATTGCTGTGGAAGTTGCAAGTAGAATGGAATGAAGGCAGGATTGCCAGCTATGAAACAATATTGTGCCTGACTAGGAGAATGACGATGAAAATGTAGAGGCGTAGATTGCCATCACATATTTTGGCAATTAAATTGATAGGGCTTCTCAAGTAATTGGATGTGAGGAGTACATATGCCCAAACTTTTAGAAAAGACAAGGAAGTCTCAAATAGAGAATAAACAAGGCGTTTCATAATGTTCTATAATCACATTTAGAAATGTAGATGCTTTTAGAGAAATGATGGATAAATGTTAGTCATGTTTATTGTCTTCAATAAGTAATGAATAAAAATACCATAGAAGTAGGTTGGGGGAGGCTTAGTCAAAACATAAATCATGCAAAAAGTCTGTGTATACATTCTTCAAGCACTTAGGAAATGTCTTACAAAGGCATTTTTTTGTCAAGGATCTCAAACATAAATCAGATCTTTAAGATAAAAAATCAACTATTTACATGTTCTACACAAGAAATAAGGTTCCAATTTACTTGGTTGGTAGTGATCCATTTATACTACTGTCCCTCTAAAGGACTTGAATCTGTATGAATTCTGTGCACTGCACAGAGGATTTGCATTGGGATGTAAATGGAAGGTGTTTATGTGGATGTTTTTCCCATGAGAGTGGAGATCAAGTGAAAACACACGATGGCTGGCGTTAATCATTCCTCCTTCTAACACATACTACTTAAACTCCAAATATGCCAAGCACTGAGGTAGATACCCAAAGAAACACCAAGATAAATCAATCATGAATCTGACCTTAAATTGTTACCACCCAGGGTTATTGCAAGGTCTAATATAAAGTATTACCATTTTGTTATATAAATTGTTCTTTATATATATTTAATGATGAATTATTAAATGTATATTTCTTTCAGGTCTTGAAGCTAATATTAATTACTCAGTCTGTAAATAAATAAATCATAACAGTGCATATTATTCATTTTCAAAACATATTGAGTGTCTACTATATGCCAGACACTGTTCTAGGCACTTGTGATATAACAGTAAACAAAGCATACAAAAATCCTTCACAAACCTTATATTCAAGAGGGAGATACAGACAATAAACAACAGACATAATAAGCACTATAAATAAGTAAATTACATGTTGTGTTAGAGAGTTATAAGTATTATGGAAGAAAGAGGAAGAGGATGAAGTCCAGGAATGCTGAGTTTGGGGGAAAGAAGTGGGAAGCTTACATACGACATTATGTTGGTGCTGCCTGTTTCAAAAATATATGTCTAAGAACATATTTCTAGCAGTGACTCAAACTGTCTTGATAGCTTATAAGATTAGTGCAGTGTTCATTTGGGTTCGGATCAGATCTTAAGTCCTTGGTTTCCCCATTGCATTTATTTCAACATCTTCCATAGTTAAACTTATTATGATGACTAATATGTTTCCTAAGAACAAATTAATTTGTAATCATATACTCGGTAATGGAAGCCTTACTAAGTTTTTAACATCCACTCATTGATGAAACTATAGTCCATCTTACAGAAAAAAAAACAAAACAAAACTTTCTTTCATTAACTAGACTTGTGACCTTGAACAAATCATTCACTTATTCATTAACTCACTTACTAAGAGACTACTAAGTTCAAAGGTGCTTTAGGAGAGCAGAGTTATCTGGGCAATCAAAAGCTTATATTCTAAAAGAAAGGCTGATGCATCAAAATGACTAAAATATTACACAGAAATAATAAATACTACAATGAAGATACAGATAAGTGCTGGAGGGGATTCAATTCAAGGAAAGACAGCTTCCTGCTAGGTATATCTTATGTATGTTTAATTAAAGAGGTGCTATTTAAGCTGGAACTTAAATATAGGTAGAATCTGGATGGGCTCAGATGAGGAAGAAAGAGCATACTAAGCAAAGACATGAGAAAGGCACAGAAATGACAAACCACAGGTCAGTTTGGCACTATCTAAGGGTGAATGGAAGCCAGATGTGGGAAAGAGGTTTGGAAAGGTAGGTTGGTGACAGATAATGAAAGATCTTAAAAAAAAAATTCCTAAAAATTTTGAGTTTGTTCTGTTGGCAAAAGAACTTTGAAGGTTGGGAGGCAATGACATAATTACAACTATAACTGGGGGATAACATATATAGGCAGGATGTGGAGAGAGGGAGAAAAGCCAGGGAAGTATTAACAAGAGACTTCTGATCATAATGGTGTGAAGAATTTGGCAATCCCTGTCTGCAAAACAAAACAAAACAAGTATAAGACTGGACAAATTTGTAAAACAAAACAAAACAAAACATCACTTCAGGTAAATTTACCAAAGGCAGAAAAAAAATTGAGATGTGATTATTCTTGAAAAACTGATAGGCCTTGTATAAATAAAAACAGAAATCTGTGACCTTATTTGCCTGTGGCTGTTCACCATGTTCCCAGGTCAGGTGGTAAAAATAGTTTTACCATTGGGGGCGGGGTGGTTAATGGATTCAGGACAGAGGGCAAAAACTTTTAGCTCTGACAACTAAAAGTGACAGACTCTACTGGGAACAAATGGCATATACAGGAAGTTTTGCTAGACCAAGGTTACTATCTTAATTGGGGCAAGTGGCAGATGATGCAGAAATTTAACAGGGAGATCCTGGAAATAAGATACCTGTAAGAGGGCTAAGATAAGCTTTTCACATGTATTAGGCTGACTGGGAAACTATATGCACCTGAAAGCTTCTTGGAGAAAAGCAAATGTCAAGAGAGAATTAAGAACAGCCTAGAACTTTGAATATGTTCTTCAAATCACACATAGAGAGATTAGCAATGGGTGGAAGCCTCATGGGCTTGAGATGTTCAAGCATGAACTCTGCCCAAATCATTGGCTGATGGTTAAACTACGTAGACACAGGGACAAACCCTAGGAGAAAAAGCAAAAAAAAAAAATTCCATATTTTAAGTCTAAGTAAGTTACTAAAAATTAATTAATAAATTAAAAAACCCTAACAGCCAACAGAAAATAAAACAGAATCTAGTACCTTTAATATAATATCTAAAATGTTCAGTTTTCAACCCAGACTTGAGACATGAAAAGAAACAACCTCTACCCAGGATAAAATGTAGTCAATAGAAATTGATTTGGTGTGGACTTAGATGTTTCATTTAGTTGACAAAGAACTGAAAAATACAGTAAGCAAAATAAAACAATCAATAGACGGCTCAGCAGCAGAATGGATGGGATAGAGGAACAAATCAGTGAACTTGGAGATTGAAGTATAGAAGTTACTTAACCTGAACAACAAAAAGTAGAGAAAAAAAAGAAAACCAGAACTTAAGGAATCTGTGAGACTATAAGAAAAGATTTAACATTCATGTCACGGAAATTTCTGAAGAAGAGGAGAAAAAGGAGAAGGCTAAAAATGGTGCTGGAGCAATTAGACCCATACTCAAAAAACAAAACAAAAAAGAACTTCAATCTAAACGACACACCACATATAAAAAATAACTTAAAATGGAACGTGGATTTAAATGTAAATTATCAAATTATAAAACATTTAGAAAAAAAAGAGGAGAAAATCTTAGAAACTTAGGGCTAGGCGAAGAGTTCTTAGACATGACACCAAAAGTACGATCCATAACAGAAAAAAAATGATTAATTGGATTTCATAAAAATTAAAAATTTTGCTATTTTAAAGCATTATTACAAACATGAAAGCAAGGTACAGACTGGGAGAAAATATTTTCAAACCACATATCAGGAAAAGACTTTATATATAAAATATATAAAGAACTCTCACACTCAAGAGTAAAAACTCAAGCAACCCAGTAAAAAAATGGGCAAAATATGTGAACAGACATTTCACTGAAAGATATACAGATGGAAAAAAGCACAAGAAAGATGCTCAATATCATCAGTCATTTGGGAAATGCAAATTAAAATCAAATGAGTTATGACTACACACTGATTAGAATAGCTAGAATAAAAAACAGTGATAATATAAAATGAGGACATTGGATATTGGTAGGCTTGTAAAATGGTACAGCCACTCTGAGAAGTAGTTTGGCAGTTTCTTATGAAGTTAAACATGCACAATGGAGTATTACACAATGATAAATCACAATGATGAATCTGCAAAGCATCTGATTACGTGGATGCATCTGGAGGGCATTATGCTGAATGAAATAAGACAATCACAAAAGGACAAATATTGTATGAGACCACTACTGTAAAAACTCATGAAAAGATTTATGCACAAAAAGAAACAATCTTTGATGTTTATGAGGGAGGGGAGGGGTGCGGATGGGAAAACACTAAATGGACAATAGATAAGTGGTAACTTTGGTGAAAGGTAAGACAGTATACAATACTGGGGAAGCCAGCACAGCTTGTACAAGGAAAGGTCATGGAAGCTCCATAAACACATCCAAACTTCCTGAGGGACCAAATTGCTGGGCTTAGGGCTGTGAGGACCATGGTCTCGGGAAACATCTAGTTCAATTGGCATAACATAGTTTATAAAGAAAATGTTCTGCATTCCGCTTTGGTGAGTAGCGTCTGGGGTTTTAAAAGCCTGTGAGCAGCCCTCTAAGATACTCCATTGGTCTCACCTCTTCGGGAGTAAGGGAGAACGAAGAAAACTAAAGATACAAGGGAAATATCAGTCCAAAGGACTAATGGACCACATCTACCACGGCCTCCACCAGACTGAGTCTAGTACAACCAGGTGATGCCAGCTACCACCACTGACTGCTCTGACAGGGATCACAATAGAGGGTCCTGGACAGAGCTGGAGAAAAATGTAGAACAAAATTCTAACTCACAAAAAAA
>NW_004443996.1:4158202-4229579 GCF_000243295.1 Trichechus manatus latirostris
TGTTGACATGTTGTGGGGTTGTTAACCAATGTCATAAAACAATATGTGTACTGTTTAATGAGAAACTAGTTTGTTCTGTAAACTTTCATCTAAAGTACAATAAAAAAAGTTAAACATGCACTTACATTTGACTCAGCAATTACACTGTTGTGTATTTATCCCAAGAAATGAAAGAAGTATGCTTACTCAGAACCTGTACATGAATGCTCATAGCAGCTTTATTTCCATAGCAAAATACTGGAAACAACTTTAATGTCCCTCATTGGTTGCGTGGTTAAACAGTCTCTTGTACATCCATAGAATGGAATATTACTCAGCAAAAAAATGAACAAAAAACAATTATTGACAATACAACAGTCTGGATGAGCTTTAAGGGCATTATGCTTAGTGAAAAATTGTCAGTATCAGAAAGTTACATTCTCTACGATTCATTTCTATAACATTCTTGAAATGACAAAATTATAGTTAGGAAGAACAGATTAGTTGTTGCCAGGGTACATTAATGGAGTTGTGGTGAAGGTTATGTGGATACAAAGAGTTAGCATGAGAGAATTCTTTTGTGGTTAAATAGCACACACACATGAATGTAGGACCAAAAAGTAGTGAAAACTGAATAAGGTCTGTAGTCTACTTAACAGCAATGTACCAATGTCAGTTTCCTGATTTTGATATAGTAATTCTACTATACAAGATGTCATCACTGGAGGAAGCTGGGTGAAGTGTACATGGGATTCTTTGTGCTATTTTTGCAGCATCTCATGAGTTTGAAATTATTTCAAAATAAAAAAGTTAACAAGAAGAATGTAAGGTTGATTTAACATCTGAAAATCATTCACTAAAATATGCCATATTAATACAACAGAGGAAGAAACCTACGATCATCTTAACTAACAAAGGAAAAGCATTTGAGAAAATCCAAAATCCATTCATGATTAAAATAAAAAACAATAGAACTCTCAACCAAGAATAGAAGAAAACTTTCTCAACCAATAAAATGCAGCTATAAAAAACATAATGATAACAGCATATTTAATGATGAAAGGACTGAATTGTTTCCCCCCTTAAATCAGGAACAATATAAGGATATTCACTTGCACCATTTCTAGTCAACATTGTGCTGGAGGTTCTAGCTAGTGCAATAAGGAAAAGCAATAAATTTTGGTACACAAATTGAAAAGGAAGAAGTAAAACTGTATTTATGATCAAATGACGGAATTGTCTATGTAGAAAATCCTAAGCAATCTAAAAAAAGCCAAAAACTACTATTAGCACTAATAAGTGAGTTTGATAAGTTTGCAGGATAAATATGCAAACACTAATTGCCTTTGTATATACTAGCAATTAACAATCTGAAAATGAATTTAAGAAAACAATTCCATTCACAGTATCATCAAAAAATAAAATACTTAAGAATAAATAGAATAAAAAAGTGCAATATCTGGACACTGAAAACTCCAAAACTTTGCAGAGGAAAATTAAACAAGACCTAAATAAGCAGAACTATATAGTTGGACAACGGACGATGAAGAAAGAAGCCTGAAGAAGAATTGATGGTTTTGAATTATGGGGTTGGCGAAGAATGTTGAATACGCCATGGACTGTCAGAAGAATGAACAAATCTGTCTTGGAAGAAGTACAAGCAAAATGCTCCTTAGAAGCAAGGATGGTAAGACTTCATCTCACATACTTTGGACATGTTATCAGGAGGGACCAGTCCCTGGACAAGGACATCATGCTTGGTAAAGTAGACGGTCAGCGAAAAAGAGAAAGACCCTCAACGGGATGGACTGACACAATGGCTGCAACAATGGGTTCAAGCATAACAACAGTTGTGAATATGGCACAGGATCAGGCATTGTTTCATTTGGTTATACATAGGTCGCTTTGAGTCGGAACCAACTCAATGGCACCTAACAACAACAACATACAGCATGCTCATGGATCAAAAGACTCAATGTTATTAAAATGGCATTTCTCTCCAAACTGATCTAAATATTTAACAATTATTTCTATCAAAATCTTAGCAGGCATTTTTTTTTTGGTAGAAATAGGTACGCTAATCACAAAATTTATATGGAAATGCAAAGTTTTAGAATGACCAAAGCAATTTTTAAAAAGAATAAAGAGGATTTACACTACATTATTTCAAAACTTGCTATTATGCTGTAGAAATCAAGACTGTGCTACTGACATAAGGATAGACAGATAGATCAATGGAACGCAATGAAGAATATAGAAATACACCCGTTCATTTACAGGCAATTGATTTTTTACAAAGGTGTCAAGATAATTCAAAAGGGAAAGGATAGTCTTTTCAATAAATGAATGATTGGATATTCATTTGAAAAAAAAAATGAACTTAAGCACCTTTCATCATACAGAAAAATCAACTCAAAATGAATAATAGATATAAATTTAAGGGCTAAGACAATGAAACTTGAAGGAGAAAATATGAAACAATCTTTGTGACCTTCAGTTAGGCAAATATTTCTTAGTTATAACATGAAAGCACAATACTTCAAAGAAAAATACGTTATATAGGACTTCATCAAAAGTAAAAACTTTTTTAGTTGGTAGCTGATTGCTTAGCTGTTTGTGCCACCTAGTCAGCCCACCAAGGGGCTAATTGCTCTAAGTTGTAATTTACATATATACATGCCTGTCTCCCCCATCAAACTGGGAGCTCCTCTGGTTAGGGGCTAGATCTGATTGATCTGTTTCCCCAGTGACCTGACCAAAAAAGTGCTTAGCTATTTGTTCAATGAATTATAATCAAATCTCACTACACCGAACAATTGTTGTAAAGAAAATTCCCCCTTGTAATTGCCACACAAAAGTACTGTAGATCAGGAGTCAACCAGAGAGTAAATATTTTAGATTTTGTGGGCCACCTAGTCTCTGTTGAAACTACTCAACTCTGCCATTGTAGCAAAAAAAAAAAAAAAAAAAAAGCAACCACAGACAATACGTAAATGCATGAGTGTGGCTGTATTCTAATAAAACTGTTTATGGACACTGAGATTTCATATAATTTTCATGTGTCACAAAAAAAAATACTAATAACTTTTGTTCTGTACAAGACACCCTTAGGAAAATTAAGGACAAGCTAAAGAATGGGGGAAAATTTGCAAATCTTATATTTGATTAATGATTTACGTACAGACTATATAAAGAACATTTATAATTCACTAATATGACCAACAACCCAACAAAAAAGTGGGTAAAAGATTTGAATAGGCCTTTTCCCAAAGGAGATATAAAATGTCAAATAAGCACATGAAAAGATGCTAAACAACATTAGTCATTAGGAAAGTGAAAATTAAAACTACAATGAGATTCATAGCCACTAGAATGGCTATTAAAAAAAAGATTGAAAAGACCAGATGTGGAGAAATTGAAGCTCTCATAAATTGGGGAAGGAAATGTAAAATGGTGCAGTTATTTTGAAAAGCAATTTGGAAGTTTCTTAAAAAGAAATATACACTTGCCATAGTATAAGTAAACAAACATTTATCATACAATTCTGTAATCCACTCTTATGTATGTACCAAAGAGTAAACAATATATAGGTCCACACAAAGACACGTATGTGAATGTTCATAGCAGAAGTACACATAATAGGGGAAAGTGGAATCAATTAAAATGTCCAACTGGTGAATGAACCAACTGTTTTATATCTATATAATGGAATACTACTGCTATGGATTAAATTGTGTCCCCCTCCCTAAAAAGATATGTTGAAGATCTAACCTCTATACCTGTGACTATGACCTTATTTGGAAATAAGATTTTTCTTTAAATATGTTGACTGTTAGGTTAACTTGAGGTCACCCCAGAGTAGAGTGGGAGCTAATCCCTTCTGAGTGGTGTCTTATGAAAGATGAGAATACACATAGATAGGCACAGGTGGAAGCTGCAAGGAATGCCAAAGATTGCCGGAAGCCATCAAAAGCTAGGAAAGAGGCATGCAACAGTGTCTGTCTCAGAGCCTTCAGAAGGAATCAACATGGCCGGTACTCTAATTTGGACTTCCAGTTTCCAGAACTGAGAGACAATAAATATCTCTACTTATAAACCACCCAATTTATTGTATTTTGTTATGGCAGTCATAGGAAACTAAGACAGCTAACAACTCAGCAATAGAAAGAACTACTGATACATGCAACAACCTGCATGAACCTCAAAAATATTTTGCTAAGTGAAAGTAGCCAAACACTAAATAGTACGTATTATGTGGCTCTATTTATACGAAATTTCTGGTAAATTCAGAACTGTAGAGACAGAAAACAGATAAGTGGTTGCTTGGGGCTAAGTGGGAGTGGGAGACGATTACAAATGGACTAAAGGAAATTTTTTGTGGTGATGGAAATATTCTAAAACTAGATTATGGTGACAGTTTCAAAATTATAAAAATTTAATAAAACTCACCAAACTAAATGCTTAAAATGGGTGATTTTTTTAAACAAGTAAATTGTTGTTGTTGTTGTCAGGTACCTTTGAGTTGGTTCCAACTTACAGCAACCCCTATGTACAACGGAACAAAATGCTGCCCAGTCCTGCACCATCCTGACAATTGTTGCCATGTTTAAGTCCATTGTTGCAGCCACTGTATCTATCCATCTCATTAAGGGTTTTCCTCTTTTTCGCTGATCTTCTGCTTTACCAAGCAGGATGACCTTCTCCAGAGACTAGTCTCTGCTAATAACATGTCCAATACACGTGACATGAACTATTGCCATCCTCGATTCTAAGGAGCATTCTGGCTGTACTTCTTCCAAGACAGATTTGTTTGTTCTTCTAGAAGTCCATGGTATAGTCAATATTCTTCATCAACACCATAATTCAAAGGCATCAGTTCTTCAGTCTTCCTTCTTCATTGTCCAGCTTTCCCATGCATATGAGGCAATTGAAAATACCATGGCTTGGGTCAGGTACACCTTAGTATTCAAAGTGACATCTTTGCTTTTTAACACTTTAAAGAGGTCTTTTGCAGTAGATTTGCTCAGTGCAATACTTAGTTTGATTTCTTGACTGCTGCTTCCATGGGGGTTGGTTGTGGATCCAAGTAAAATGAAATCCTTGACTATTTCAATATTTTCTCCATTTATCGTGATGTTGCTTATTGGTCCAGTCGTGAGGATTTTTGTTATCTTTATATTGAGGTGTAATCGGCACTGAAAGCTATAATCTTCTATCTTCATCAGTAAGTACTTCAAGTGCTCTTCTTTCAGCAAGCAAGGTTGTGTCATTTGCATATTGAAGGTTGTTAATGAGTCTGCCTCCAATTCTGATGCTGCGTTCTTCTTCATATAGTCCACCTTCTCCAATTATTTGCTCAGCATACACATTGAATAAGTATGGTGAAAGGATACAACCCTGACACACACATTTTCTGATTTTAAACCATGCAGCATCTCCTCGTTCTGTTCGAAAAACTGCCTCTTGTTCAATGTACGGTTTTCCCAGGAGCAAAATCAAGCTTTCTGGAATTCTGAATCTTTGCAATGTCATCCATAATTTGTTATGATCCACACAGTCAAATGCCTTTGGTTAATCAATAAAACACAGGTAAACATCTTTCTGGTATTCTCTGCTTTCAACCAAAATCTATCTGACATCAGCAATGATATCCCTGGTTCCACCTCCTCCTCTGAATTGGGCTTGAATTTCTGGCAGTTCCCTGTCGATGTGATGCTGCAACAATTTTTGAATTATCTTCAGCAAAATTTTGCTGCTGAACAGAAGATTTCACAGGGCACCTCGAGAAGACAAAGTAAAGTATTATAATGAAATGTGCAAAGACCTAGAGTTAGAAAACTAAAAGGGAAGAACATGTTTGGCATTTCTCAAACTGAAAGAACTGAAGAAAAAATTCAGGCCTTGAGTTGCAATATTGCACAAAATATTGAACTAAGTAGGAATCCTCAAAAGAAGATGGAAGGAATACACAGAGTCACTGTATCAAAAAGAATTGGTCTATGTCCAACCTTTTCAAGAGGTAGTATATGATCAAGAACTGATGGTACTAAAGGAAGAAGTTTAAGCTTTACTGAAGGTATTGGTGAAAAAACAAGGCTCCAGGAATGAACAGATACCAACTGAGATGTTTCAATAAACGGATGCAATGCTGGAAGCCCTTGCTCATCTATGCCAATAAATTTGGAAGACAGCTACCTGGCCAACCAACTGGAAGAGGTCCGTATACCCGCCTATTCCAAGAAAGGTGATCCAGTGGAATGCGGAAATTATCAAACAATATCATTACGATCACACACAAGTAAAATTTTGCTGAAGTAAGTAAATTACACCTCAATAAATCTGTTAAAAATAATAACAGAGGTTTGAATATGTATGGAAGCACTGGGGATCAAAAAGAAACATAAGACTTTATGGTAGAATTAATCAATTTTAGTAGATGAGCAAATGTTAGTGGTGAGACAGAAGGAATGAAAAAAAAATGACAATGAGATTTTGAGCCCAGGACCTGGTTGGTTTTGCAACCAAAATATGGAATGCCAGAGAATAAGAAGATTTAAAAGGAAAAATTACTAAATTCAGTCACTTAGTCTAGATGTCCTTCTCTAAAACACAGATACTATTATGTATATTTTGTTACCCTCAACAGAATTAGTGTCTGTGAAAGTACTTTCATAAGTACAAATACAGTTCATATGTATATTCAATTATTGTAATGAAAAGTTATAAATTATTTTAGAACTTATGTGGTACATATACATTTATATTTATATTAAAGTTTGTTAAATTTTACATTTGTTGTTATTTTTCAAGCTTTTCCCTGGTATACTGTATGGTCTGTGATGGCAGCGATGGTGTCTGCCAACTATTAGGATCTCTATATCCCTAGCACGTTGTGATAAATAGTAAAAAAAAAAAAAAAAAAAAAAACCAAAAAAAACACTTTATTCAGTCACTTAAAATATTTATTGGACATCTAATATATGTCAGACACTGTTACAATGCTGGAGAATCATTATTGAATAAAATGAACAAAAATAGATCTCATGGAGCTTATATTTTAGAGGAGCAAGATAAACAACAGTTTTATAAAGTAAAATGTATAGAGTGTTAAATGGTAATAAATTCAAAGGAGGAAAAATAATTAAGCAGGGAAAAGGTGTATTAAAATAGAGGCAAAAGCTGACATTTTAGACAAGAGAGCCTTCAAAGACTCCAACGAGAAATGACTTTTGACTGAAGACCTGAAGGAACTAGAAGATGTGACACATATATTCCAAATTCCTTTGAATTTTTTAGTATCTTCAAATATTCCAACTTCATTATCCAAACCTGGCATCAACATCATCTCTACTTACAGATGTCAGGGGGAAGAGAGCAAACAGCAAATCCAAAGGTCCTGAGGTAGAAGCATGTCTGTGTGTTTGAGGATCTGCAAGGAAGCCAGTGCAAATAAAGTGAGGGAAAAAGAGGGAGCATAATGGTAGATGAGGTCAGAGAGAGAAGTGACTAAAGAAGGCAGATCATGTTGGGCCTTGTGGGTCATAGTAAGGACTTTTGATTTTACTCTGAGAAAGACAGGAAGCCATTAGAGATTATAACCCGATGGGTGACTATTATCTAACTTATATTTTAACAGAGTCACTCTGGCTGCTGGGTTGAGAAAAGACTGCCAGGAGAATACAAGGAAGAAGGAGACCAATGAGAAGGCTATCGCAATAATCAAGGTGGGAGATGATGGTGGTGTGGACCAGGGTATTGGCAGTTGGGGTTGGAGAAGTGGTCAGATTCTGGATATATTTAAAAGTAAAGCTTTCTATTTTCTAGGAAGACTGTCTATTGACTTGACTTTTGATGAATAGAGTTTATGAATGAAACGTTACATCCAGGTCAAACTTCAGAATACATTATAAAGGTAGAATCCAAAAGGAGGATTTCAGACAGGGCAGATTAATTACATAGAGAGAAGGTAGAGAGAAATAAAAGAGTTTGAGAATTATGTGACAAACAGAAGGGAAGAAACCCAGAAATGAAGGGGAAGATAAATATAGTTTAATGTTTATATAAAATTCAGAAAGTTAATGAAATATTTTAGGGACCTAGCTAAATCTAATCTAAGACATTTTGGAAGTTAATATGTAGACTCAGTCTAAAGAGACTGGCAGAATTATTTGGTACTAACTCAATACTAACTTGTATTTCTTGAAAAGTATCACTTAAGTTTCTCACTAGGTTGGTACTCATACATTACCATCTGCCAGGTGCCTAGCTGTGCCTTTTAAGAGAACAAGTGACCAAAGCCATCCCAGTTAAGAACTGCCTAATAAATAGCTTCTTGAAAGACACAAGTTTGGAGATTGGCCTATGTCTTATCAGTTACAGCCCACAAAGTACTTTATTATCCCAACCTGACATCTTTAAAACTATCTTCATTACAGTGCAAGATAAGTCTGCGTTAGCCTTTTTTCATATGGGGTGTAGAGTAAGAGTAGGAACCAGCATGTTCTCAAGATATTTCTCAAAGGCTAAAATTAGTCCATGTGTTTCTTCTTTTAGAATATATACTACAGTGATTGTCATCCAACTACAATAAATTGCTTCCAAAAATTTCATTTCACTTGTTTAAACTTTGACAAAATCTTTGTTAATTGTAGTGATGTGTAAAAAAAGAATTATTTTTAGTCTGTTTAATACCAACAAAATAATTGTTTGTCGAGCTATGATATTCCTTGGAAAAGAGTGATGACGTTGATGCCAATTTTTTATAATGAAAATAGAATGCTTTAATGTATTAAGAAATCAAAAGCTTTTAGAGAAAATAATATTGTAATTTCTCTTTCTTCTCTGCAGGCTAACTTTTAGTCTTGCCTCTACATTAACTTAGGGTTTTACGCAATGATTAGGAATAATAGGTGGGCAATAATTATGAAATGTATTATCAGTGTTATAATCAGTGTCTTCATTATCTAGTGCTGCTATAACAGAAATACCACAAGTGAATGGCTTTAACAAACAAAAATGTATTTTCTCATCTCACGGTTTAGGAGACTAAAAGTCTGAATTCAGGGTACCGGCTGTAGAGTAAGTCTTTCTCTCTCTGTTGGTTCTAGGGGAAGGTCCTTCCTTGGTACCTTGTTGGTCTTCATGTGGCTTGGCTTCCGTCTTCCCCTATCTGTGCTTGCTTGCTTGTTTAATCTCTTTTATATCTCAAAAGAGACTGACTTAAAGCTATGACCTACATTAATACTGTCTCAATATAACAAAGAAAACCCATTCCCAAATGGGATTATAACCACAGGTATAAGGATTATAATTTACAACACATATTTTTGGGGGACAAAATTCAAACCATAACAATTGGCTTTAGTTTTTTTTTTTTTTGAAATATCAAATATTTAATGAAACTTATCCAAAGTCCTAATTAAAGATCATCTATCACTGTAAGGATTACCACAAATTCCATGGATAGGAAAATTATTTTAGAAATTATTATAAACCATTTATTCAATCATAGAAGATGATAGCACTAAGTCCCTAAAAGGGCTTGTCTGGCTTATCTATTTGAAAGTATCCTCAAGTTTCTATACTAAAGATAACTTAAAATTTAAATATTTCTCCCTTTTCAAGCAATTAATTTAAGCACAAAACGAAACAATTTATACCAAATGTTTGAAAATGGTACATATCCATGTTACTTAAATGTTAACGCATATGAAAGAAAAAGCAAAAATTACTTCAAAGTAAGGACTATCTGGTATATGTTTTTCTAGTGAATACCCAACATGCAATTTTCATGAAGCATCCCAAGGTAATACAGGTGAAAAACGACACAAAGTAAATGTCAAACACAAAATCCCACTCTGTGCAAATAGTTTTTCTTAAAATTAAGTAAACAGTAAGTTCAAAGCTGAAATCTTAGAATAAACATTTCCATGGAAATAGGAATAAGATCACATTGAGAAATGATAATAATTAGGTTGCTAGAGAACAGATGCTATAGGTGGAAAAAAACTCATTAAAATGAATTGACAGGCTTATTCCATTTTCAACTATATATTGAATGGGCATAATCTTTGAGTCTAAACTTAGCATGAATGGTGAAGGTAAATTTTTAACACATAAAGGGAAATCCATGGAAACAATTATAGGAGGTAAAAAATAATTATATAGGAAATATATCAGTAAGTAAATGATACTTAATGAACAACCCATTGTCAAAGTGTTGTTCATGACTCATAGTGACCCTATAGGATGGAGGAGAACTGCCCCATAGGGTTTCCAAGGAGTGGCTGGTGGATTCAAACTGGCGACCTTTTTGGTTAGCAGTCGAGCTCTTAACTACTGAGCCACAAGGGCTCCACTAAATAAATAGTAGCTACAAATATATTATGATTAACAACTACTAATTTTTATTGAGGTCTGAAGGTGCGATAATATCAATAATATCACCAACATGTTATGGTTAATATAAAATGTTCTTGGGGCACATAATAGGATAATTTTAAGGGTCAGGAAAGTGGAGCAAAACTATTCCTTTCCATTAAAGTGTAAGGGAAAAGAAATGTTAGTCACAACCAGCAGCAGAGAGGAAAAACAACGGAAAACTTATATAAAAGAAGCATCTTCTTGCTTCAAGTATAGTATATATGACGCTTATTAACTGTAATACAAGAGTATTGAAGGAATGTTGAATGAATCTTGGTGGACTCTAATTGGATTTATCCCAAAGAACGTGCTGTGCATACAGCATGAAATAAAAAACTAAGGAAATCCTGTTGGATACCTGATGTGAGAAAGCATACCTTACAGAAAAAGAAAACTTGTTTTCTTAATTCATCACTTAGATTTTCAATTGTAGAGACAAGTAAGTGGTGATCTTCTAACGAATGGATGGAAAGATATTTGAAACTTCTGGCTGGTCTCAAGGAGTGCTGGTGGCACAGTGATTAAGTGTTCGGCTGCTAACTGAATGGTCGGTGGTTTCAACCCACCAACCGCGCTCCATGGGAGAAAGATGTGGCAGTCTGCTTCCATAGAGATTTACAGCCTTGGAAACCATATGGGGCAGTTCTACTATGTCCTATAGCATTGCTATAAGTAGTAATGGACTCAACGGCAATGAGTTTGGGTTTTGAGCTGGTCTCAGGCTAGTTCTGGTCAGCCCAAGTAAACCCATGAGTGAAAGGGATGGCTCCGACTGCTCCTAACCTGCATAAGAGGACCTCATTTGTCCACACAGGACAAAACCTGATAAACAGCTATTAGTCATTGCCAGTATAGTCTGGGAGGTGAAATTGGTTATTAATTAAGGAACTTGTGTGAAAATATGGATTAAAAATAAAATAATTAAATTAAATCAGCTGGCTTTAAATAATTTTACATGAATGAAAAAATGACTAATTTAATTGAATTAAAAAAATAAATTATATATTTGATTTTTTTATATGAACAACCTTGGAAGTAATTCCTCCTGGGAAAATGTTTCAGCTTTATTTATTTTATAGTCAGTGTTTTCTCTTTCATCTTTAGATTTTCTATTTCCTCTTCCTTCATACTTAAAATCATTGAAATCTACTGAGTGTTGACAGTTTTTATTCTCTTTTGTCATCTAGCTACCTCCTCATACAAAATATAATATTCAACCAAAAGCTCAGCAAAAGGTTGAAAGACAAAAACAGTGAGAACCAATACACCTTCGCCTTCACCAGTACAGTCAAGATGTTTAGGTAAATCATGGTACATGGTGCTTTGTGCTTTTCCATGCAAATGTACAGCTCTTTCCGCTTCTTTACCTATGGTGGCCTTCTGGACATTCTTTTTATCTACGAAACACCCTTGTTTGTTTCCCTATTTCATTATTGAATTACAAATTAACATAGAAGCATAATACTTCTCTAGCATCAATCACCTGTCATAGAATTTATACACATAATTTGTTAACGGATTTCATAGAATGTACAAATTCAATAGCCACTATATAGGAGGGAAGTCTTCAGATTTACAGGTAAAAAAACGGCCAGTTTTCTACAAAATAACTGTGAATTTCAGTGAAACACTGAAGTGCAGAAATAAATTAACATCTGGCTCAAATTTCAGCATTAAACTCCCCTGTGAAATAGATTCAAGAGTGGAAATATTTGAGAAGAAATGCTGAGGTATTCTACAAAGCTTCCATTAATTGTCAAATTATTTTATACTGTAAGTCATGTACTGGTATGGGAAAGAGGAAATTTTGCTTGTTGCACGCTGATATTTCAGTTTGAATTATGCTAAAGTTGCTTGATAGATGCATTTTTCTGATTATGATACTCTTAAATTGTCCTTATAGTTGATAGATACGGTATTAATAGTTTAGCTTGCTTATTAAGCAGATTTCAGGTCCACTCAACTAATAGGGAATTGTACTAACCAGTTGGTTGATTGCTGTCTCCCAAAAGCACATTTTACAAACAAATGCTAATGAACTGTAAATTCATTGAGTACACACAGTAATAAAAATGTATGCAATGTTAGTATGTGATACATTAGTGTTTGCTGTTGTTGATAGGTACTGTCAAGTTGTTTCCAACCCAAAGCAACCACAAGCACAACAGAATGAAACACGTCCAGTCCTGTGCCATCCTCACAATCATTGCTGTGTTTGAGCCCATTGTTGCAGCCACTGCGTCAATTCATTTAATTGAAGGTCTTGCTCTTTTTTACCGACCCTCTACTTTACTAAGCTTGATGTCTTTCTCCAGGGACTGGTCCCTTCTGATAACATGTCCAAAGTATGTGAGACGAAGTCTCACCGTCCTTGCTTCTAATGAGCACTCTGGTTGTACTTCTTCCAAGACAGATTTATTTGTTCTTCTAGCAGTCCACGATATATTCAATATTCTTCACCAATACCATAACTCAAAGGCATCATTTCTTCTTCAGTCTTCCTTATTCATTGTCCAGCTTTCACATGCAAATGAGGCAATTGAAAATACCACGACTTGGGTCAGGTGCACCTTAGTCCCCAAAATGACATCTTTGCTTTTTAACATTTTAAAGAGATCTTTTGCAGCAGATTTGTCCAAAGCAATGCATTGTTTGATCTCTTAACTGCTGCTTCCATGGGCATCGATTACAGATCTAAGTAAAATGAAATCCTTTACAACTTCAATCTTTTCTTCATTTATCATGGTGTGGCTTATTGGTCCAGTTGTGAGATTTTTGTTTTCTTTATGTTGAGGTACAATCCATACTGAAGGCTGTAGTCTTTCATCTTCATCAGTAAGTGCTTCAAGTCTTCTTCACTTTCAGCAAGCAAGGTTGTGTCATCTGCATATTGCAGGCTGTTAATCAGTCTTTCTCCAATCCTGATGCCCTGTTCTTCTTCATATAGTCCACCTTCTCAGATTATTTGCTCAGCATACACATTGAATAAGTATGGTGAAAGGATACAACCCTGACATACACCTTTCCTGACTTTACACCAAGCCGTATTCCCTTGTTCTGTTCAAATAACTGCTTCTTGGTCTAAATACAGGTTCCTCATGAGCACACATTAATGTTTAGTTGGTAATAATGGTGATTACAGATGATGTGGACATGTATGCGTCCCCATCTTCTCATCTCTCAAATTTATTCCATTTATGACATTGTGCAAAAGTCTATTTGGAAAACAAATCAGATAGTAACAATCTCTTACAGATGTAGAGTGCTTTACAGCATACAAAAAGCACTGTCTCACACACACACACACAGATCACTCCACTTGATCTGTCAGATTGGCAGAGAATATCTAAATATGCTGACTTTTATTTATTTATTTTTCTTAACATCTGCAGAAAATTCTCCAGTCTAGTGTTTAGCTTTACTCTAATCATGCAATAATTTGTAGCTAAAATTACTTAGAATGTGCTCAGACAAATTTTCCAAGACCAAACAGATAGAAATATTTTTTGTCTGTATCTTGTATTCACAAGTTTACGTCTCACAAACCACAAGCAATAAAACTGGAGCTTATCACTTGTTGACTTCTGTGTTAGTGATAACTATTTACAAATTAAATGAATGTAAAATGCTCAGTTTAGCACTAACATTTTTAAAACAATGATATGAATGCTTATAATTGAAAGCAATATATCTAAATGAACAAATCTGTTAGTCTGTTAGATTGACAATTTCCATTCTTTGCAAGAATATGATAGTCAAAGGATGTGCCTGATTTTATGTAATTCTGTTAAAAAGAAATGATAAATAACTTAAAAGTTGATGATAAATCAACCTAAAGCAGACATGTTAATGGAAATTTATTAAAATTGAAGAGAATAGTAGATCAAACTGCAAAGTTGAATACTTTGGAAGAAAAAAGAAAAAATACTTTTAATGATCAGGATATTTTATTATAAATTATATCACTAAGATCTCTTTGGGGAAATAGCAGTTATTATAATAATCTAAAAATTTTATCTGATAACTGGTCCTTCATGCAGAAGCTAACATTTTAAACCTTAACAATTTTATGCAGTTACTAGCTACTGTAGATAATTATTTTCAAGACTTTTATCCTATTTGAATTTTTGAAAGTATGCATTCAGTAATTATACTGCATAATATAGACTGAGGTACTTCTCCTTCTAATGAGAGTAATAATAAAATCATCCTAATGAAGCAGAAAAGGTCAGTATGGCTAATTTAAATAATGTCTTCCTATGTAAATGAGCCTCAAGCAAAATGAAACCTCCACAGCATGCAAGTGTTGAACAAAATGAAAGTGCTTGGCATCAATATTCAGCGACAATGCTTCTCATTCAACATTAATGAAACATGAACATTGAACTTTTTGTCAGCAGTGGGGATTGATTTACCTTGCGTCATTTATATTCTTAACTACTCCGTTCTGAAACCAATTAAAAATACTTAGGTTATTTACAATCTATTGTCATAATTCAGAGTGAAAGTAGCTGGCCCAAATAAGAAAGAACATGGGAAATGTCACTGCATCAGCCATTTCCTTTGTTCAGTTCTAAGAATAATTTGGGAAATGCTAAAACCTGGCTCTGAATAGACAGACTTTCCTCTTGACACAGGTAAGCATTCCACTCTGAGAAACAACAAAAACAGCAACAAACAAACAAACAAAAAAGAGACAAGAAGCACTGCTTTCCAATCTACATGAAAGATCACGTTTTTAAGAGCACCATTTAGCTAACTACCATTTGAAATCACTAACATTACAACTGAAATTATTACCACTTCACATTTTTGTTTGTTTGTTTTTCATGAATAGTTAAGACTGGGAAGGGGAGGGTAGTGGGAGTGGGCACATCTGTGAAGGAATCTATCAATTGGAATAGGTTCTTGCTAATCTTAGGTACTCACAAGGAGGTACCTGGCCCCATCCTTTAACACTGTCTTCACTTCCCCGTATACTCATCATAGGACTTAAGGCTTTTTTACTTCCTACCAACAGTAGAGTCACTGAGCTGTGAAACCCTGTGCCCATTAGCAGTCACTCCCCATTCCTCCTTCTCAATCCCTGGCAACCATCAATCTACTTTCTATATCTATATTTATGCCTATGTTGAACATTTCATATTCATGGAATCATACAATATTTGGTCTTTTGTGACTACCTTCTTTCATTTAGCATGTTTTCAAGGTTGTGATTGTTAAGGTTGTGTGTAACTTGGCTGGGCCATGATTCTCAGTGGTTTGGCAGTTATGATGTAGTTTGGCAGTTGTATGATTATGTGATCGCTTCCATGATGAGATTTCATATAATGAGATCACCTCCATGATGGGATCTCCTGTGAGTAGACAATCAGTTGAAAGGGAGTTTCCTTAGGGGTGTGGCCTGCATCGAATATAAATGGACTTTTTGGCAAGGCTCATGGGCTTTTACTCCTCTGGATCCTGCAGCTGGCTCCTGGTCATCAGATCTCTTGTTCTTGGGACTTGAGCTAGCAGCTTCCTAGCCGTCTTGTCTGCCAATCTTAGGATTCATTGGTCTTCGCAGCAAGTGCCCTGCTGTCTGACCTGTTGTTCTTGAGTTCGCCAGCCCCTGTGGCTAGGTGAATAAAGAGAAGCCTCTAGTCTGACCCATGGACTTGGGATGTTCCAGCCTCTACAACTGTGTCAATCATTTCCTTGATATAAATCTCTCTCTTTATATATTTATACACTTTACTGGTTTTTTTTTCTCTAGAGAACCCAGCTTAAGACAAAGGTTAATCCATGTTGTAGCATGTATTAGTACTTCATTCCTGTTTATGGCTGAATAATATTCCATCATATGGATATATCACATTTTCTTTATCCATTCATCAGATTATGGACATTTGGGATGTTTCTACTTTTGGGTTATTATGAGTAATGCTGCTATGAACACCGGTGTACACATTGTTTTTTGGACATACACTTTCATTCCTTTTGAGTATATACCTACATGTGAAATTGTTGGGTCATATGGGTAACTCCGTATTTAACCATTAGAAGAAATGTCGGTGTTTTCCAAAGTGGCTGCACCATTTTACATTCCCACCAGCAGTATATGAGGCTTACAAATTCATCACATCCTCACCAACGTTTATTATCTTCCTTTTTCTCTAGTAGGTGTGAAGTGGTATCTCATTTTGGTTTTGATTTCTATTTACTTGATGGCTAATGACATTGCATATCTTTTCATGTGCTTTCTGGCTATTTGTATATCATCTTTGGAGAAATCTCTATTAAAATCCTTACCCATTTTTAAAATTGGGTTATTTTTCAATTTTTTGTTGTGTTGTAGGAGTTCTTTATATATTCTGGGTACTAGACCTTTATATGATATAAGTTTGCAAACATTTCTCCCATTTTGTAGGTTGTCTTTTTATTTCTAGATGGTGTCATTTGAAGAAAAAATGTTTTTAATTTTGATGAAGTTCAATTTATCCATTTTTCTTTGTTTGACTTTAGGCAACATATGTAAGAAACGACTACCTAACATAAGTTCATGATCTACACCTATGTTTTTCTTTTATGAGCTTTAGAGTGTTTGTTTTTACATTTGAGTCCTTAAGCCGTTTTGAGTTAATACTTATATATGGTTGAGGTAGTGATCCAACCTTATTATTTTGCATGTGGATACCAGTTTTTCCAGCTAGGAAATATATTTAAATGGCTATCTCTTTATAGTCTCTGTGCCCTTCAAAATCTAGACAGGTTGAATTTGGTGTTGCAATTGTCTTTCATATATTATTTTTATTTGGACATTAAACACTTCCTTTGTCTATTTTCACTCCTGTTTTAAATATGTGACTTCCAGATTTCAAAAAAAATGTATATGTCTTCCCTAAAAACTCAAGTGTAGCTTAGGGAAGTTTAAACTTAAAACACACACACACACACACACACGTACACATACACACACAAAGAGAAATCTTGTCAGAAGAAAGTCACTGAAAATATTGTGCAGAGTCACATTATTTATGTGGACTTCGAGAAACTAACAAACAGTAGGTTAATTAGAATTACTGTGATTTGATACCAGTAATTACTGACTCAAAATCATCAATTACTGAAACACAGCTCTAACATTTACAGTTAAGTGAGTCGTGATTAAAGGAGGTTAAAAGAAGCATGGTGATAGAGCAAGAAGTTCCATGCTCCTGCCCCCCCGAAATATATATTTTTAAAAAAACGAGCATAATCTGTCAGAATCAACTTCATCAGGACTCTGGAAAACAGTCAAAAGTTTACAGTAGCCAAGTGAATGCTAAATTAAGAAGAAGGCTATTTAAAAAATGGTAGGAAAGCTTTGTGGCTTTTTTTATTTGCCCATGCCCCCACACACTTCCCAGTTCAATGGCTGACTTGAAGAAGATGGCCTATATTCTCGACGTGAAGTCCTGGTCCTTGGTTCCCAAGAGAGCAGAGCAGTCCTTATTCGCAAATGATTGACTTTGTCTTTTCTAACATGTATACTGGTTACCTAAAGGACCGATGCAAGCCACTTATCTTTTTCACTTATCTTGGGATTCACTCAGGGATGGAAAGTGTCAGGCATTACTTGAAAACACTGTAAGGGAAACAATCAACCTGCAGCAGCCTGGGACAAAATAATGTGATTTAGACATACAATATACTGCCTAAGACCTGAGAGGAAAAGTTGGGGAGAGCATCTTTGGGAAATTAGGACACTCAAAAGCACCCGTGTATATGGGGGCATTTAAAGAGCAATGCATATGACCAGGGCAAGACACATGCTCAGAAATGAACTGAGAAAACCATACGCTGTCACCTCAGGGGACCCTCTAGTTTCAGTGTAAACCTGGATTAGTGTTGAAGAAGTGCTCTACACACAGCCAATCTGCAAAAACTGCAAGAGGGTTTCTTTTTTTCTGTTCTTTTTCTCCTTCTTTTTGTTTTATTTTATTTTTCTTTTTTTAAAAACTACTGGCATTCACGGACATCTCTGTCAAAATACTAGGTGAACACACACTAAAGGAACAGAGACTGCAGTGACCACACATAAAAAGAAATACAGTTTTGAAAAATAGTTTGGAAAAGTTACTAAAGCAACACATTACTACAGCCTTCAACAATTAAAAAAAAAAAAAAACCCGAGGAAGAGAGAGAATCAGATATCCAGAGTTACCTCATTATAATATTCAAATGTCACATTTTCAAGAAAAATTACAAGGCATATGAAAAATAGAAAGGAATGGGTCACTCAAGAGAACAAAATAAAGTGATAAAAACCATCCGTGAGGAAGCCCAAAAATTCTAATACTAGACAAAGACTTTAAAATAATTTTCTTAAATACAACCAAAGAGATAAAGAAAACAAAGACAAAGAACTAAAGGAAATCAGAAAAATGATGTATGGACAAAATGAAAATATCAATAAAGAAAAAGAAACTATTAAAAAAAAGAGGAATCAAGAGGTGGAGCCAACATCTTCTGCAGCAAAGACCTGAAAAACTAAGTAAAACAGATACAAAAATCAATCCTGGAACCCTAAGCATCAAATGAAGGGGTAAAGAACTTGATCAAGCACCGAATGGAGTAATAAAATGACAGAGAACAGAGAGCGAGGAGAGATATGGAGTGGAGGTCCCATACCAGCTAATGCCCCAAGGATTCACCAACTTGGACTACAGCCACCAAGGCCCACAGACAGTGAGTATGGGAAGGCAACTTCACAAAGTTAACAACAGGAGACAGAGCACCTGGTAACCAGGGATACATGCTTTCCCACCCCTCACTCTTCCCTCTACACAGCCTCTGCCCCTTTCCAATGGCTATGGTCGCTTGGCCAGAGAGACATCAGCTCACTGACGCCTGGGTCCGCCCACCACCAACAGCTGGTTCCCCCAGTGCAGTTTTTTTTTAAATTTTTTTTGTTATTTTTAACTTTTTTTTGTTTCTTCTCTCTCCCTTCCTTCCCTTTCTTCTGACCAGCTAGCCGTGCCCCTTCTCGAAGTACTATGATGCACCACTCAGCTAGAGAGCCACCAGCACAGCCTCCCTGGTTCACTGCCACCCCCACCAGCCAGTTCCTTTAGTGCTATTTTTTTATGTTTCTTCTGTCTCTCTCCCTTCCTTCCTTCGTTTCCTTTCTCCCACCCAGCTAGCCCCATGTGCTGTCCCTGCCCCCTTCTCTTGGGCTGTGCTGCACCACTTGGCTAGAGAGCCACTGGCACACGGCCTCCCCAGATCTGTGCCACCCCCACCAGCTGGTTCTTTAGCACCATATGTTTTTGGTTTTGTTTTGTTTTTTTGTTTCCTCTCTCTATCCCTTCATTCCTTTCCTTTCTCCCACCTAGCCCCGTGCACTCTCCCTGCCCCTTCTTTAAGGGATATGCTGCACTGCTCGGCTAGAGAGCCACCAGCACACAGCCTCCCCGAGTCTGCATCACCCCACCTGCTGGCTCCCTTAGCACCAATTTTTTTTGTTTTGTTTTTGTTGTTTCTTCTCTCTCTTTCCCTTCCTTCCTTTCCTTTCTGCCGCCCATCTAGCCCTGTGTGCCATCACTGCCCTTTCTCCATGAGCCGTGATACACTGCTTGGCAAGAGATCCGCTGTTATAGGCCTCCCCAGGTCCATGCTGTCCTCACTGGCTGGCTCCCTCAGTAACATATTTATTTATTTATTGTTGTTTTTTGTTTGCTTTCTCTCTTTCCTTTTTTTTTTCCTTTATCCAGCCCACCTACCCCCATGCACTGTCCACAGCCCTTCTCAACAGGCCAAGCCACACCACTTGGATTGACAGCCACTGGCACACAGCCTCCTTGGGTCTGTCCTGCCTCCACCCACCAAATCTCACCATGCCGCTGTTTTATTTACTTCTTTGTTTCCTTTTTTTTGCTTTTGTTTCTCTCTCTTCTTTCTCTTGCCCACTTAGCTCCACATATCATATCTTTTCCCTTCCATCCTGCCTATCTGCACCACGTTCTAAGCTCTGCACCCCCGAACAGCACCAGCGAGGACCCCCAACGCTGCTCCACACTATCTTCCAGGCCAGCCTCACCAGCACCAGTTTGTGCTGAAAACGACCCATCCGTACTCCTCCTGCCTCTCTGGATCTGACCAGCTGCACCATAGTTGAGTGACTGGCCCTGCCCACATAGACAAGGTGGTGAGAAGTATCATATTCACAGACAAGCAAGCAATAAAATACACCCTTCCCACCTCCCCAGACATAACCAAATCAAACAAAAAAGCAGGACAAAACAAACAAATCTCCAATCAAAAACCAAAGAAAATAATTCCTGACTATCCCAGAGACAACAGACAATATCAAAGCATATTAAAAAAACAGGACAGAATGGCTCCAGTAAGCAACCAAAATGAAACACCGGATGACCTTCCACTAGAAAAAAATCACTGGAACTAACTGATAGGGAATTCAGGGCTCTCCATGAGATTAAGACAGAAATGAAGGAAATACAGACAGAAACAAAGAAAAAATAGACAAAATAATGGAAAATACAGACAAAATCAAGGAAAACACAGATAAAGCAATAGAAGAATTCAGGAAAATAGTACTGGAACAAAATTTCAAAATAAATAAACAGCTAGAAATCATACAAAAACAGTAATTAGAAATTCAAAAAACAAACAACAAGATTTCAGAAATGGGCATTGCAATAGATGGTTTTAGGAGCAAATTTGAAACAATGGAAGACAGGATCAGTGGAATTTAAGACAAATCTTTGACTATCACTTTGTCTGAGGAAAAAATAGAAAATAATGAAGAAAAAAGAAGAAAACCTGATAATGATATGCGATAAAATCAAGAACAAAAATTTGCACATAATTAGAGTTCCAGAACAGGGAAATAAAACAGAAAACACAGAAAGAATCATTGAAGATTTGTTGACAGAAAACTTCCTTAATATCATGAAAGATGAAAAGCTGACCATCCAAGAAGCTCAACGAACCCCATATAGAATAGACCCCAAAAGAAAGTCACCAAGACATCATAATCACACTCACCAAAACCACAGACAAAGAAAGAATCCTGAGAGCAGCTCAAGAAAAATGAAAAATCACATACAAAGGGGACAAAATAACACTAATTCTGATTACCTGACAGAAACCATGCAGGCAAAAAGGCAATGGGATGACATATATAAAACCTTGGAATAAAAAAATTGCCAACCAAGAATAATATATTCTGCAAACACTTACTGCATATAATGACGAAATTAGGACATTTCCAGATAAACAGAAATTAAGAGAATATGTAAAAACCAAACCAAACTTACAAAGAATTATTAAAAGGAGTCCTCAGTTAGAGAACAAACAACATAAGACAACAACCAGAGTGTAGGGCACAGGACAGCATTAGCCAAATACCAACATAGGTAATAACCTTTCAAGTATAAAACAAAACTAAAATATTTACAACCAGGAAACAGAGATGTCAATCTGTAAATAGCAACAATGTCAGAAAAATAAAAGAGGGAAAAAATGGTGTAGGTAGAGAACATTCAAATGGAGAGGAAGTCAAGGTGATATCAATCAATAAAAGACTGGATTAAATTAGGAAGATAGAGGTAAACTTCAAGGTAACAAAAAAGGAAGTTAACAAAACTACTCATCAAAATAAAGAAGAAAAACACACAGTTTCAGTAAACACAAAATCTACAAAAAACAAAAGAAAGGAAAAAAACAAAAAAAAAATCCACAAACAAAAGCAATTCAGCACAGGAGAGAAAGAGTAACAAAGACAACATTAGCACCACAAAAAAAAAAAAAAAAGCACTACAAAATGACAGCAATAAACTCACATCTATTGATAATCACGCTGAAGTTAAATGGCTTAAATGTACCCATAAAGAGACAGAGTGACAGAATGGATAAAAAACAGGACCTATCACTATGCTGTCTACTAGAGATACACCTTAGAAATAAAGATATAAAAATATTAAAATCAAAGAACGGAAAAAGGATGTCAAGCAAAGAGCAACCAAAAAAGACCACAAGTGGTAATACTAACCTCAGATAAAATAGACTTTAAAACAAAATCCACCATATAAGACAAAGAAGGACAATATAAAATGATTAACAGGACAATAAACTTTGAGGACATAACACTAATAAATATCTACACACTCAAGGGTTGACAGGGTTTTGACAGGGTTCCAAAATACATAAAACAAACTCTAACAGCACTGAAAAGAGAAATTGACAGTTCCACAATATTAGTAGGAGATTTCAACACAGCACTCAGTAAAGACAGAACATCTAGAAAGAAACTCAACAAAGATACAGAAGATCTAAAGGACACAATCAACCAACTCGATCATAGACATATACAGAACACTTCGCCCAACAGCAGTAAAGTATATATTCTTTTCCAGTGTGCATGGAATGTTCTCCCAAATAGACCACATCTTAGGTCAAAAAACAAACCCTCAACAAAATCAAAAACACTGAGATATTACAAAGTATCTTCTCTGATCATAATGTCATCAAAGTAGAAATTAATAACAGGAAGAGCAAGGGAAAAAAAAATCAAGTACATGGAAAGTGAACAACATCTTGCTTAAAAATCACTGAGTAATAGAAGAAATCAAAGATAGAGCAAAAATTGCTAGAATCAAAAGAGAATGAAAACACACCATACCAAAACCTTTGGAACACAATGAAGGCAGTGCTCAGAGGTCAATTTATAGAAATAAATGCATACATCAAAAAAGAAGAGAGGGACAAAATCAAAATGTTAGGTATGTAACTCAAAAAAATAGAAAGAGAACAGCAAAGAAGCCCACAGCCATAAGAAGAAAGGAAATAATGATGATCAGAGCAGAAATAAATGAAATAGAGAATAGAAACACAATAGAAAGAATCAGCAAAATTGACATACCATTGGCCAAACTGGAAAAAGAAAAACAGGAGAGGAAGCAAATAACTAAAATAAGAAATGAAAAGGGGCACATCACAATAAAGTCAACTGAATTAAAAAGGATCATAACAGAGGACTATGAAAAAGTATACTCCAACAAATTTGAAAACCTAGAGGAAATGGACAAATTTCTATAAACACATTACTTACCTAAGCTAACACAATCTGAGGTCAAAAATCTGAACAGAACCATTACAGGAGAAGAGATAGAAAAGGTAATAAAAAAAAAAAAAAAAACTCCCAACTAAAAAAGTTCTGGCCCCAATGTCTTCACTGGTGAATTCTACCAAGCATTCAGAGAGGAACTCACACCAGTACTACTCAAACTATTTCAGAACATAGAAAAGGAAGGGACACTTCCAAATTCATACTCTGATGCCAGTATAACCCTGATATGAAAACAAGGCAAAGACAACATACAAAAAAAGAAAATTACAGACCAATATCTCTCATGAATAAAGATGCAAACATTCTCAACAAAATTCTAGCTAGTAAAATTCAGCATCATATAAAAAAAATACACCCCAACCAAGTGGGATTCATACCAGATATGCAAGGATGGTTCGTCATTAGAAAATCAATCAACATAATCCATCACATAAATAAAACAAAAAAAAAATCACATGATCATCTCAATCAATGCAGAAAAGGCATTTGATAACATTTAACACCTGTTCCTGATAAAAACTCTCAATAAAATAGGAATAGAAGGGAAATGCTTCTACATAATAAAGGGCATCTATACAAAACCAACAACCAACATCATTCTCAGTGGAGAAAGGCTGAAAACATTCACCCTGAGAACAAGGAGAAGACAAGGATGCCCTTTATCATCATTTCTATTTAACATTGGGTGGAAGTCCTAGCTAAACCAATAAGGCAAGAAAAAGAAATAAAGGACATTCAAATCGATAAGGAAGAAGTAAAACTATCCCTACTTGCCGGATATACTATACATAGAGAACCCAAAAGACTCCACAAGAAAACTACTGGAACTAATAGAAAGATTCAGCAGAGTAGCAGGATACAAGATAAACATAAAAAAATCAGGTGGATTCCTATATTCCAGTAAAGAGAACTACAAAAAGGAAACGAGGAAAGCAATGCCATTTATAATAGCCCCTAAAAAAATAAAATACTTAGGAATAAATCTAATCAGGGATGTAAACAACCTATACAAAGAAAACTACAAAACACTACTGCAAGAAACCAAGAGACCTACAAAAATGGAAAAACATACCATGCTCATGGATAGGTAGACTCAACATTGTGAAAATGTCAATTTTATCCAAAGCAATCTACATGTACAATGCAATTCCAATCCAAATACCAACAGCATTCTTTAAAGAGATGGAAAAACTAATCATTAACTTTACATGGAAAAGAAAGAGGCCCGGGATAAGTAAAGCACTAAGAGAAGAAGAATAAAGTAGGTGGCCTCACACTACATGACCTCAGAATGTACTATACAGCTGTGGTAGTCAAAATAGTCTGGTATGGCTACAAAGACAGACACATTGACCAATGGAACAGAATAGAGAACCCAAATGTAAATCCATGCACCTACAGTCACCTGATCAACCTTGTATACAGAACTAAAGGAGAACACCAGCCCAGGGGCAAGGACACAAAGGTAGGAGGGGACAGGAAAGCTAGATGAATGGAAATCGTTGAGAAGGGGAGAAGCTTGACACATTGCGGGGTTGGCAACAAATGTCACAAAACAATATGTGTATTAATTGTTTAATGAGTAACTAATTTGCTCTGTAAACCTTCATCTAAAGCACAATAAAAAATCCATAAATTAAAAAAAAATCAAGCAGAAATTAAAAAACTGAAAAGAGGACGTGGATGGAGTTCTGTAGGAAAAGGTTTTCATATATAAATGAAGTTACGAGCATATGAATTCGAACTAGATTGTTATAAATTTACAATGTTGAATGTAATTCTAATGGAATATCTAAAAATGTACTAAAAATTAATGGAGAAGTAAATAAAAATGATTCATTGCAAAAATTAATTAAACACAAAGGAAGAGAATACTGGAGGAAATAAGGAATAAAAAAGTTATAAGACACACAGTATACAACAAGCAAAATGACAAAAGTATTTCACTATCAGTAACTACTATAAATGTAAGTATTAAACTCTGCAGGTGTATGCTGGTTTGTCGTACTCTGGTGGCTTGGCGTGTTGCTGTGTACTGGAAGCTATGCCATTGGCATTTCAAATACCAGCAGGGTCATCCATGGTGGACAGATTTCAGTGGAGCTTGCAGACTAAGACAGACTGGGAAGGACCAGATAATCTACTTATGGAAAAATTGGGCAGTGAAAATCTTATGGATAGCAGTGGAACAACGTTTGATATAGTGCCAGAAGATGAGTCACTTGGGTTGGAAGGCACTCAAAATGTGACTGGGGAAGATCTACCTCCTCAAAGTGGAGTCGACCTTAATGATATGGATGGAGTCAAACTTTCAGGACCTTCATTTGCTGATGTGTAACGACTTAAAATGAGAAGAAACAGTTGCAAACATCCATTAGTAATGTGAATGTGAAATGTACAAAGTATGAATCAAAGAAAACTGGAAGTCATCAAAAATGAAATGGAATACTTGAAGATCAATACACTAAGCATCAGTGAGCTGAAATGGACCAGTATTGGCCATTTTGAATTGGACAATCATATGGTCTACGATGCTGGGAACGACAAAACAAAGAATAATGGCATAGAGTTCATCATCAAAAAAGAACACTTCAAGATCTATCTTGAAGTACAATGCTGTCAGTGATAGGATAATATCCATACTTCTACAAGGAAGACCAGTTAATACAACTATTATTCAAATTTACCCACCAACCACCAATACCAAGGATGAAGATATTGAAGATTTTTACTAACTTCTGCAGTCTGAAATTGATCAAACATGCAATCATGATAAATTGATAGTTATTGGTGATTAGAATTTGAAAGTTGGAAACAAAGAAGGATTGATAGTTGGAAAATATGGCCTTAGTGACAGAAATGATGCTGGAGATTGTGTGATAGAATTTTGCAAGACCAACGTCTTATTCATTGCAAATACCATTTTTCAACAACATATAGGGCGACTATACATGTGGATCTCCCTGGCTGGAATACACAGGAATCAAATAGACTACATCTGTGGAAAAAGACAACGGAGAAGCTCAATATCATCAGTCGGAACAGAGCCAGGGGTCGACTGGAACAGACCACTAATTGCTCATATGCAAGTTCAAGTTGAAGATGAAGAAAATTAAAACAAGTCCATGAGAGCCAAAGTACGATCTTCAGAATATCCCACCTGAATTTAGAAACCTTCTCAAGAACAGATTGAACACTAATGACAGTAGGCCAGACTCGTTGTGGGATGCTATCAAGGACATCATACATAAAGGAAGCAAGAGGTCATTAAAGAGAGAGAAAAGAAAGAAAAGACCAAAACGGATATCAGAAGAGACACTGAAAACTGCTCTTGAAGGTAGAGCAGCTAAAGGGAATGGAAGCAATGATGAAGTAAAAGGGCTGAACAGAAGATTTCAAAGAGCTGCTCAAGAACACAAAGTAAAGCATTATAATGAAATGTGCAAAGACCTGGAGTTATAAAAACAAAAGGGAAGAACACACTTGGCATTTCTCAAGCTGAAAGAACTGAGGAAAAAATTCAAGACTTGAGTTGCAAAAGAGAAGGATTCTATGGGCAAAATATTGAATGACGCAGGAAGCATCAAAAGAAGATGGAAGGAACACAGAGTCATTGTACCAAAAAGAACTGGTTTACATTCAACCATTTCAGGAGGTAGCATATGATCAAGAATCGATGGTACTGAAGGAAGAAGTCAAAGCTTCACTGAAGGCTTTGGCGATAAACAAGTGTCCAGGACTGACAGAATACCAACTGAAATGCTTTCAACAACGGAACAGCTCACTTGTCTGTGCAAAGAAATTTGAAAGACAGTTAGTTACCTGGCCAACCAGCTGGAAGAGATTCATATTCGTGCCCATTCCAAAGAAAGGTGATACAATGGAATGCGGAAATTATCGAACAATTTCATTAATATCACATGCAAGTAAAAGTAGTGTCATGGATTGAATTGTGTCCCCCCAAAATATCCGTCAAATTGGCTGGGTCATAATTCCCAGTATCGTATGATTGTGTACCATTTTGTAAATCCGATGTGATTTCCTTATGTGTTGTAAACTCTGTCACTATGATGAGTTTATACTGATGAGGTTTAGATAGTGTCTTAATCCAATCTCTTTTGAGATGTAAAAGAGAAGCAAGCAAAGACACGTGGGAACCTCATGCCACCAAGAAAGAAGTGCCAGGAGCAGAGTGCATCCTTTGGACCTGAGGTTCCTGCACAGGGAAGCTCCCAGATGAATGGAAGATTGATGCCACGTACCTTCCTCCAGAGCCAACAGAGAAAGCTTTCCCTTGAAGCTGATGCCCTGAATTTGGACTTGTAGCTTACTGAACTGTGAGAGAATAAACTTCTCTTTGTTAAAGCCATTTGCTTGTGGTGTTTCTGTTAGAGCAGCACTAGATAACTAAGACAAGTAGACTGTAGATAATTCAAAAATGGTTGCAGCAGTACATTGACGGAACTGCTGGAAATTCAAGCAGGACTCAGAAGAGGACTTGGAATAAGGGATATCATTGTTGATGTCAGATAGATCTTGGCTGAAAGGAAAGAATACCAGAAAGATGTTTACCTGTGTTTTATTGATTATGCCAAAGAATTTGAAAGTGTGAATCATAACAAATTATGGATAACACTGCTAAGAATGGGAATTCCAGAACACTGAATTGTGCTCATAAGGAACCTGTATATAAGCCAAGAGGCAGTCATTCAAACAGAACAAAGGAATACTGCGTGCTTTAAAATCAGAAAAAATGTGTGTCAGGGTTGTATCGTTTCACCATACTTATTCAATCTATATGCTAAGCAAATAATTAGAGAAGCTGGACTATTTGAAGAAGAACATGGCATCAGAATTGGAGGCCGACTCATTAACGACCTTTGATATGCAGACGACACAACCTTGCTTGCTGAAAGTGAAGAAGACTTGAAGCACCTACTGATGAAAATCAAAGTCTACAGCCTTCAGTATGGACTACACCTCAACATAAAGAAAACAAAAATCCTCACAACTATACCAATAAGCAACATCATGATAAATAGAGAAAATACTGAAGTTGTAAAGGATTTCATTTTACTTGGATCCACAATCAACGCCCATGGAAGCAGCAATCAAGAAATCAATTTGCATTGGGCGAATCTGCTGCAAAAGACCTCTATAAAGTGTTAAAAAAAAAAAAAGATGTCACCTAGAGGACTTAGGTGTTCCTGACCCAAGCCATGATATTTTCAATTGCCTCATGCATACGAAAGTTAGACAATGAGTAGGGGAGACCTTAGAAGAATTGATGCATTTGCATTATGGTGTTGGTGAAGAATATTGAACATACCATGGACTGCCAGAAGATCTAATAAGTGTGTCTTGCAAGAAGTACAGCCAGAATGATCCTAAGTAGCTGGGATGGCAAGACTTTGTCTCACATACTTTGGACATGTTAGCAGGAAGAATCAGTCCCTGGAGAAGGAACTCATGCTTGGTAAAGTAGAAGGTCATCGAAAAAGAGGAAGACCCTCGATGAGATGGATTGACACAGTGGCTACAACAATGGGCTCAAACATAGCAAAGATTGTGAGGGTGTCACAGGACTGGGCAGTATTTTGTTCTGTTGTGCATGGGGTCGCTATGAGTGGGAACTGACTCAAGGGCACCTAACAATAACAACAACAAATGAATGTGGAGAGCTAATGAATATCTTTCAGCCTTGTAGGTAAAAGCAAGAAAGTTAACATTAATTTTGAGGGCCTAATATGTGCCAACCTGTTGCTGTCGGGTAGATTCCAACTCACAGCGACCTTATAAGGACAGAGTAGAACTGCCCCATAGAGTTTCCAAGGAGCGCCTGGTGGATTCAAACTGCTGACCTTTTGGTTAGCAGCTGTACACTTAACCACTATGCCACCAGGGTTTCCAATACATGCCAAGCAGTATATAAAACATTGTCACCTTTATTCTTCAAGTCAAACTGTTTAAGATCACAAAGCTGATAAACGCTAGAGCCGGGATTCAAATGATGGAGTGATTAAACATCCATTTCTAATACAGTATTGCTGCCTCTCTTTTAGAGATCAAAATCTTCATTAAATGAATAATGGCCTGTCTGAACGCTAACCTTTCACTGGGTCTCTCTAAGTAGAAAGACTGGGAGAGTTTTATGGCTCAACATAGTTCATTAACACTGTCTTCTCTCTAGACTCTTATTAATCCTATTTGCCTCCTCTTAAACAGAATATAAAAAGCATGAAAATGGTAATTTTCATTTCTTTTATAGAAAAGTGAGAAGAGATTGGATGAGAGATATTAGTGGGAAATAAAAGAAAGGGGTTTCATCAATTCTTACAGCAACTAACAACAACAACAGCACTTTTCTCTACCATGTATTATACTAATTAGGTAAAGTTTCTCTCAGGTGCCCCATATTCCTTGCCTATACCCTTCAATATTGCCACTCTATCTCACTACTTTTGCTCTGGCTTCTCATACTGTGTCAGTCTGTTTTCTTGGGGGGAAAGCAATTACTAAACCTGTTTGAGCTAAGGTATTATGAACTCCTTATTTTATAAAGACGACTAAGTGGTATGTGCATTTTACTAGACAGTCAAAGGAAGAAAAGAATATGTAACCCAAAGTAGCGAATTTCTAATGTAAGAAACTAAAATCTCAGTTTGGGACTTTTTTTTTTTTTAGTAATATGTTCATTTCATGCACAATCAAGTTGGTATACTAATTTCAAAATATACAGAATATAGCAAAAATCGTGCCCATTGGGCTTAACTAAATTCCCAGAGTTGTCTAATTTAGCAAAGTTGTAGATGGGTCTTGAACCCTTGCCTACTCATGAATACTACATTCTACACAAACTGGTTTAAATCAGAGCCTTGGTGGCTCTCCCATTCTGATGATTGCTTCTAGTTCTTTCTTCATCAACTTCCCCTAGGCATGGGACTGAGCTTCATTGTGAGTGTGGTGGTGACTATGGAGATTGAGTTTTTTTTTTAAATTAAGCCTTTTCCTTTATTAAATCAAAAGTATGAGGGAAATAAAAATTTATCCACAATTCCCTAGCCAGGCTACTGGAGAAAGCAAATTGTATTCTTTATGTTTGGTATGCACACACATGTTGCCATCTCCTTGTCTGTCTGTCTTCACTGTTACTGAAGGAGATTATATGTATATATATGTATGTATATATATATATATACATATATACACATATATATATACACACACACGGCTGTCGTCTTCAGACATACTGAGTTATAAATAAACATACATTTAAACAAACTTCCATTACAGTCTCAATTCTTTAAAAAGCATAGCTCTCCAGAGAGCCTCCCCCAACCCTCCTTCAAAAAATCGTCATCATTTATGGTGACAAACTGCATCTTAACTGCTTGTCTGAGATGACTCTGCTTGGGGATGTGTCAGGGACAGTGGGAGACAGGAACAACAATGTTTTGGAGATGGATTTTCCCATTAAGGAGAAACTCGGGGGCCACAATGCTGCATCCACATCCACGCTGAGAAGGAACTAAGCAAGGAGGGTCTTAAACCAAGATGCCAAGTGAAGAGGAAGACAGAATTCTGGCAGTGGGATCTAGTAGACAAGTAAGGCCTGACACAGCAGGGTGCAAGTGGAACCACCTGCACTGTCTTTTCAAAGTTCCTTCCTTTTGTTGCCATCCTTTCCAACCCCCTAGCTTGCCATCTGGACTGGCATCCTCTGAGAACCCCACTCTAAACTGTGCCAAAAGGTCAGCTCCCCACCAGGCCTTTCTGGAGCACCATATCCAGTGTTTGGGGTAAGGTTGCACTGCACCCACTAGCTTTGAAGCTCTCGAAAGTCTCCTTCCGACCCCCCACCGTTTTGTGGCAGAGATGGGGTATAAGGGGGCCCCTCTCAGGCCTAGCATCCCTGAAGCCAGCTGTCTCAGCCTTCAAGGAGGCCCCGATTGACGGTGAAGATTGTATTTGATTCCTTTTTTAATATGTATAACAAAACATTTGCCAGTTCAACCATTATTGCATGTATAGTTTAACGACATTACTTTATGTTCACCAGGTTGTACAATCATCACTGTCAGTTTCCAAATTTTTCCATCACTCTTGACAGAAACTCACTACCCTTTAACCAATAGCTCCTCATTTCCCCCTCCCATCCACCCCTGGTAACAACTAATAAACTTTGGTCTCTGTACATTTGCCTATTCTAGATATTTCATATAGGTGAGATCATACAATACTTGTCCTTTGTGACTGACTTATTTCACTTAGCATAATGTTTCAAGGTTCATCCACATTGAAGCATATGTAAGGACTTAATTTATCTTTATGGCTGAATAATATTCCATTATATGTATGTACCACTTTTGTTTATCCATTCATATGTTGATGGACACTTAGTTTGTTTCCACCTTTTGACTACTGTGAATAATGCTGCAATGAAATTGGTGGACAAGTATCTGTTTATGCTCCAGCTTTCGATTCTTTTCGTTATATTCCTAGGAGTAGAATTGTTGGATCAAATGTCGATTCTATGCTAAACTTTTTGAGGAACCACCAAACTCTTTTCTACATTGGCTGTACCATTTTATAATTGGTTGATTCCAATTTCTACACATTCTTGCCCAAAGTTGTTATTTTCTGTTTTTTGTTTTGTTTTTATCATAGCCCTCCTAGTACGGGTGAAGCAGGGCTTCAAAGTGGTTTGAACCGGTTTGGTCATGGTCATCGAAGCAAAACCAGAAGAGACCGGAATTTTTTAAATCTGAGTGAACAGGAATGATAACCGGAACGAAAAAAAATTATCAGTCGAGACCTGGAATGCGAAACTCAGAAGAGGCATAAGGAGCCCTTTCACGAACCTAATTCAGAATATTGGATTATTGGCGAAACTGCGGAGAACAACAAACATTTGAAGCGGCATGGTCAGCCATCGTTTTTGAGCTCAGTGCCGCTGTTTCCCACTCTGCGGGCCAGAGATTTGGTTGCTATGCAACACGTACAGGTGGTAAGAGGGAGCTTAAGTTTCTAGCAGGCTGTAAACCGTAGTTTTTCCTTTTCTGGTTATAGCTCCAGTTCACCAAAATTTTAAAAATCCGGGTCTGTTCTGGTGTTGCTTCCTCAGCCATGATAGACCGGGCTGAACCAGTTTGAAGCCCTGGGGTGAAGTGGTATCTCATTGTGGTTTGATTTGCAATTCCCTAATGACTAAATTAGGAGCCCTGGTGGCACAGTGGTTAAGAGTTTGGCTGCTAACCAAAAGGTTGGCAGTTCAACTCCACCAGCAGCTCCTTGGAAACCCTACGGGGCAGTTCTACTCTGTCCTATAGGGTCGCTATGAGTTGGAATCAACTCAATGGCAATGCGATAGTGCAAATAAAAGTTATGTTAACACTATACGGTAGTTTTTAAGTGTGCAATAGCATTATGTCTAAAAAAAGTACATACCTTAATTAAAAAAATACTTTATTGCTGAAAAATACTAACCATAATCTGAGCCTTCAGAGAGTTGTAATCTTTTTGCTGGTGGAGAGTCTTGCCTTGATGTTGATGGCTCCTGACTGATCAGGGTGGTGGTTGCTGAAGGTTAGGGTGGCTGTGGCAATTTCTTAAAATAAGACAACAATAAACTCTGACTCTTCCTTTCACAAAAGCTTTTTCTGTAGCATGCAATGCTGTTTGATAGCATTTTATGCACACTAGAACTTATTTCAAAATTGGAGTCAATCCTCTCAAACCCTGCTATGCTTTACCAGCTAAGTTTATATAATATTCTAAATCCTTTGTTGTCATTTCAACAGTGTTCACAGCATCATCATCAGGAGTAGATTCTGTCTCAAGAAACCACTTTTTTCCTCATCCCTAAGAAGCAACTCCTCATCCGTTAAAGTTTTATCATGAGATTGCAACAATTCAGTCACATCTTCAGGATCCACTTCTAATTTTAGTTCTCTTGCTCTTTTCACCACCCACATCTGCAATTACTTCCTCCACTGAAGTGTTGAACCCCTCAAAGTCATCCATAAGGGTTGGAATCAACTTCTTCCAAACTCCTCCTAATGTTAATATTTTGACCTCCTCGCATGAATCATGAATGTTCTTAATGGCATCTAGAATGGCGAACCCTTTCCACAAGGTTTTCAATTTACTTTGCCCAGATCCATCGGAGGAATCACTATCTATGGCAGGTATAGCCTTACAAAATGTGTTTCTTAATTAAGACTTGGAAGTCAAAATTACTCCTTGATCCATGGATTGCAGAATGGATGTTGTGTTAGTAGGCATGAAAACAACATTAATCTCCTTGTACATCTCCATCAGAGCTCTTAGGTGACCAGGTGCATTGTCAATGAGCAGTAATATTTTGGAAAAACTCTTTTTTTTTTTTTTCTGAGCAGGACTCAAAAGTGGCCTTAAAATATTCAGTAAGCCATGTTGTAAACAGATGCGCTATCATCCGGCCTTTGTTGTTCCATTTACAGAGTACAGGCAGAGTACGTTTAGCATAATTCTTAAGGGTCTTAGGATTTTTTGGAATGGTAAATGAGCGTTGGCTTCAACTTAAAGTCACCAGCTGCATTCGGCTCTGACAAGAGGCTCAGCCTGTCCTTTGAAGCTTTGAAGCCAGGCATTGACTTCTCCTCTCTAGCTATGAAAGTCCAATATAAGGCTGTTTCATCTACAATGAAAATCTGTTGTTCCATGTAACTACCTTCATCAGTTATCTTAGCTAGATCTTCTGGATGACTTGCTGCAGCTTCTACATCAGCGCATGCTGCTTCACCTTGCACATTAATGTTATGGAGATGACTTCTTTCCTTAAACCTCATGAACCAACCTCTGCTAGCTTCAAACTTTTCTTCTGCAGCTTCCTCACCTCTCTCAGTCTTCACAGAATTGAAGAGAGTCAGGACCTTGCTCTGGATTAGGCTTTGGATTAAGGGAATGTTGTGGCTGGTTTGATCTTCTATCCAGACCACAAAATCAGCAATTAGAGGTTGTTTTGCTTCGTTATCATTCGTGCGTTCACTGGAGTAGCACTTTTAATTTCCTTTGCATTCACAGCTTGGCTAAGTGTTTGGATCAAGAGACTTAGCTTTCAGCTATGTCTGCTTTCGACATGCCTTCCTCACTGAACATACTCATTTCTAGATTTTGATTTAAAGTGAGAGACTTGCGACTCTTCCTTTCACTTGTACACTTAGAGGCAATTGTAGGGTTATTAATTGGCCTAATTTCAATATTATCATGTCTTAGGGAATAGGGAGGCCTGAGGAGAGGGAGAGAGACGGGGAACGGCCAGTTGGTGGAGCAGTCAGAACACACACATTTATCGATTAAGTTTGCCGTCTTACATGTGCACAGATCGTGACGCCCCTAAACAACTGCAATAGTAACATCAAAGATCACTAATCACAGGTCACCGTAACAGATATAGTAATAATGAAAAAGGTTTAAATATTTTCCTGATTCTTGGTATGAGTGATTTTTGATTGATACCTGGACATTTTTGGTATTATATTATGAGATTCTGTATCTTATTTAAACCTTCTGTTTTAGCTAGCTTTCACTGATAGTGTTATGGAAGAAGAAGTGGCAATGTTGCCTCATCACTGCCATTTGTGGGTAGACATCCAGTTTCCCACTTGGCATCCCTTTACACATGAGATGGGGGGAACTCCGTGTTAGTGCTGGGCAAAGGTAGGAGTTCCAGCACCCCACTAGGCCTCCACTGATACCTCTTTGGCTCTGAGTGGTAGAAATGCTCATTACTGTTCCCCATATAACCTCTACTGACACCCAGGGGGTAGCAGTGGTGATCTCCCTTAAAGGCTGCTGGTCAGTGATGAAAGCCCTAATTCTCTAATAGGCTTCCTTTGACATAACCCCTATTGAGAGGAGAAGGGGTGACTGATTAATGCTGGGTGAGGGTAGAATTCCAGGCTTTCCATGTGGTCTCCAATGACACTATAGAAGAATAAGCTTCATGACCACTTGGCAGGGATGAATGTCCCAGATCCCCACTTGGCCTTTTCTGACACCACTCAGCAAGGTGATTGGGGTACCTCGCTATATAGCCTGGTGAGAATGGAAGTCCAGGCTTCCCACTAGGCTTTTGCTGGCATGGGTAGGAATGGAACTACAACTTTATCTGTGGTGTTTGCCTGGAGTAGAGCAATTACTGTCTAAAAGTTTTCTGACTTGCTAGGCTGTCCCTTTCCTGGTGCTTTGGCTAGAGAGAGCAGGCTTTTGATGGGGTTTTTGTTGTCTGTACCCATTGGCATCTCTGGGATGCCAGAATCTTCAGCTGCATGTGTGGCATATATGATGCCAAAATAAAACTCAGGGAACTGGCTTTTCCACTCTTTTGGGTACTGAGATCCCTAGCCAGTCTGCCTTCCTCTCTCTACCTTTCAGGGTCTTCTTACGTTTGTTTTAAAAATAATATCCAGGGTACATCTACTCTATATTCCCAGAAATGGAAGTCCCTTAGTTTATTTTTATATATTATTAAAACAAACAAACAAAAAACCCAAACCCATTGCCATCGAGTCAATTCTGACTCATAGAGACCCTATAGGACAGAGTAGAACTGCCCCATAGGGTTTCCAAGGAGAGGCTGGTAGATTTGAACTGCTGACCTTTTGGCTAGCAGCCAAGCTCTTAACCACTTTGTCACCAGGACTCCTTATATATTATTAGGTGTTATGAAAACAAAATCATCAAGTATATGTATATATATGGAGAGAGAGGGAGAGAAAGAGAAGAGAAGAGAAAAGGAGAAGACAGTTATATCTGGGCACTTTCTGAAGCAGTCCCTAATTTTCAGATTATAAACTGGCAGTCTGGATTTTTTAATTTTAAATTTGGAACTTCATGGTTATATGGATGTCACAGATTAAGTCAGGAAGTAATGGCACAAAACAATATGTAGCCTGGAGAAATGAATGAAAACAACCAGCTGAATTTTCCCTAATAGCTATGGAGTGATGCTGTTATTTGTAGAGGGCTGGGAGGTAAGATTACTTTGTCTTACCCTAAACCATGTGTCTTAGTTATCTAGTGCTGCTATAGCAGAAATACAGTAAGTGGGTGGCTTTAACAAACAGAAATTTATTTTCTCACAGTTTAGGAGGCTAGAAGTTCAAATTCAGGGTGCTGGCTCTAGAGGAAGGCCCTCTGTCCACTCTGGGGAAAGGTCCTTTTGTCTTTTCAGCTTCTATTCCTTGGTTTCTTGGTGATCTTCATGTGGTATGGCATCTATATTCTCCCATCTCTGCTTGCTTGCTTGGATGCTTGCTCAATCTGCTCTTTTTATATCTCAAAAGAGATTGATTTAAGACACAGCCTACACTAATACTGCCTCATTAAAGTAACAAAGAAAACTCATTCCCAAATGAAATTATAACCACAGGTATAGGAGTTAGGATTTACAATACGTATTTTTTGGGGACCCAATTTAATCCATAACACCATGAGATAACATTTCCATTCCCATCACGAAGAAATCTCAGCCAGAGTCTTACACTGAAAATGTTGGATAAGGCCTAACTCTTACTTCATCGCCATATTTGCCACTGGAATCAAGAACTTGATGGAAGTCAAACCAATGTAGGAATCTTGAGGAAAGTTGTTCCTTGATTCATCATCATGGCTCTTGGTGGAACGGTATTTAGTTTCCAAACAGTTTCAACCTATCTACTGATTTGTATTCTCACTTCATCCTGGAAATCTGATCTCATTTGCTCTCTGTTGTCTTTCTCAGTGGTTTGCATGTCTTAACTCTGGGTTGTACTTTATGATGAATTCAATCATATAAATTCAGTAGGAAGACCCAGAGACTATTTGAGAGAAAAAGTAGGTTAATGTTGGAGATGTAGGAGCCATTGAGAACATTCCCCTTCTCTTTGCTTTAGATTCTTACACATCACTCATTAACCCATTGGTTGGATAAACAGAAGATGAAAATTTCCATACAAAAAGTTGTGAGTGTTGTCTCTGGTGGGGATGCAAATTTCTATTTGATTCTGAAAAACAAAGCATATCTCTAAGGGTAGGACACATATGTAAATTTAACTCCAAGATCAAATAATATTTGCAGATAGAGGTGTCTTAGTGTTTGGGTAGCTTTGGAAAGAGGAGATACCTGAGCTTTCCGAGAAGGAAAAGTCAACTCTGACAAGAAAGAAATTGTACTAGGATTCCTTTCTTCAAGGGAACGTTTACAATTAAAGTCATATTTACATGTAAAGGAATATTAGGTAGTTATTCGACTGTCTTTGATCCAAACTTTTGAGACATATTTGAAAACTGGATCTGAAACACGAATTACTCACTCCCATACCATTCAATAAAGTTTGAGGAGTTGTTTATGCTTCATTTTTCAGGGATCCGAAGTTCAGAAATATGAGGTTAAATGGAGTTAGGAGGTGTTCTAAGCAACTTTTATATGAAAACGAAACTTTCACCTTTGTTATTTCATAGGACAAAACTTAAAACAACTTTAAAATATGAATAAATACAGCTCAATATTACACTTTGTATTACCTTCATTAAATTCTTTCCCCCTTCTATTCATAAAGTCCTATGTTATGCACGCGTATTTAAAAGTGTCTAATAGTTCCCTCAAGTTTCAAGGTAGCACACTGAAGTATTGACAGTGAACTTGTAAATATTCATGCATACTCACAGGAAACCTGTATAAATAATTTATCAAATTCTTAAGGAGGGAAACACATCAATATATTCAACCTTAATTTTAAAAACTGAATTGCTAAAAAAATGGTTAAAGAGAATCCCAATTAAATTTATGTTGCTAATAATTTGACAAAAGAGAGGCTAGATCACAAGGAGATAAGAGTCTAGGGGTCACGTTTACTTTCTCTGGCTCTATTGTTACCCTGTCTCTTATCCATTTTCCACATAACAACCTAAATGACATTTCTAAAGCTCAAATATGACACTTCTCTGATTAAATATTTCAATGGCATCCCATTCCCTTTAAAATAAAGACCAAATCATGAAATATGAAGCTTTTGATAATCTGGCTCTTTCCTGCTTACTTCTTCAATCTAACTTCTTTCCACTGACTTCTCACCCAACCCCACATCAAAACAATCTTTGCCTGGATAACTCACACTTAACCTTTAGATCTTATCTTCCTCAAGGTCTTTGTCTCTGACTGCCTCAGACTAGATCAAGTCCCCCTGTTACACTTTCTCATATGACCATGTAATTTTCCTTCAAAACATTTATCCTATTTTTTTTATATAGTTAGGAATTGCAAAAGTCTGGATTGTTACTTAAGACTGTATATTGAAAACCAAATTAGCTTCAGTATAGAAATAGGAACACATAGCATGTGATATTAATAATAATAAAAATGGTTACCATTTATTTTATGCTTACTATCCTATGAGAAACGAGTCCTGGTGTGCAGTGGTTAAGCACTCAGCTGCTAATCAAAAGATCAGCAGTTCGAACCTACCAGCTGCTCTGCAGGAGAAAGATGTAGCAGTCTGCTCCCATGAAGATTACAGCCTTGGAAACCCTATGGGGCAGTTGTACTCTGTTCTATACCATCGCTATAAGTCGGAATTGACTCGACGAGAATAGATTTGGTTTATCCTATGAGGCAAAGCCTGATATTTTTCAGCACAATGTAGTGAGTGGCTCTGGAACCAGACTGCCAAGGTTCAAATATTAACTTTGTCTTTAACTAGATGTGTAACCTTGGACAACTCAATCTCTCTGGGGCTTTTGCTTCTTCATCTGTAAAATGGAGATACAAATAACATCTGTCTCTTAGGGCTATTATCAGGATTATTGTAAAATGCTTAGAACATGTTTGGCACATGTTTTTGTTGTTAGGTGCCATCGAGTTGGTTCTGACTCATAGTGACCCTATGTACACCAGAATGAAACATTGTCCGGTCCTGCACCATCCTCACTATCGTTGCTATGCTTGAGCCCATTGTTGCAGCCCCTGTGTCAGTCCATCTCCTTGAGGGTCTTCCTGTTTTTCTCTGACCCTCCACTTTACCAAGGATGATGTCCTTCTCCAGGGACTGGCCCCTCCTGATCACATGCCCAAAGTATGTGAGACAAAGTCTTGTCATCGTCACTTCTAAAGAGCGTTCTGGCTGTACTTTTTCCAAGACGGATTTGTTCGTTCTTTTGGCAGTCCGTGGTATATTCAATATTCTTAGCCAACACCATACGCTCAAAGGCGTCAACTCTTCTTCGGTCTTCCTCATTCATTGTCCAGCTTTCCCACGCATATGAGGAGACTGAAAACACCTTGGCTTGGGTCAGGTGCAACTTAGTCCTCAAAGTGACCTCATTGCTTTTTTAACACTTAAAAGAGGTCTTTTGCAGCAGATTTGCCCAGTGCAGTATGTCGTTTGATTTCTTCTCTGCTGCTTCCACGGACATTGATTGTGAATCCAAGTAAAATGAAATCCTCAGTAACGTCAATCTTTTCTCCATTTGTCATGATGCTGCTTATTGGTCCATTTGTGAGGATTTTTGCTTTCTTTATGTTGAGATGTAATCCGTACTGAAGGCTGTAGTCTTTGATCTTCATCAGTAAGTGCTTCAAGACCTCTTCACTTTTGGCAAGCAAGGTTGTGTCATCTGCATAATGCAGGTTGTTAATGAGCCTTCCTCCAATCCTGAAGCCCCATTCTTCTTCATACAGTCCACCTTCTCAGATTATTTGCTCAGCATACAGATTGAATAAGTATGGTGAGAGGATACAACCCTGACACCCACCTTTCCTGACTTTAAACCATGCAGTATCCCTCTGTTCTGTTCGAACAACTACCTCTGGATGTATTTATGTACAAGTTCTTCATGACCACAATTAGTAAACACTATATAATTTTTTAAATTATCAATATTTTGTAGACAAGAAAAAAGTCCCAATTAGAAAGTGTAGAGAAGCAATAACTTAGGATTCTATATTAGACAAAATGCACTTTCTGTAATGGTGAAATGTTATTAAAGCCTAGAAAAAAATGTCAAGTTTTTAGCAACAAATATAAATTCACAAAGCAGTACAAATAATTTTGGGAGCCTGTTAGAATTTGAGAAATGGACAGAAAACTATTAGATAAAAGACTGTTCTGATATTATGAGAAACATGAAAGTTTACTTCAACCTTGATCCTGGTAAAATCAAAATGTTCCTTTACATTAAACAACAATAATGAAAAAATCTATCCACTTAGAAAGTTTTTTTTTGATTAAATACAGACTTGCTTTTTTTGTTGTTGTTAAATACAATTCAGAGTACTACTAAATGCTGAATTATCAAAGTTTTTGGACAATTATTTTTCTATTAAGAATACCAAATTCTGAGCTGCAAACTTTCACCTAAAGTGCAATTAAAGAAAAAGAATACCAAATTAGCATTTAACAATTCAATCCATGTGAATTTTGTCTGTATCTATTGGAAGGAACTTCATTTTTTAGAAAAGTGTTTGATTAATGCTCAACCTGTTCCCAATCAGGAGAATAGTCCATTGTTGGTCTTCTCCCTGTATCATATTGCTTTATTCACTTATGCTCTGTTTCATTGACACTGGCAGTTCTTGTGGGCCCAATGGTAATTAGGTGCCAGATGGCCTGGAGAAATTGCTAATTTTTAAATGTTCAGTATACTTCTAGCTGAATAATAAACATAAGGCTCCAGAAAATTATATGCTTATTTTGAGACATTCAACTATCTTTAATAAAATATTTGATATTTTTTATTATGGATATGTATTGATGATTCCTGCTATATATATTCAAAGGCAGAGTTTCAGCAATTAATAAAAGGGTTGTGAATGTGCAGGTCTGACTGTGAACAAGAGAAAATAATTTCATATTGAAGTAAGAATGTTCAGGACACTGCTCAATTGAGAACGGATAAGCACAAAATTATCTGGTTTGCCTGCATAGTGGGTTGGGATGTACACAAGTATGCAGTAGTAAAATTGGTTCATTTACTCATTCATTCAGCAACTATTTACTTATTACTGATTATATACTTGTCACTGTTCTAAGCATGGGGATTACAATGGTACACAAAAACAGACACAGTCCCTGCCAAAGAGGAGCTAATATGGGAGATACAGGCATTAATTTTTAAAGACTACTAAAATAAAAGTAAAGATAATTGTCCGTTTCCCTCCACTGTTTCTTTCATAGATTTCCTATCTAGTTCTCCTCTGACCCTAAGGGAATCTTGTTCTAACAATCCTCTCTCCGTTTTCCTTAGCGTTTAATGATGAAGGTCAGGAACATATGCGATCTTCTTTCCTTAGCCACAGGTATTTATTTTGTGTACTATTTCCTTGAAGCTCTATCAGTTTGTGAGAATGGGTAGTACTAACGTGTTCCTCCTCCCTTGCCTTATTTAATATATCTACTCTAACATAATTAAATAACCAGTTCCTTAAAAAGGCTCAAAAGAGACGATACTATTTTAAATTCCAAGCATTAAGGCAGTCTGTTGAGGGAGATGGTGTGCAGCCTCAAATCATCATGTAAACAACTTTTTCTTTCATTCAAAGAGGTATTTTTGTGTAGTGGTAAGAACATGGGCTGTAGAATCATATATATCTGAGTTAGAATCCCATCTCAGCTGCTTATGAGGTATGTGGTCTTAGCCAAGTAATTATGCCTCTTTGAACCCCAATTTCTGCACCTGTAAACCAGGGGTTTACTTTCATCTCACAGGATTGTAATGAGAACAGTACCTGGCTCATGTTGTTATTAGCTATCATAGAGTCGATTCTGACTCATGGAAACCCTATGTGTACAGAGTATAACTGCTCCTTAGGGGTTTCAAGGCTCTGACCTTTTGCTAGCAGATTGCCAGGCCTGTCTTCCGTGGCATCTCTGGGTGGGTTCGAACTGCCAACCTTTCAAGCACTTAGCCATTTGCGCCATCCAGTGACTCCTTAGCTCATATTAGGCACTCAATAAATGTTAGTTTCTTTCCTTTTACTTATTTGGTTTTGTTGGTACTGACTATATATTTAGACTATTAAAGGGCAAAAAATGAAGTGATCAAACTATACTAGCAATAGTTTACCATCAATATGTGTCTTTTCATAGTTTCATTTGCCCTGGTTCCCAAATGCAAACTTCTTTTAAAGGAGTATTTTTATTTTGTTTTCCTGATAACAAAGTTTGTAATCAATAAAAAAGGTAAATCACATTAGACAACATGTATTTTTCTTCTAAACTCTAACCTTGGCATTTATTCTGATCTGCATCAGTGTAAATCACACTCAATAATTTGAGAACTCTATTTTAATGACACTTTGAATGCATTATCTACTACAGGCAGACCACAGTAAAGTATTAGGGCATTACAACTTCATCCTAAAGATTGTCCATCTGTATTAATTGTTTCAATTTTAAACTGTCTTAATTTGAGACCCAAATTTAGATAAAATCTCATTCAAGTTATTTTTTCTAAAAAGGTGAATTCAGCCTCACCTTAGAGATAGAAGTGTTTGATGGACAAAAGTACTATAAATACTTATATAAAAATAGTTTGACCATGAAATTTGAAGTATATTTCCTTATGATATCTTTAGACAATGCTTATGGATACTTACTCAAGAAAAACATTTTTATAAGCATAATCTTTCACTGGATTTACTTTAAACTGTTTAAATATGAGCCTTTCAATTGAGCCAACTAGGTTTAAACACCCTATAAATTCAGTTATTAAATGAAAAGCATTCTCGTCAGTAATTGGGTATAATTCTGGTGACAGAGCAGAAATTATTTCAAATATCCTGAAAGACAATACTTTTTGGCTTTTAATTTGCACTGAAGATATTATTTTCAAAAATTGCTAAAAGACAAGTTTAAAAGAAAGTATCAGAGTTTAAAGGAAGAGAAAGGATGGATAGATTTCCTCCTGCTTATAAGGCCTTACCCCAAAACACTGGCCAAACTGACAAAAGAAAAACAGGAGAGGAAGTAAATAACCAGAATAAGAAATCAGATGGGGGAAATTACAACAGACCCAACTGAAATAAAAAGGATCATAGCAGAATACTATGAAAAACTGTGCTTCAACAAATTTGAGAACCTAGAGGAAATGGATAAATTTCTAGAAACACACTACATACCTAAACTAACATAAGCTGAGACAGAAAATATGAACTGACTCATAACAAGAGAAGAAATTGAAGAGATAATAAAAAAACTCCCAACAAAATAATAATAATAATAAAAAAGCCCTGGCCTGTACAGCTTCATTGGAGAATTCTACTAAACATTTAGAGAAGAACTCACACCAGTACTGTTCAAAATATTTCTGAGCATAGATAACGAAGGAACACTCCTAAATTCATTTTGTGAAGCCATTATAACCCTGATACCAAAGCCAAAGACACAACAAAAAAGAAAATTACAGACCAATATCTCTCATGAATATAGATGCAGAAATTAGCAACAAAATACTAGCCAATAGAATTCAGTATTATATCAAACAAATAATACACCACAACTAAGTGGGATTCACACCAGATATGCAAGGATGGTTCAACAATGGAAATCAATGTAATCCATCGCATAAATAAAAGAATCACATAATCATCTCAATCAATGCAGAAAAGGCATTTGATAAAGTCCAACACCCATTCCTGATAAAAACTCTCAATTAAATAGGAGGGAAATTCCTCAACATAATAAAGGGAAACCCTGGTGGTGTAGTGGTTAAGAGCTACAGCTGCTAACCAACAGGTCAGCAGTTCTAATCCACCAGGCACTCCTTGGAAACCCTATGGGGCAGTTCTACTCTGTCCTATAGAGTCACCATGAGTTGGAATTGACTCGACGGCAAGGGGTTTGGTTTGGTTTATACAAAACCAGTAGCCAACATCATTCTCAATGGAAAGAGGCAGAAAGCATTCCCCCTGAGAAGGGAAGCAAGACAAGGATACCCATTATCACCACTGCTATTTAACATTGTGCTGAAAGTCCTAGCTAGAGCAACAAGGCAAGAAAAAGAAAGAAAGCTTATCCAAATTGGAAAGGAAAAAATAAAACTATCCCCATTTGCAGATGATATGATCCTATACATAGAGAACCCAGAAGATTCTGCAAGGAAACTACTGGAACTAATAGAAAGATTCAGCAGAGTAGCAGCATAAAAGATCAACAGACATATATCAGTTGAATTCCTATACGCCAATAAAGAGCAGGAAGACTCAACATTGTGAAAATGTCAATCCTACCCAAAGTGATCTACAGATATAATGCAATCCTGATCCACATACCAACAGCACTCTTAATGAGATGGAAAAACTAATCACCAACTTTACATAGAAAGGAAAGAGGCCCTGGATAAGCAAAGCATTATTGAAGAAAAAGAACAAAGTAGGAGGCCTTACACTATCTAATCTCAGAACCTACTATACAGCCACAGTAATCAAAACAGCCTGGTACTGGTACAATGACAGACACATTGACCAATGCAACCGAATCGAGAACCCAGATGTAAATCCATCCACCTATGGTCATTTGATCTTTGACAAAGGACCAAAGTCCATTAAATGGAAAAAGACAGTAATTTTAACAAATGGTACCAACAAAACTGGATGTCCATCTGTAAAAAAATGAAACAGGACCCATACCTCACACCATAAACAAAAACTAACTCAAAATGGATCAAAGACCTCAATATAAAACCAAAAATGATAAAAATCATGGAAGAAAAAATAGGGACAATGTCAGGGACCGTAACACATGGCATAAATACATTATAAACTATAACAATGTACAAACACCAGAAGATTAACTAGATAACTGGGAGCTCATAAAAATTAAACACTTATTTTCATCAAAAGACTTCATCAAAAGAGTAAAAAGAGAACCTACACACTGCGAAAAAAATTTTGGCTATGACATCTGACAATGACCTAATCTTTAAAATCTATAGAATACTTCAACACCTCAACAACAAAAAGATAAATAACCCAACTGAAAAATGGGCAAAGGATATGAACAGACACTTAACCAAAGAAGACATTCAGGTGTCTAACAGACACATGAGGAAATGCTCACAATCATTAGCCAACAGAGAAATGCAATCAAAACTACAATGAGATATCATCTCACCTCAACATTACTGGCATGAATCATAAAAACAAAACAAAACAAAACAAAACAGAAAAGAACAAATGTTGGAGAGGTTGCAGGGATTGAAACTCTTATGCACGGCTGGTGGTAGTGTCAAATGGTACAACCGCTATGGAAAACAGTATGGCACCTCCTTAAAAATCTACAAATAGAAATACCATACAATCCAGCAGTCCCACTCCTAAGAATATATCCTAGAGAAATAAGCGCTGTCACACGAATAGAGATATGCTCACCCATGTTCATTGCAGAATTATTCACAATAGCAAAAAGATGGAAACAATCTAAGTACCATCAAGAGATGAACAGATATAAAAATTATGGTATGTACACTCAATGGAGTACTATGCAATGATAAAGAACAATGATGAATCCATGAAACATCTCACAACATGGATGAATCTGGAGGGCATTATGCTGAGTGAAATAAGTCAATCACAAAAGGACAAATATTGTATGAGACCTCTACTGTAAAAACTCATGAAAAAGTTTACACACAAAAAGAAACAATCTTTGTTGGTTACGAGGGATGGGAGGGTTGGGAGGGGGAAATACTAAATAGACAACAGATCGGTGGTAACTTTGGTGAAGGGTAAGACAGTACACCATACTGAGGAAGCCAGCACAACTTGTACAAGGAAAGGTCATGGAAGCTCCATAGACACATCCAAACTCCCTGATGGACCGAATTACTGGGTTGAGGGCTATGGGGACCATGGTCTCAGGGAACATCTAGCTCAATTGGCATGACATAGTTTATAAAGAAAATGTTCTACATTGTTCTTTGGTGAGTAGCATCTGAGGTCTTAAAAGCTTGCAAGTGGCCATGTAAGATACATCTATGGTCCTCTCCCATCAGGAGCAAAGGAGAATGAAGAAAACCAAAGACACAAGGAAAATGTTAGTCCAAAGGACTACTGGACCACATGAACCACAGCCTCCACCAGCCTGAGCCTGGAAGAACTAGATGGTGCCCAGCTACCACCACTGACTGCTCTGATAGGAATCACAATAGAGGGTACCAGACAGAGTGGGAGAAAAATGTAGAACAAAATTCAAATTCACACACACAAAAAAAAGACTAGGCTTACTGGTCTGACAGAGACTGGAGGAACCCCCGAGACTATGGTCCCTGGACACCCTGCTAACTCAGAACTGAAGCCACTCCCAAAGTCCATCTTTCAGCCAAAGATTAGACAGGCATATAAAACAAGCAATAACACACATGACAAACGTGCTTCTTAGTTCAGTCAAGTATGCGAGATCAGATGGGCAACATCCACCCAAAAGCAAAGACAAGAAGCCAGGAAGGGACAGGAAAACTGGGCATTTGGGCACAGGGAACCCGGGGTGGAAAGGGAAAGGGCGGAGTACTGACACAATGTGGGGTTTGCAACCAATGTCACAAAACAACTTGTGTATAAATTTTTGAATGAGAAACTAATTTGCGTTGTAAAGTTTCACCTAAAGCACAATAAAATTTTTAAAAAAAGGAAGTGAAAAGACAACCCAAGTAATGGGAGAACATATTTTCATATCATAAATCTGATAAGGGATTTATATATAGAATATAATAAAGAACTGTTACAACTCAACAATAAAAATTCATATAACTCAAATTTTTAAAAATGATCAAAGTACCTGAATAGACATTTCTCCAAAGAAGATATGCATATGGTCAATAAGCTTATCAAATGATGTAACATCATTAGCCATCAGGGAAATGCAAATCAAAACCACACTCATGTACCATTTCATACACACTTCTTCTTGTTTTTAGTTGTTGTAGAGTTGGCTCCGACTCATGACAATTGTACGTACAACAGAAGAAAATGTTTCCTGGTTCTGCATCATCTTCACAATTACTGGTATGCTTGAGTCCATTGTTGCAGCCACTGTTTATTTTGAGTGCCTTCCAGCCAAGGGGTTCATCTTCCAGAACTGTATTGGGCAATATTTTGTTGTGATCCATAGGATTTTCATTGGTTTATTTTTGGATATAGATTGCCGGGCTTTTCTTCATAGTTTATCTTAGTCTGGAAGCTCTACTGAAACATATTCACCAAGGGTGAGCCTACTGGTATTTGAAATACTGGTGGCATATCTTCCAGAGTCATAGCAACAAGCAAGCCCATGGCATGACAAACTGTCAGATGGGTGGTGATCACACACAGTAGGAAGGTTATAATCCAAAAGACAGTTGGCAAGGATGTGAATAAATTAGGATCCTCATTCACTGATGATGGGAATGTAAAATAGTGCAGCTTCTCTGGAAAACAGTCTGGCAGTTCTTCAGTTAAACACGCAGTTACCTTATGACTCAGAAATTCCATTCATAAGTATATACCCAAGAGAAATGAAAACCTATGTCCACACAAAAAGTTGTATATAAATATTCATAGTAGCATTATTCATAATAGCAAAAAAGAGGAAGCAATCCAAATGTCCATTAACTGATGAACTGATAAATACACAGTGGTATATCCATACAATGGAATATTATTTGTCAGTGAAAAGGAATGAAGTACTGATACATGCTACAACATGGATGAACCTTGACAACATTATGTTAAGTGAAATAATCCAGATACAAAACGTCATATATTGTATGATTCTATTTATATGAAATGTCCAGAGTAGATATATATATATATATATATATATAGAGAGAGAGAGAGAGAGAGGAGAGAGAGATAGGAAATTAGATTAGCGGTTTCAGGGTCTAGGGGAATGGTGGAATGAGTAGTGACTGATAAAGGGTACAAATTCCTTTCTAGAGCGATTAAAGTGTTCTAAAATGAATTGTGATAATTGTAGAACTCTGAGTATACTGAAAACCATTAAATTGTATGCGTTGATGAATTGTATGGTGTATGATTTATATCTCAATACAGTTAAAATTACTTGAAATAGTCTATTTAAATACATGTAGCTGAAATGTTGTGGTCATGAAACTCTCATTTCTAAGAACTCACAGGAGGATTGGGAGGTATATATTGAATAAAGAAAACACTGGAGTGCTCCAGTAATTTTTAAGCTTTAAAGTTGGAGAGTTGTTGGCTTAAGTTCTACATATCAAAAACAAATGGCTAACAGTAATCACTAAACTGAATACCAAAACACAATTTTCACAAAATTTCGTATCTATCACTATAGTTTCTTCCAGTCATATGGATCCACTCATTGGCCTGCAAGCATGCCTTTATGCTCCAGCTCTATGGGTCTCTCTGTTCCTAATATAAATGACTTTTTTCTTTCCACCATCTATAACTCTAGTCTCAGCTCAAACTTCACCTGATGAAGCTTTCTGTTCATCACAGCTCACAAAGATTTCATCACACATTTGGTATGAGCTACTTAGTATTGCATGCTAATTACTTTTACTTACGCCTCCCTGCACAGTCCACAGCTCAGGTCTCTGTAAAATAAAGGACAGATCTCTCTGTGGGTCAGTTTGGATCTGTCTGATTTCCCCTTCTGGCTGGCACTTAGAACTATTGATTGAGGCTTCTGTGTGTTAGGAAGCAGGCATCTTGAGTGGACAACTACACCCACAGCCAACATACTATGAGGAGGGGAGGCTGTGATAGCAACAAGGCAGAACTCCCTGGAGGTCTGTTCAGAATGTGACAGCCCCTTGCCCACCTGGAAACTATCAACTGCTGGATTGATACACACTCCTACAAGAGGTTCCCTATAGTGGAGCCAAGAGGTCAGCTACTTATGTGGAAATGGCTCCTCCAACCACCACAGGGCCATTGGGGCTCTGAAACCAACAAGACAGAGTTCCTGGAGGTCCTTCTGGGGAGTGACAGCCCCTCCTCCTCCTGAAACGGAGGGAAGTCTGCCTGTGCTTCCCCTGAATGCCACCACAGAGCAGGGAAGGAAGCGTTGGGTAAAACTGAAGGGCAACACCTAGCCCAAAGAGGGCTCTCTGGGTATAGATTTTCCAATTGAAACATGGTTGCAGAAACAGAGAAGGGAAGGGAGTAAAAACCAGAGAGATGGGACAGGGCCTTTGGTGGACAGATTGATTAGTGCTCAATATCTCACCTGAGTGGCAGTGCCAGGTGGAGGATAAATTGACCACAGTGTGCTGTCTGGTGTGTTTAGGAGACAGTGAAAGTTGAAAATCATGATCTGGAACTTTTGAATTCTAATTAAACTGAAAGGGAGAAGGAGCTATCACAGAGAGGAAGAGGAACCAGTAAGTAAAGGCTGAAATTTCTGCCCATCTGAGTTTTTTTTGCTGAAAGTAGTGTGGGCAAAACCACCAAATACTGGGGAGAATTCAGAAAAACTAATACCCTCAAAAATTTCCATACCCCAACAAAAACTCACAAGACACACAAAAAAAAGAGAAATCTTGATCCATCCAAATGAACATGATGAAAAGAAAGGAAGTTCATCTAGGGAAGACTGAATAATGAAAAGAATATAATACAACAATGTTAAGCATAATTAAAGAGTTAAGGGAAAGCATAGACATAGTTCTAAATGAAATAAGGAAAACAATGCAAGAACAAAATGAGGATTCAAAAAAGAGATAAAAAGAAAACAAACAGAAATACTGCAACTGAAAGAGACAATAACTGAAAGGAGAAACATAACAGAAGGATTTAACAATAGATTTAATCAGGCAGAAGAATCAGTGAATTAGAGGATAAGATAGTTAAAAATTTCAGAGGCTGAAGAGCAACAAGAACGGAGGTTTAAGAAAGCTGAGCATAGTTTAATGGAATTATGAGACAACATCAAGAGACCTAATATGTGCATCATGGGAATTCCAGAAGGAGATAAGAGAGAGAAAGGAACAGATGAAGGACATGAAACTACAAATCAAAGAAGCTCAAAGAACCCCAAGCAGGATAAATCCAAAGAGATGTACGCTGAGACACATCACCGTCAGCCTCTCAAAAAGTAAAGATAAAGAGAGAATCCTGAAAGTAGTGAGAGAGAAGCAAATAGTCACATACAAAGTATCACCCATAAGATTAAGTGTGAATTTCTCCTCAGAAAATTTGGAGGCCAGAAGGCAACAGAATGGCATATTTGAAGTGCAGGAAAACAAAAAACAAACAAAAACTGTCAAACAAGAATATTATACCCAGGGAAACTGTCCTTCAAGAATAAGGGTGAAATTAAAACATTCCCAGACAAGCAGAATCTGAGAGAGTTCATATCCACCAAATTGGTATTACAAAAAATACTAAGGGGAGCTCTGTAGACAAAAAGGGAGAAGACATCAGAAAATAATAATAATTCATAGACATACATAAAAGAAAGATCCCTAATGAAGTTAACTGTATGGACAAGTATAAGGGCTAGTAATAAGGTATTCATGCTCGATAATTCTGTTTTGTCCTTCAAGCTTTTTAATAATAAATGTATAAAAAGCAAGGATAAAATCATGTTACAGGGCATGTAAAATAAATATAAAGATGTAATTAGTGATAACAACAGAATGGTGAGAAGAGTAATAATGGTATGCACTTTACGGAAGATAAGTGTGCCCAATAAGTCTAATTTTGTTTTATGGGCCTGTCTAATCTTTGGCTGAAGGGCGAACCTCAGGAGTGACTTCATTACTAAGTTAAAAGGGTGTCTGGTCTTTTTGTGAGTTACAATTTTGTTCTACATTTTTCACCAGCTCTGTCTAGGACCCTCTACTGTGATACCAGTTAAAGCAGTCGGTGGTGGTAGCTGGGCACTATCTAGTTGTGTTGGACTCAGTCTTGGTGGAGGCTGTGGTAGCTGTGGTCCATTAGTCTCTTGGACTAATCCTTCCCATGTGTCTTTGGTTTTCTTCATTCTCCCTTGCTCCAGATGGGGTGGGACCAGCGGAGTATCTTAGATGGCCCCTCACAAGCTTTTAAGACCCTAGATACAACTCACCAAAGTAGGATGTAGAAAACTTTCCTTATAAACTATGTTATGCCAACTGAGCTAGGTGTCCCCCAAGACCATGGTCCCCACAGCCCTCCGCCCAGCAATTCAGACCCTCAGGGAGTTTGGATGTGTCTAGGGAGCTTCCATGACCTTTCCTTGTATAAGCTGTGGTTTCCCCAGTATTGTGTACTGTCTTACCATTCAGTGAAGTTACCATTTATCTATTGTCTATTTAGTATTTCCCCAGATTGCAGCCAGTAATCTGGTCCCTCAGGGAGTTTGGATGTGTCTACGAAGCTTCCGCGACCTTGCCTTGGTCAAGTTGTGCTGACTTCTCCAGTACTGTGTAATGCCTTACACTTCACCAAAGTTATTGTTGTTATTGTTAAGTGCCATTGAGTCAGTTCTGACTCATAGTGACCCTATGTACAACAGAACAAAACACTGCCCAGTCCTACACCATCCTCACAATCACTGTTATGCTTGAGCCCATTGTTGCAACCACTGTGTCAGTCCATCTCTTTCAGGGTCTTCCTATTTTTCTCTGACCCTCTAATTTATCAAGCATGATGCTCTTCTCCAGGGACTGGTCCCTCCTGATAACATGTCCAAAGTATGTGAGACATAGTCTTAGCATCCTTGCTTCTAAAAAACATTCTGACTGTACTTCTTCTAAGACAGATTTGTCCATTCTTTTGGCAGTCCATGCTATATTCAGTATTCTTTGCTGACACCATAACTGAAAGGCATCAATTCTTCTTCCGTCTTTCTTATTCATTGTCCAGCTTTCGCACGCATATGAGGTGACTGAAAACATCATGGCTTGGGTCAGGCGCACCTTAGTCTTGAATGACTGCCTCTTGATCTTTGTACAGGTTCCTCATGAGCACAACTAAGTATTCTGGAATTCCCATTCTTCACAATGTTATCCATAATTTGTTACGATCCACACAGTCAAATGCCTTTGCATAGCCAATGAAACTCAGGTAAACATCTTTCTGGTATTATCTGCTTTCATCCAGGATCCACCTGACATCAGCAATGAAATCTCTTGTTCCTCTTACTCTTCTGAATCTGTCTTGAATTTCTGGCAATTTACTGTCAATGTAGTGCTGTAACCGCTTTTGAATGATCATCAGCAAAATTTTACTTGCTTGTGATATTAATGATATTTTCAATAATTTCTCTTCCAAATTTCTTGGCATATTAGTCTATTTAGTGTTTTTCGCACGCCACCTCCCCCCATAACAATCAAAGATTGTTTTCTTCTGTGTGTAAACCTTTTTATGTGTTTTTATAATAATGGTCTCATACAGAATTTATCCTTTTTTTGATTGACTTACTGCAGTCCACACAATGCCCTCCAGATCCATCCATGTTGTTAGATGTTTCACAGGTTCATCATTGTTCTTTATCATTGCATTGTTTTCCATTGTGTGTATATACCATAGTTTGTTTATCCATTCATTTGTTGATGGGCACTTAGGTTGTTTCCATCTTTTTGCTATTGTGAATAACACTGCAGTGAACATGGGTGTGCATATGTCTATTCTTGTGATGGCTTTTATTTCTCTAGGTATATTCCTAGGACCGGAATTGTTGGATCCTATGGTATTTCTACTTTTAGGTTTTTAAGGAAGCACCATTTCATTTTCCAAAATGGTTGTACCATTTTGCATTCCCACTAGAAGTACCTAGGAGTCCAAATTTCCTTGAGGCCTCCCCAGCATTTGTTAATTTCTGCCTTTTTGATTTGTGCCAGTAATGTCGGGGTGAGATGCTATCTCACTGTAGTTTTGATTTGCATTTCTCTAATGGCTAGTGATTGTGAGCATTTCCTCATGTGTCTTTAGCCTCCTGAATGTCTTCTTTGATGAAGTGTCTGTACGTATCCTTTGCCCATTTTTTAATTGGATTATTTGTCTTTCTGTTCTAGCGATTTTGGGTTTTCCTATAGATTTTAGAGATTAGAACTTTGTTGGATTTGTCATAGCCTATTTTTTTCCAGTCTTTAGGTTCTCTTTTTACTCTTTTGCTGAAGTCTTTTGATGAGCATAAGTGTTTAATTTTTAGAAGGTCTCGATTACCTAGCTTACCTTCTGGTGTTTGTGTATTGTTGATTATGGTTTGTATCATATTTACACTGTGTATTAGGGCCTCTAGCATTGACCCTATTTTTTCTTCTATGATCTTTATAGTTTTTGGTTTTATATTTAGGTCTTTGATTCATTTTGATTTAGTTTCTGTGTACAGTGTGAGGTATGGGTCCTGTTTTATTTTTTTACAGATGTACACCCAGTTTTGCCAGCACCATTGGTAAATAAGACTATCTTTCCCTATTTAATGGACTTTGGGACTTTGTCAAAGATAAGGTGACTGTAGGTGGATGGATTTATACCTAGGTTCTTAATTTTGTTCCATTAGTCAATGTTTCTGTCATTGTACCAGTACCAGGCTGTTTTGACTATCATAGCTGTATAGTAGGTTCTCAGGTCAGGTAGTGCGAGTCTCCTACTTTATTCTTCTTCTTCAGTAGTGCTTTACTTATCTGGGGCCTCTTCCCTTTCCATATAAAGTTAATGATTAGTTTTTCCATCTCATTACAGTATGCTGTTGGTAGTTTGATCAAGATTGCATTGTATCTGTAGATTGCTTTGGGTAGAATTGTCATTTTCATAATGTTGAGTCTACCTATCCATAAGCATGGTGTTTTTTTTTTCCATTTATGTAGGTCTCTTTTGGTTTCTTGCAGTAATGTTTTGTAGTTTTCTTTGTATATGTCCTTTACATCCCTGGTTTGATTTATTCCTAAGAATTTATTTTTTTTAGGGGCTATTTTAAGTGGTATTGCTTTCCTGATTTCCTTTTTGTAGTTCTCTTTATTGGTGTATAGAAATCTAACTGATTTTTGTATTTCTATCTTGCATCCTGCTACTCTGCTGAATCTTTCCATTGGTTCCTGTAGTTTTCTTGTGGAGTCTTTTGTGTTCTCTGTAGTATCATATCATCTGAAAATAGGGACAGTTTTACTTCTTCATTACCACTTTGGATGCTCTTTATTTCTTTTTCTTGCCCTAATGCTTTCTAGCTAGGACTTCCAGCACAATGTTAAATAAGAGTGGTGATAAAGGGAATCCTTGTCTTGTTGCTGTTCTCCAGGGGAATGTTTTCAGCTTCTCTCCTTTAATAAATAATGATGTTGGTTGTTGGTTTTGCATAGATGCCCTTTATTATGTTGAGAAATTTCCGTTCTATACCTATTTTATTGAGAGTTTTTATCAGGAATGGGTGTTGGACTTTATCTAACATCTTTTTTGTGTCGATTGAGATGATCATGTGATTCTCTTCTATTTTGTTTATGTGGTGGATTACATTGATTGATTTTCTGATGTTGAACCATCCCTGCATACCTGGTATGAATCTCACTTGGTTGGGGTGTATTTTTTTATATGATGCTGAATTCTATTGGCTAGAATTTTGTTGAGAAATTTTACATCTGTATTCATGAGAGATATTGGTGTGTAATTTTCTTTTTTGTTGTGTCTTTGCCTGGTTTTGGTATCAGGTTATGCTGGCTTCACAGTATGAATTTGGAAGTATCCCTTCCTTTTTTATGCTATAAAATGGTTTGAGTACTACTGTTATAAGCTCTTCTGTGAATATTTGGTAGAATTCTTCAGTGAAGCCATCTGGGCCAGGGCTTTTTTTTTTTTTTTTTTTTTTATTACCTTTTCAATCTCTTGTTACGGGTCTGTTCAGATTTTTTACCTCATTTTGTGTTAGTTTAGGTAGATAGTGTGTTTCTAGAAATTTATCCATTTCCTCTAGGTTTTCAAAATTGCTAGAATACATTTTTTCATAGTACTCTGTTATGATGCTTTTTATTTCAGTTGGGTCTGTTTTAATGTTCCCCATTTCATTTCTTATTTGGGTTATTTTCGTCCTCTTCTGTTTTTCTTTCATCAGTTTGGCCAATGGTTTGGCGATTTTGTTGCACCTTTCAAAGATCCAACTTTTGCTTTTGTTGATTCTTTCTATTGTTTTTCTATTCTCTATTTCATTTATTTCTGCTCTGATTTTTATTGTTTCCTTTCTTCTGGCAACTGTGGGCTTCTTTTGCTGTTGTCTGTTTGTTCTAATTGCATGACTAACATTTTGATTTTGTCCCTTCTTTTTTGATGTGTGCATCTATTGCTATAAATTTACTTCTGAGCACTGCCTTTCTGTGTCACAAAGGTTTTGGTATGATGTGTTTGCATTTTTGTTTTATTCTAGCAATTTTTTGCTCTATCTTTATTTCTTGTTACTCAACAGTTTTTAAGCAAGGTGTTATTCAGTTTCCATATATTTGATTTTTTTCCTTGCTCTTTATGTTATTATTTTCACCTTTGATGGCCTTGTGATCAGAGAAGATGCTTTGTATTATCTCAGAGTTTCGGATTTTGTTGAGGTTTGTTTTTTGGCCTAAGATGTGGTCTGGTCGGGAGACCATTCCATGTGCTTTGGAAGAGTATACACTTTGCTGATGTTAGGTGGAGTGTTCTATATATGTCTATGAGGTCAAGCTGGTTGATTGAGGCTTTTAGATCTTCTGTATCTTTCTTTAGTTTCTTTCTAGACTTTCTACCCTTTAACAAGAGTGTTGTGTTGAAGTCTCCTAATATTGTGGAACTGTCAGTTTCTGTTTTCAGAGTTGTTAGATTTTCTTTTACGTATTTTGGAGCCCTATCATTGGGTGATTAAATATTTATTATGGTTATGTCCTCATGGTGGATTGCCCCTTTAATCATTATGTAATGTCCTTCCTTTTCTTTTATGGTGGATTTTGGTTTAAAGTTTATTTTATCTGAGATTAGTATTGCCACTCCTGCTTTTTTTTTGGTTGCTGTTTGCTTGATATATATTTTTTATCCTTTGATTTTTAATAAATGTATGTGTTTGTTTCTTGTAGACAGCATATTGATGGGTCCTGTTTTTTTAATGCATTATGTCACTCTCTGTCTCTTTATGGGGGCATTTAAGCCATTTACCTTCAGTGTGATTATTGACTGATGTGTTTATTGCTGTCATTTTTTAGTGCTTGTTTTTGTGGTGCTGATGTTTTGTTTGTTCCTGTTACTCTCCTGTGCTGAATTCCTTTTGTTTGTGGAGTTTGTTTCATTTCTTTCATTTTTGTAGATTTTGTATTTACAAAGACTTTACGTTTTTCTTCACTTGATGAATAAGTTTGTTAACTTTCTTTGTGTTTACCTTAAAGTTTACAACTATCTTCCTAAGTCGAAACCACTGTTTTATTACTTGATATCACCTTGACTTCCTCTCCATTTGAAAGTTCAATACCTACACCATATATTCTCTTTTATTGTTCTGACATTTTTGTCATTTACAGATTGACCTCGCTGGTTCCCTGTTGTAAATATTTTAGTTTGGTTTTATCCTTGAGAGTTCATTACCTAGGTTGGTATCTGGCTAATCATGTCTTGTGTTCTAGATTCAGGTTGTTGTCCGATGTTGTTGGGTTTCTAATCGAAGGTCTCCCTTTGTAATATTTCTTTGATTTTTACATAATCCCTTAATTTCTATTTATCTGGAAATGTACTAATTTTGCCATCATATTTGAGTGAGAGTTTTCCAGGATATATTATTCTTGGTTGGCAATTTTTTTTCTTCCAAGGTTTTATATATGTCATCCTGTTGCCTTCTTGCCTGCATGGTTTCTGCCAAGTAATCAGACTTTAGTCCTATTGTTTCCCCTTTGTATGTGACTTTTCGTTTTTCTCAATCTGCTCTTAGGATTCTTTGTCTTTGGTTTTAGCGAGTGTGATTATGATATGTCTTGGTTATTTTCTTTTGGGGTCTATCCTCTGTGGGGTTCGTTGAACTTCTTGGATGGTCAGCTTTTTATTTTCCATAATATTAGGGAAGTTTTCTGTCAGCAAAGCTTTAACAATCCTCTCTGTGTTTTCTGTTTTCTCTCCCTGTTCTGCAATTCTGATCACAAGCAAATATTTCTTTTGATTGATGCCCACATTGTTCTCATGATTTCTTCATTTGCTTCATCTTTTCTATTTTTCCTCAAACAAAGTGGTATATATCCAAGGATTTGTCTTCAATGTCACTGATCCTGTCTTCCATTGTTTCAAATTTGCTGTTAACACCTTCTATTGTACTGTTCATTTCTGAAATATGGTTATTAATTTTTGGATTTCTTATTGCTGTTTTTGTATGATTTCTAGTTGTTTGTTTATTTTGACATTTTGTTCCTGTAATATTTTCTTGAATTATTCACTTGCTTTGTCTGTGTTTTCCTTGACCGTGTCTGTATTTTCTATGATTTTGTCTGTTTTCCTTATTTTTGTCTGCATTTTCCTTCATCTCTTGGAGAGCCCTGAGTTTTAATTTCCCTCTCAGGTAGTTCCAATGCCTTTTCTTGTACTGGAGGGTCATCTGGTGTTTTATTTTGATCACTTTTTGGGGTCATCCTGTCCTTTTTTGTAATATGTTTTGATATTGTCTGCTGTCTTTGGGACATTCAGGAATATTTTCTTCATTTATTGACTATTTGTTATGTCCTGGTTTTTTGTTTTATTTAGTTGTATCTGGACAGGAGGGCTGGGCATGCTTTGTTGCTTGTTCCTCTGTTGACATGATACTTCTCACAACCTTGTCTAGGTGGGCAGAGCCAGTCACTCAGCTGTGGTGCAACAGAGCAGTTCCAGCTGAGGGGTTGGTATGGGGTCGGGATGGGTTATTTGAAGCATGAACGCTGTTTGACGGGGCAGTTCTGGAGGCAGCCCAGGGCAGGGTCCAGTGGTCTGCACTGGTTCTGCTTGTGGGTGTGGCTCTCGATGCACAGTGCAGATGAGCAAGTGGGAAGGGAGAGGATGTGATGTGTGCAGGTAAGTGGATGAGAGAAAGAAGATAGAGAAACAGAGGCATAAAAGTAAATAAAACTGGCACAGTAGGATTTGGCAGGTGGGGATGGAGCAGACCTGGCCAGGCCATGTGCCAGTGGCTCTCTAGCAGAGAGGTTTTACTTGGCCTGTTGAGAATGGATGTGGGTGGCACATGGGGCTAGGTGGGCAGGAAAAAGAAAAGAAAAGAAAGAGAGAGAAGAAAGAACAACAAAAAACTAAACCAACAACATAACAAAAAATAAATATAGTGCTGGGGGAGATGGCCTTTGGGGAGGGGCAGAATTAGGTTGGTGGTGAGCTGATATCTCTCACTGGGCAGGGTGGCACAGCCTGTCAGGAAGGGCAGAAGCAGTGCAGGGTTTAGATGGGAGGGAGAAGGGAAATGGGGAAGGGGAAAAAAAGAAAAAGAAAAAATATAGCTCTGAGGGAGCTGGCCTGTGAGTGTGACACAGATCCAGAGAGTCTGTGTGCCGGAGGCTCTCTAGCACAGCACAACACGTCAATAAGGGTGGGGTGGTGGTGCACAGGGTGCTAGGTGGATGGGAGAAGGAAAGGAAGGAGGGAGAGAGAGAGTAAAGAACAACAAAGAAGAAAAAAAAACAAAAGCAAAAAGAAACAAAGAAAAGCAAAACAAATAATGGTGCTAAGGGAGCTTGCTGGTGGGGGAGGTGCAGACCCGAGGAGGTTGCGTGCCAGTGACTTTCTAGCCAAGTGGTGTGTCACAGTTCATCAAGAAGGGTTCAGGACAGCACACAGGGCTAGCTGGACATGAGAAAGGAAAAGAAGGAAGGGAGTGAGAGAGAAGAAACAAACAAACAAACAAAATGATGCTGAAGGAGCCTGCCAGTGGCTCTCTAGATAAGCAGTGTGGCACAACCTGTCAAGAAGGGGCAGGAATGGCATACAAGGCTAGCTAGGCAGGAGAAATAAAAGAAGGGAGAGAGAAGGAACTGAGAAAAAAAAGGAAAAAAAGTGGTGCTAAAGGAGCCTGCTGGTGGGGGTAGTGCAGAACCAGGAAGGCCAAGTGCCGGTTGCTCTCTAGCCGAGTGGTGTGGCATAACCCATCAAGAAGGGTGGGAAAGGCACACAGGCCTAGGTGTGCAGGAGAAAGTAAAGGAGGGAAGGGAGAGAGAGAAGAAACAAACAAACAAAAAATAGTCCTGAGGGAGCCTGCCAGTAGGGTGGCTTAGACCCGAGGAGGCTGTGTGTCAGTGGCTGTCTAGTCGAATGTTGTATTACAACCCATCAAGAAGGGGTATGGACAGCACTCGGTGCTAGCTGGGCAGGAAAAAGGAAAGGAAGGAAGAGAGAGAGAAGAAATGAAAAAAATCCAAAAAACAAAATAGCCCCAAAGGAACTGGCTGGTGGCGGGGAGGGGGGGCTGACCCAGGTAACAGTGAGCTGGTGTCTCTCTGGCCGAGTGACCATGGCCCATTGGAAAGTGGCTGAAGGCCATGTACAGGGAAGAAGGGTTGGGGGTGGGAAAGTGTGTACCCCGGTTAACGGGCACTCTGTTCCCTGTTGGGAGCTCTGTGAAGTTGCCTCCCAGTACTCCCTGTTCACCGTTCTTGGTGGCCGCCGAGGTCCACGATGGTGAATCGGTGCTGCATTAGCTAGTAGGGGACCTCCACTCTTTAGCTCTCCTCATTCTCTTCTCTGTCATTTTCTTACTCCATTCAGTGCTTGATGGAGTTCTTTATCCTTTCAGTTGATGCTTAGGGTTGCAGGATTGACTTTTGTGTCTGTTTTACTTAGTTTTTCAGGTCTTTGCTGTAGAGGGATGGCATGGTGCTTCTGTCTATAGAGTCATGTTGACTCCGCCAAAAATTAAAAACTTTTGTTCATCAAAAGACTTTACCAAAAAAGTGAAAAGACAAGCTATCGACTGGGAGAATATCTTCAGAAAACGTATGTATGATAAGAATCTAATAACTGAAACACATATAAAACTTCAACAACTTAACAACAGAAAGACAAATAACCCAATCATAAAATGAGCAAAGGGCTTGAATAGGCATTTCTCCAAAGAGGATATTCAAACAGCCTCCAAACCAGAGCTTAGAGCCAGTTCATTTCAGTTCGAACTTCTGCTGAGAATTTGCATTTCCACCTTAGATATACTGAATTAGAATCTACATTTTAACAGGATGTCCAGGTGATTCTTATGTATAATAATTTTTGAGAAATACTATTGTATTAGTGGCTCTCAGAATTTGTCAGTAACCAGCAGCATTAGCATCTCCTGTGAACCTGTTAGAAATACAAATTCTGAGCAGGGGTTTGAAACGGAATGAATTGGTTTGAATCCCTGCACCAAACGTAAAAAGATTCTCAACGCCATTAGCCTTCAGAGAGATGCAAATCAAAACCACAATGAGATACCATTTCACTCCCGCTAGGATGGCTAAGATTAAAAACAAACAAACAACAACATCAAACAGAAATTAACAAATGTTGGCTAGGATGTGGGGCTATTGGAACCTTTATCCGTTGCTGATGGGAATGCAAAATGGTACAGCCATTGTGGAAAACAGGGGGGTGGTTCCTCAAAAAAACTAAAAATAAAACTACCATAAGACCCAGCAATTCCACTCCTAAGTATATACCCAGAAGACTTGAAAGCAGAAACTCAAACAGAGACTTGTACACCAATGTTCATTGCAGCACTATTCACAATAGCCAAAAGGTGGAAACAACCTAAATGCCCTTTAACAGATGAATGGATAAAGAAAATATTGTACAGACATACAGTGGAATACTACTCAGCCAGTAAGAGAAATAGTCTTGATATATGCTATGATATAGATGTAGCTTGAAGACATTATGCTGAGTGAAATAAGTCAATTACAGAAAGACAAATATTGTATGACTTCTCTTATATATAAAGAAAGAACCAGAAAATGTGGTGATCAAAGTTTCTTAGTGGTAACCAGGGATGGGAGGAAAGATAAAGGGGTTTATATTTAGGGTGACAGAAAATTCACATAAAAAATGTGCACAGTTGATTAATGCAATGGCTATCAATATGCTGCACACCTGTATAAAACTGAATTGGCAAGAGTTTTGTGATAGATATATTTACAACAATGACAAAAAAAAGAGTAGCTGCTGAGGCTGATTATGTATAGCTAAACACCTCATGGGATTTGGTTCCTCAGTTTGGAGGTTTAGGGTCATGGTTTCATGGAATATCCCAGTTAAATGGTCTAATAAAGCATTCAGTGCTTCTGTTCTATCTCTTAGTTCACTGCATAGTGCCTGGAGTCTTAAAAACTTGCAAAAGGCCACTCAACGTACCACGATTGGTCTCTATTTGCCTGGAGCAACAGACAAAAAAGAGAGTAAGAAATTGGAGGAGGAAACGGATGTGTGGCTAATTGCCTCCATGAACAACTACCTCCTCTGCCATGAGACCAGAAGAACTGGATGGTGTCCGACTACCATTACTGAACATTTTGATCAAAGAGTCTATATAATAATCCTGATCAAAAGGGGGAAAACACAGAACAGAATTTCAAATTTTCATGGAATCCAGATTTTCTGGAGTAATGAAAACTGGATGAACTCCTGAAACTATTGCCCTGAGATAATCTTTAAACCTTAAGCCTTAAAAGAAAAATATCCCCCAAAGTCTTCTTAAAACCAAATAATAGTTTAGCTTAACTTGTAAAGAATGTCTGCATTGAACATTGTGCTGTCTTAAGATCTATCTATATGGGATCAAATTAAGAACAGAAACTCTAAAAATTAGGTAGGAAACTTAAGGGGCAGTGAGTTTAGCTTAATGTGGGAGAAACAGCACAGAAAAGGAGGGTGAGAATGGTTGCACAACTTGAAGAATGTAATCAATGTCACTGAATTGTACATGTAGAAATTGTTTAACTGGTGTATGTTCTGGTATGCATATTCTCAACAACAACAACAACAAAATAAAATGAATTATAAGAAAATACAAAGTAGTAGCTCTGGTGGCGCAGTGGTTAAGAGCTACAGCTACTAGCCAAAAGGTCAGCGGTTCAAATCCACCAGCCGCTCCTTGAAAACCCTCTGGGGTAGTTCTACTCTGTCCTATAGGGTTGCTATGAGTCAGAATCGACTCGACGGCAATAGGTTTTTTGTGTGTGTGTGTATAGAAGGAGAAATAGAAAAATTGTCATGGAGAAGGAAGAGATCTAAGTTGGGGGCACAGAAGAATTCAGATAATCAGAGAGAAGAGAGTTTGGCATTTTTAAGAAGATGAAATGGTTTGGGCAAAGGCAGACAAACTAGGAATTTATATGGTGAATTCTGAGAGTAAGAAAACCAACAACAACAAAACTTGGTTTGCTGACAAAGGCTGATTCACACTCAATGGGGAGTAGATTTTGAACACTCAAATAAGCAATAATAGACTATGTAAATTTGTCTTCAGAGGAAAAAAGACACATATAGTAAGATTTATAGTTATATCACCAACATATGGGCAGGAGAAATCTGTGAAAGTGCTGTTGATGTTTTAAATCAGAAGACAACACATGAGAATGCACTGGTTGTGTTTGATAAGATGTCTTCTGATAGCCTTCAAGATGTTTCTCAGCATTAGTAATGTGTTACTGTTATTTTTCTAGTTAATTGAAAATTTATGAATATTATAAAGCAAAGAGAGATTTTTCAATTAGCACTACAGAGATGAATAATGATATAACCTAATGAAAAATTAAGGCAATTTTCTTATCAGGATGAAGCACAAAGTATAAGGTTAAGATTTCAAGGCCATTATTTTTAAGTGAAGAGACCATACAACCTTTTTTAATGCAAATACTCTTAAAAATAGGTAATTAATATTTTAGCACTGTATTTCAATCGTTCAAAATTCTAGCTAACTCTACCACCACCAGTAACCCCATAGCCTCACCTTGTTTGAAGATAGGCCAATATCTGTATGCTTTTCTGGCAAGAGAGTGAAGAAACCAAGTAGAACTTTGTTTTGGGATGAGATCATTGTAGCAATTCTGTTGGCAAATACTAGGAAATATAGAAACATTGTAGTATATTGAATAAGAGCATGAGCTCTGGGGTCAGATTGCCTGTCACTTGGTAACTATGTGACTTTGGGCAAGTTATTTAGATACTATATAGTCAGCTTCCTCATTTGTAAAATGAAAAAAATAATGATTCTGTCTTAGTCATCTAGTGCTGCTATAGCAGAAATACCACAAGTGGATGGTTTTAACACAGATAAATTTATTTCCTCACAGTAAAGTAAGCTAAAAGTCCAAATTCAGGGTGTCAGCTCCAGGGGAAGGCTTTCTCTCTCTCTTGGCCTTCTCATCAGTGTTCCCCCGGACTAGGAGCTTCTCAGCGCAGGGACCCCGGTCCAAAGGACGCGCTCTGCTCCTGGCACTGCTTTCTTGATGGTATGAGGTCCCCCATTCTCTGCTTGCTTCCCTTTCCTTTTATCTCTTGAGAGATAAAAGGTGGTGCAGGCCACACCCCAGGGAAACTCCCTTTACATTGGATCAAGGATGTGACCTGAGTAAGGGTGGTGTTACAATTCCACTCTAATCTTCTTTAACATAAAATTACAATCACAAAATGGAGGACAACCACACAATTCTGGGAATCATGGCCTAGCCAAATTGTTACACACAATTTTTGGGGGACACAGTTCAATCCATGACAGATACCTACTTCGTAAGGATGTTACAAAGATTAAACAAATCAACACTTACAAAACAGTAGCCTAGTGTCTAGTACATAGTAAACACTCAGTAAAGTATAGTTATTATTATTACTTAAGCCTATACTCCAGTGACTGTTTTCTTGGCAAAAGCATTGATGACAGTCCATGTAACTACACTCAAAAAGTATGTGAAATGGGGACTTGGAGTGTTTCTGAAAAGTAATCATTTCTTTCATTGTTCCAGTGATAGACTTTGTGATTAGATCATTATTTCTCTTCATAAACTCTTAGGATTACATCTCTTGCAAAGATATTGTAAACAGACAATTGACTGAAGTATCATTATCCCATTCCCATGAGTTTTTCCTTCATACACCTTTGAGCATATATAATTAGAAGCTTCCAAGAAAAAAGCACTTTTAAAATGTGTGGAACACCCAGCACTTTGCATGATCTTGAAAAGTGACTGCTGTTCGTACGTGCTGTTTATGGTCCCCATCATCATTTTAAGATGAAGAAACTACATTTGGACTGTTTTATCCACATTTTCCCTTTGAAAATGGCTATTTGGCACTGCACAGACCATTTATATGAAAAAATTTAGAATACCTTTCTACTTTTCAAATATTTTATAATATTGATAATATATATTTTCTATGTAACTATAATCAATTGTGTATTTTTGTTATCTTACAAGTTAATATTATAAATTTTGTGATTAAAAAATTGCCAGAATGTGTTTTTGAGCCTTAATTGAAAATTGAACTGGTTAGACAGAATGATTCGTTATTGTATAATATGCTATATTTCAGTTCATAGTACCTTATATTTGAATGAAAGTGAGAAATTTCTGGATATCTTTCTGTGAGTTTATTGCTATTGAAGCAGTTAAATTATTTTATTTTTCCTGTACTTATATATTGTTTGCTAAAAATGTTTCCAAAATGATTAAATTACAGTATTCTGATCAGTGAATTCATTTAAATATATCAAAGTGGGAAACTCACTTTGTTTATGTGGGAGAAGGGGTTGGAGGAATCTGACTACTTTACCATCTGGTTAGAAGGACCAGGGGCATTCAAAGATGTAGTCCCTATGCACTGGTGTCCTGGAAGAGTAAATGATTCCATCTTATTAGGAATGGATTCTGAGGTCCCCACTCCTTGTGCAGAAATTATTGATATGGATACATAAAAGCACCAGAATGCATTTTGTTTATCAGGCAGAATTTGTTTGTACTTTTGCTATCCTATTCTTTAAACCCAGTGGTTTACTCACACTGGTGTGTGGTTTTCTGGCATGGCCTCACTCTGGGACTTTCCTCCGTCCCTCCCTCCCTCCCTCCCTCCCTCCGTCCATCCGTCCGTCCCTCCCTCCCTCCATTGCCTCCATCCTTCTGTCCCTCCACTCCATTCCCTCCATCCCTCTGTCCTTCCAAACATTAAGTTCTTGCTATGTACAAGGTACTATGTTGTTTGCTGGAGTTACAAAGATCAATAAGAAGATATGGCACAGACTGACTAGAACACAATGTAATGAGTTATTTGACAGAATTGTTTACAGTGTACTACATGACCACAAAGAAAAAAATGATTAATTCTACCCGAAGGTGTCAGGCAAGACTTCACAAAGGAAGTGACAATTAAGCTGAATGTTGAGGAATGAGTAGGAATTACCCAAACAGAGAAGGAAGGAGAGGAAAATCTAAGAACAAAATAAATACGAACAAAAGGAGTAGTCTGGTATGGCTAGTAGACTCAAGGACAGGGAGTCACATGAGATAAGGTGGGAAAATTGGTTGAGATCAGATTATTAAGGGCTGTGTATACCATGCTAAGAAATAAAAGTCAGTAAAAAAAACTAATAATCAGAGAAGCTGGAAAAATAAAGTTACAGAAAAAATAGATGTTAGAGAGTTTCGAGAAGGAAGAGTCAACAAGATCAAACGTCAGAAATTACCTAATGTCTACTTGGGAAGGAAGTAAAGAGCCCAGGTAGTCATCAATAGAATTTAGACTATCTGAAAGTGTCCTGGTGCTTAGTTTCTGAATCATACAGAATGACAGTAACCTTGTTAGTTCTTGACCCAAGTCTCATACTACCTTATGATACTACTATGGAGCTTAATAGATCAATTCCACTTAATTGATGATTCTCACTTGCCTCTGGCAGACTAGTTTTCCTCTTTGCTAACTCTGTGTTTCTTAGTTCTACATCATGGATAAAATCTTCTCCCAGATCTTGGTTTATTTGTTGGATTCTTATATTCAACTGTAAGTACCTTGAGGCTAGAAACCATTTCTTGTTCATCTTTATATCCCCAGAATTAACTCACAGCCTTGCACAAAGTAGGTGTTCAATGTTCAAGAAATTATTGAATGAATTAATTAATCTTCAAACATTGTTGTAAGACTCCTGAAAGGAAGGCTTAACTATAGTCTGTGGTAGCAGAATTCTATTTGAGTTCAAATAATAGTGTAAGGAAACAAATTCTATTTAGGTCCCTGAATTGAAGCTAAAGTGGAACATTTCTTAAGTGGTGAAATTTACATGTGTCTTCCCCCAGTAGTGAACTTCTCAATGTTCACCATGGGGTAATTCAACCTACTTACCATTGATGGACATTGAGTTGGAGGCATAAAGTCAGGTACATATTCCATCGAGAAACTCATTACTTCAGTTTCAGTGGTAATTGGCTAAAAACAAAATTGAAAAGCCCATTAAATATGGAGGCTAAAATGCTAAAAAAAGGAAAGAATGGTCGTTTATAAAAGGTTCAGGCATCTTAATTAGCCTTTAAATATTTTCATGAAAAATGTTAGATCACAAACCGTTCACATGTACAATGGTGATTACATAAATAGCTAATATTTATTGAGTACCTCCTATATGCCAGGCATTATTCTACAGCTTTGCACACATTAATTCCTTTAACCCTCACAACAAATTTATGAGCTAGGCACTATTATTATGTCCATTCTTATATGGGAAAACTAAGGACAAGTAAATTAACTTGCACAAAGTCACACAGTAAGTAATGGTGCTGGGATTTGAATTCAAGTAGTCTGGAGATAGATTATACAATTTTAATAACTAAACCAACCTAATAAATATTAAAAAAAATCCAAAAACCAAATCCATTTTTGTCAAGTCCATTCCAATTTATGGTGACCCCAAGTATTACAGAGTAGAACCGCTCCATAGGGTTTCTTGGCTATAATCTTTATGGAAGAATATTACCAGACCTTTCTTCCCCAGCACAACTGGGTGGGTTCAAACCCACCAAGCTTTAGGTTAGTAGTCAAGTGCAAATTGCTTGTGTCACCCAGGGACCTTGTAATAAATATAGAAGCCTAAATGTAACTTTTATAATGATATGAATGGACTTTCTTAATAATCTTTATATAGTACTTACTATATACCAGACTCTGTTTTTAGTATTTTATAAATACCACTTCACTTAATATGACTTAGTAGCATATTAATATCAACTCATTTAATATGGACATTTGGAGAAATATACTATGCAAAAAATAAATTGAGTCAACTTAAATTCCCTCAGTTTATGGAAAAAATGCAAGATTAGTGCACTTTAAGAAGGAGATATAAATAGAAATAAGATAGTCAAATATGGGGTGTTTAGGTGTGTGGTGTAAAAACCAACTGGAGGTTATAGAGTTTGATTAGATTATTTCTATTATTACTTCAAAGTGAATTAACTTTTTTTAAGATATCAGCATCTGGCATTATATGAAAAGCATTGACCTTAAAACTATACCTAGATCAGTTCATATCAGAATCAACAGCACTAAGAGCAATCAATGATAATGTTATGAAGCAAATGTTTGTCTCAAGTGCTTTTCAAAGTACTTTTTAAATTCACTTTCTTCAGTATTAACTTCCTATTTCTCTTAGCCTTCTGTAACATTAATTCTACCACAGCTGTGATTTCTTTCATGTCACAAAAAGTGATCTGATACATTTATTATAGTGGTATGTCTTCCAAGAAGATTTTAAAAGGGATTTAATATAGGAAGAGGGGACTGATTAAGGAAATGGATACATCCTTAAGAGTATGGAAGATACTTTTATTGAGGAGCCTACTTCACCTACAGGTAGGATCAGTCATAGAGGGCAAACAAGTGAGTGGATAGGAAAAATAGTTGCTCTTTGTTACATCAATGTGAACTATTTTACTATCTGAAAGGCAGTTTGTATAATGGTTAACGGCACAGAATTTGCAGCCAGTAGTTTTGAATCCTGGCTCTGACATTTACAAGCTCGGTGCCTTCGGGGGAATTAGACTCCCTACACCTCAGTTTCCTCATTGATAAAAATAGGGATATTATCAATATCTTCCTCACATGGCTGTTGTGTAGATCGAATGAGATAATGTGAATAAAGAATTGTGCACATATTAGACACCACAAACTATTAGTTATCATTGTCTGCACAATATGAAAAAATATCACCAAATTAATGAATTGAAACAGCAATTGTGATGTATACTTTTCTTAAGGAAAGGCCTTAAACATTATGATAAATTCCATGCCATAAAGAATTATGATGGGGTCCTCACTGCGAAAAGTGAGGGGTAAAATTCAAACATGCTTTTGGGAACTCAAGTCTATTTTCCTTGATGGGTGAGTACTCATGACATTAATTAGAGTATTTCAAGATCAATGCAGTCTTAACATATGTGTAAAAAATAATTCATAAATTTGTTGATTCTTCTAAGAACATTAGCTAGTATTGTGCTGTCTTTCAGCACAATATTAAAATTATTCTTACGAAATTAGCATAATTACAGTTAAATGCAGTCATACTTGTTGACTTTGACACTTACAGTGATCGGGTATCACCTTTTTAGTTAGCATCAGGGTTTCTCAAGAGAAAGTCCAAGTGTTGATTGACTAGAGATAATTTGACAGGTAAAAGTACCCTTTAATCAGCTGAAATTCAAATTGGTGAGTTATACCTTTTGACAGAGAAAGAGAAAATTTCACCTATTCTTTTATTAATTTTAATAAAAGGGAAAGAGAATCCGTGAACTAATTACTTCACTAAGATACAGTGGAAGAACTGAAAACAGCATTTACAACCTTTGTCTATCACCTCTAAAGCCAAGTACTGAAAAGAGTACAAGTGAGACTGACCTTTAAGATGCAGGTGGATGTAATACAGGAATGACACTTTTTAATGTTAGAGTGGGCTACATTTTATCTTACTCCAGGTATGTACCAAAATGTCGTTCGATCCTTTCATTATTTTTCTAACTTATCTCATGTTGAAATAAATAATATGGTTTGAAATTAAATGTCAGATCTGTGAAGGAACTGGAAAAACTAAGGAAGGATATACACTAAATAGTTAACAGTGATTATATCTGTGGGAGGGAATTTCTTTTTTTACTTTATATAATTTAAACAATGCAGTGGCAATACAAATAAATCAATATATCAATGGAAAATAAACTAGAGAAAATTTTATTTGAAAAAAGTAATTCATATTCAGGCTAGAAATAAAACACTTTAAATCTTGTTTAGTGCACCATATATAACTGTATATTATTATATATTATGTGATATATAATAATGTGTGTTATGAATTGATCACATATTTTATAATATAGTTGTATATCACAGGAAATTATTATATTATATAGAATATATTATGTATTATATCATATGTACAATATATTTATAACTACAAAAACACTTAGCTTTCTTTTCCCTTATATTAGCAACACAATTTCAGCAGTTCAGATTAGTGTTTAAAAGATTTATGGTTTTCACCTGGTTGGCTAAAAATTTTTCCTTTTTTTAAAAAGATGTATAAACACTTTTAAAGAAAGATTTCTTTCTATGTTTTAATATACTATGCTATTCCATAACAAAATAGTCAATAGAATTCAGTAATTTTCTTTCTTAAAGGCTTGTTACAAGGTTAATTTGTGAAATTCTATAGACATTTATAAGATAATCAGCTGCTTAAAAGAGACACTTTGGAAATGAGTTTGTATTGGATAATATTTATCATCAATGAAGAGACACAGAAAAATTTTTTAAAGGAATAGTTTCCTGAGTCAATGCACTGGGTAAGTTTCACAAATCAACCACTAATTAGATTTCCAGCACTTCGAGGGCAGAAACCATGTCTTATTTATTATCTTTGTTCCTTATTCCCAGAACATAGTGGGGTTCCATAAATATTTGTTGAACTAAACTAAATAAAAAAGTCAAAGAACTGAAAAAGCACCAATGTAAAAGAAATGCATCTTATGTTTCAGCAATACTGGAAGAAGTATGTTAACAAAGAAAACATAAAAAGAAATAATCTTTCAATAAAATTTTGAGCAGGATGTTAGTGTTACTTTCTCACATGCTATATGCACCCACATAAAGTATTACATTTTAATATATATGAATGTGACTATGAGACCCTAGGAGCCCTGGTGGTGCAGTGGTTAAGAGCTTGGTTGCTAACCAAAATGTTGGCAGTTCGAATCCACCAGGCACTCCTTTGAAAACCTATGAGGCAGTTCTACTCTGTCCTATAAGGTCTCTGTGAGTCAGAATCAACTCAACAGCAGTAAGTTTCGTTCGGTTTGGTTGAGACGCTAACCAAACTTAAGAGCTGGAAGACACTGGAGATGACATTATAAATATTCTTCTTTGCAGATAAGAACATTAGGACACAGAGATAGTAATCAAATTACTCAGAATCACACAGTAAAAGATATTACAGGGATAAATCTTTGGTTATATGTTTTCTGAACCAAATTGAAATATGATCTGGGTGATGGTTAGTTTTATGTGTCAATGTGGCTAGGCTGTGGTGCTCAGTTTTTTTGATCAAACACTCGTCTAGATGCTATGAAGGTATTTATATGTGATTAACATTTACAATCAGTTGATTTTAAGTAAAACAAATTACCCTGTATATTGTGTGTGAACTCATCCAATCAGTTGAAGGCTTTAAGAGCAAAACTAAGATTTCCTGAAGGAGAAGGAATTCTGTTTCAAGATTGTAACATAGATATCCAGTAGGAGTATCCACTGTGCCCCCTGACCTACTGATTTCAGCCTCAGGAATGCTGGCTTTCCAGCCTGCCACCTGACTTATGGGTTTTGGACTTCTCAGTACCCACAACTGCATGAGTCAATTTCTTAAAATAAATCTCTCTTCAACTCTCTCACTCTCTCTCTCTCTCTCTCTCTCTATATATATATATATATATATATTC